>NC_085039.1:5044246-5396246 GCF_963692335.1 Osmerus eperlanus | reverse complement strand
CCTCACCAGCGAAGCCACCTGATTCACCATTTCCTCCCCTCCTCCCCTCTCTCTATGCATATCTCCCCCAATGTTTTCCACAGCAACTTGAGGAGAAAAGCAAGGATGAGGAGGACAAAGAGTGTCTGAAGCAGGCCATCACCGCTTTGCTAAACCTCCAGAGCAGCATGGAGAGGATCTGCTCCAAGAGCCTGGCCAAGAGGAGGCTGAGGTAGGCCCCAACACTGACATCACTCCCCTTGTCCTCCACCAAACCAGCTGATTGGTGCCATTCTCCCCCTGCTGAAAATAAATCTATATAAAATGTTGGCTCTCAAATCAACACTGAAAAAGTAACGTTCTAAGGTTTCCATGAGGTTTGAAGCCAAAAAAATGTAAAATCACTTAATAAAGACCAGAAGCACCACTGCATGTATATGCTCGTGAGTACAGAGTACTCTTGCGTATACACACCTATAACAATAAAAATGTGCCCTGACATGAAGACATCAACACTGGTACACCCCAGTGCATTTATCAAAAGGTACAGGCTACGTAAACACACACGTTAACATTCATGCGACTGCCCTGTTGGAGCACCCCTCCCATCCTCTGTACACTCCACCCTAAAGCTAAGTCCTGAGTTTCCCTCTGGACCTAAAATAGACCTGTATGGGGGTCGTGGGGGATGGGATGGGGGGGGGGGGGGGGGTTGACGGGTTGTGTTGTCAGAGGGAAGTTGCGTCAGGAATTGGGCCATTCTGTTCTGGTATTATTGTTCTCTGGTTTGGAAAAAAAGAAAAGCTGAGAAAGAGATTGAGAGAGAGAGGAGGAAAAAAATCTAATCCCCTTTGAGCACTGGACTTCGGCATCCCATCTACACTGGACCAAACCTTTTTATTGATATCCCTCCTTATAGTTTTCTAGATTAGAAATTTACTTTAAATGCAGTTTTGTTCATTGCCTGCCCTGAATTGAAGATTGTTGAATATGAGGACATAGCTATAAGTTTCCGTTTTTGTCCCTTTGTTGCTGTGCTATTTTTGTCTAGTTTTTCTTTCATGGGGAAAGGATGGCTTATATTACGGTATGTTCATATGTCTATACTCTTTGGGAATGTGTGTCGGGGGGGGGGGGATTATTTAAAGAAACTTGGGTGAAATGGACAAGCTGTTGGGGTGTTTCTATTTTGGGGGTACCTCAAGGTTCAGTTTTGAGGACATATGTTTTTGGTACACCTTTCCTGTCTGTAGAGGTCTTTGTTCTCAAGAACAATGAACAAACCAGTAGTTCCATCATCACAGCCATTTTAATGATACTGTTATGTGTTTGATTGCTCTGAATTAGGCTAACCATGAATATCACTGAGTTGGTAATGCTTTGGTAATTCTTTGGAAAGGGCTCTCGATAGGACAAATAACTGTTTTGATACTACACTTGTTTGCTTCCATTTTACATACATTGAATGTACTTTTTATGTTCTGAAGATACACTACCATTCATTTTAAGGGGGAAGGGGGGGGTTTAGATGATTTGTATATAAAGATAATGAGATTGATAGTCCTGTGCTAATTCTCTAGATTTTTGGTGGGATGTACCACGGTGCTTTTGGTATGGAGTTTTGAGTGTAGTCTTGCTTGCCTTCAGAGGGGCTTTCAGTCGGGCCGCTTGACAGTCACCCTGTACTTTGAGGTGCTGGTATGAAGACAGGCGCGCACGAGTCGGGCTTGCCTACGGCCATCTCCACCTCTCGGGAGCGCTGACGCCTGTCGTGCGTCCCTGAAAACAAAGTAAGCTCCTTTTCCCCATGGTTGTTTACTCGTAGACTAGTTCAGATTCCTGTAGCGGTAATGTTAAATCCTTTTTTTTTCTCTTCGCGCGATTGATTGTATAACCCCCCCAGCAAATCTTTTACAAAGAAAAAAAGAAAAGATCTGGGCTGGAACAGTACAGGTGTGGTACAGTGCTGTTTGGTTACGTAGTTGGCTTTAAAGATGAAATCAGCTAATAAGTACCATTTGCTGATTCAACTTCTTCTGTGAGCAAGATTTTAGTGCTAACATTGTCTTTATTATCTCACTACTAATGGATATTCATTTCTAAATAACAGATAACCAGATCAAAATGAGATGGAATGTTGGAGAGAAGGAAAACGGTCCATTTTCATCTAATAGGATCACAAATGATCACTGATATTTTGATATTTGATTTCTGCTCAAATCGAAAACATGGACAGAAACATCTACTTAGGCCTATGAACACACTTCTTGCACCCTATTAACCTTTGGGTGTGGGCCCTTCCTCACTAGACTGCCATTTGTTCTAGTGCATTGTATGAAGGTTTAGTTGACTGGCCTTTTGGACTTGTTGTTTCTGAGATGCTAGGAGCAAGTGGCCACATGGAAAATCCTAACCATATTGTGTTGTGTCTATCAGTACTAAGAGAAGCAGTCAGTTGAATGGTCTTTGATCACCTCATTAACACTCCCATTTTGCTGACATTTCTGCTTCACAAAAACTACCAACCTACACAAATATTCAACTCAGTCTCCTCAGCCTTACTCAGCCTTGACTAGGTACATTTGTGAATACATTTCACAAATGTCCCTTTTCCAGCCTTCTGTACACACCATCCCACTCTTTTGTAATGTAACTTTGCTAACTTTACCTAACACCTTTTTGGTTCCAAAATGTATACAGGCAAATTTTCCTTCACTCTTGATATTTTCTTTTCTCACCTATTTTCTTTGTCTCTCACTATACTGTTTCATTCTGGCTCCATTATTGTCCTTCTGTCTGTCTTTCTCTCTTGTCACTCTCCTTCTCCCTTTGTCTCTTTCTCACTTCCACTCACGTCTTAAACTCAACCTAAATCTGAACTTCTGTCTTGTTCTCTCTTACTCCTTGCCTTTTCTCCACGATAGTATCATACCGTCTCACTCTGTCATCTATCTCTCCTACTCTCTCACTCCCTGATTCCCCCCCCCGTCCCCCCCCCCCTCCAGCGAGTCGGCCTGTCGCTTCTACAGCCAGCAGATGAAGGGAAAGCACCTGGCCATCAAGAAGATGAACGAGATCCAGAAGAACATCGACGGCTGGGAGGGCAAGGACATTGGCCAGTGCTGCAACGAGTTCATCATGGAGGGCACGCTGACACGCGTGGGCGCCAAGCACGAGCGCCACATCTTCCTGTTCGACGGCCTGATGATCTGCTGCAAGTCCAACCACGGGCAGCCTCGCCTCCCCGGCGCCAGCTCCACCGCGGAATACCGCCTCAAGGAGAAGTTCTTCATGCGCAAGGTCCAAATTAACGACAAGGACGATAAGGAGGGCGAGTACCGGCATGCCTTCGAGATCATCCTGAAGGATGGCAACAGCGTGGTGTTCGCCGCCAAATCGGCGGAGGAGAAGAACGGCTGGATGGCGGCGCTGATTTCGCTGCAGTACCGCAGCACGCTGGAGCGCATGCTGGACTCGGCCATGCTGCAGGAGGAGAAGGAGGAGCAGATGAGGCTACCGGGGGCGGAGTTGTACCGCTTTGCCGAGCCGGACTCTGAGGAGAACGTGGTGTTTGAGGAGAACGTCCAGTCCAAGTCGGGCATCCCCATTATCAAGGCGGGCACAGTGCTGAAACTCATTGAGAGGTTAACCTTCCACATGTATGCAGGTGAGATTTGACAGTCTTGAAGATTTGGTAACTGGAGACACACCAGTCTGGGTTTTCATTATTTGTTTATTTACCCTGCAAAGAACGGATGGCGGACTGGGAATTTCAATCACCTTACAGCACGCCGTAATATTATTGCAATTCCCAGTCCGCCATCCCAAGGTGGTTGCAATTACTAGCTTCTGGCTGTTCACTAACATATTTGAAATTCCAACAGCCGTAAAAGAAATGAACAACAAATCCTTGACAGAGTATTGATTGTTGATGCTGTATGCCCACACAGTGTCAAATAGCAGTCGCAAAAGGCCTGTTTGTGAAGTAAACTGATTGTTTTTGAGTTAAGGGGATACACTTCAAGGTTGGGGGAACGGTAACAGACATTGCTGTATAGGGCTATTAATAGGTTTAGTTTAAACTTGCAGTTCAAGTATTGCAAACAATATGAGAAAAAGAGTACACTGTACACAATACATGTCCAGTTTCCTTGCCTCAGTGGGTCAAGTGTCTAGCCAGAGGTGTCGATGTATAGCTAGGTCAGATTTGGTTGTTATTCCTCAAACCGCCACTTATTGAGACTTATTGTGTGACTCTCCACTTCAAGGAGGTAGTCCTAATACACAGGTGGTTCCCTTTTTGTTGCTGTTGAGTCATGTTTGTGTTTGAACACACTTCCCTGACTATTTCTGTCACCCTCTTGTTGTTTTACTGAAAACCTTGGGGTTTGTGCAAACATGGTGTAAACTAAACATGGAGAAGGAGATAGTGGAAGGTCCATGTCTTCCCTAACATTTGTCAGCCAGTGTCCTTTCAGAGCTGTTTTTAAGCATGCGGTAAATATTTGACAAATCTTGACGTCAGAAGCCGGGACACGATGACCTGCTTTGTCCTTGTGTCATTTACACACTGATAACAGAACTGAAAACTGAGATGGGAGGCCTATTCGTCTTTGAGTGTCATTTAGCAGTTAGTGGTCGCTAGTTAGCCTTTCCTGTCAGTAATTGACTGTTTAAACATTGGTCTTTTTGTAGCAATTACACCATTAAGGTAATACATTTGAGGACCTCTATGGTGCACCAAGGCTAAACACTAAAGAACCTGGCCCGGGTTTTACTGCAACACTGGGATATTTTTTTTTACCTAACTTGATACAAGCCAGCGATTGCACCAATAAGCTTTTCATTAAGAATCATGGAGCTATTTGTAGAAAATAAATCGCTGTTTCAAAGTTCCAGTAATCCCTGAAACCAAATGTTGAATTTGTGTTTAGTCAATATGTTTTTTTAATTCTAATAATTATGATAATTTAAAAAGTATAGTGTTGCTCCTGAAACATACTTCAAACCTCCTCAGTATGTCTATCTAAAGTATATGTCCCCTCAGACGTACTTTTTTTCAGAACAAGGTTTGATGTCAGTTTATTGGATAGTTGGGCACAGAAGCTTAATCTGAGAGTCACCTGAACAGGAGAAATTTGGGTATTGAGGCTTTAAATGGCCCTGAACTAGACAGGGAAATCAAATAGAAAGTGGGGGCGAAAGGTGATTTCGATAGGTCTGTGAGGCGCTAGCTGTTCTATGTCTGTTAGTCCATGTGCACTTCATTTGCTTTGTCTGGAGGCCAAGAGGGTTTAAGTACAAGACAAAGCCAGACAAGAGAATTCCTCATGTGGGTGGACTATCTAGCTAACACCCCTAAATAAACTTCCTCCCCCCAAAAAAACAGGTACGGTGGTAAATATAGGCTGCCATTTGTCTTTTTAGTTTCCAACAGTCGGTGCGCTGCCGATTTCTAATAAGCCAAGGGAAACAAGTCTTTTGAGGAAAGTGTGTGTGTGTGTCCCATTAACATTTGGAAGGGGAAAAAGGTGCTTCCTGTACGATGCACCTAATGTTTGGACCCCATTACCACACCCAGTAGACAGGGGAGGGAGGTCAAACACGCATACACACACACATTCCTGTCTACCATGTATACCTACTTTGGCATTGTGTCTCTTGATATTCACTTGCAACAAAGTAGTAGCCTGCCATTCTAAACAAACTTTCGCAGCCACAAAATGTTGGTTCTCCAACTTGAGTTGTGTCTACTGACCAGTTTCCACCTCTTTGTGTCTGGGACCCTGATCTTAGCATGGCTGCTCTTTGTCTTACTGTGAACACGCTGTGTGTATGTTGCTAGGGTGGGAGGGGAATGAGTGAACAGTCTATTTTAAGTGTGTGTGTGTGTGTGTGTGTGTGTGTGTGTGTGTGTGTGTGTGTGTGTGTGTGTGTGTGTGTGTGTGTGTGTGTGTGTGTGTGTGTGTGTGTGTGTGTGTGTGTGTGTGTGTGTGTGTGTGTGTGTGTGTGTGTTCTGAAGTGCTGTAGTGGCTGCGTGCGTCAGAGCAGCGTCTGTTTCCTGATTGGAATGTTTCCAGGCCAATTGTTTGTAAATCCACACTAAGGCAGCTATTGTTCCCTCTACTGGATGCCCACCCCCCACCAGCCCCTCCTTCAGTGAAACAGCCCAGGACAGATCCATCATGTGAACAAGTGTCTCTGCTTCACTGCTCACTGCTTGTTATGTACTGGAAATGATGCTCTCCTCTACGACCAGCAGAACAGGGGCAGATACATTGACAGTGTTGTATAGTATTTTAAGGATGCCAAGTACTTGGAAAAACACTTGAGTTGGCCTACCAAACTATAGGAAACATCTGATACACCCACTGTCCCTCTTGACCCTGAACAGCATGGCAGCATGACCATTTAGGCACCTACAATGTCTAGCCTTATACTTCATCAGTATATTAATAAGCAGATCTTATTTTTGTGATTATGTAGTAATATCTGTTTTGTCTTGTTGCAGATCCCAATTTTGTCCGAACATTTCTAACGACCTACAGGTCTTTCTGCAAACCTCAGGAGCTGTTGGGTCTTCTAATGGAGAGGTATTTGAGAAGATATATGTTATAAGGAACTTGTAACCGGCACCATTCTACTAAGACAAGCAACAAAGTACATTGCTGTGTAATTACTCACCATAAATCCACAGTGTCACACCACGTGATAAAATTGACTTTATTAAGCTTCTGAATGCATTGATTTTGTTGTTCCGGAACCTTCCAGGTTTGACATCCCTGAGCCCAAGCCCACGGAAGCAGACCAGATGGCTATAGAGAACGGAGACCAGCCCCTCAGCGCTGAACTCAAGCGCTTCCGGAAGGAATTCGTCCAACCGGTCCAACTTCGGTATCCTGATCACACACTATCACCCCACTCATAGCTACTACACTATTAGTCGAGCAAAAACAATGGAAGAACTGATATGTTCAATGTGTGCTCAGTAAAGAAGGCTATATGAAGTCATCTTTCAAGCTTTAGTCTCGGCAAGTTTAGTTCACAGCTGTTTTGGAAGTGATGCTAACTGGTAATTCTCTTCTTGCAGGGTATTGAATGTATGTCGCCACTGGGTGGAGCACCACTTCTATGATTTTGAGCGGGACGCCCATCTACTGAAGCGCCTGGAGGAGTTCATAGCATTGGTGCGAGGTATGGGATCTTAAGCTAGGAAAGACTTTTCATTCTCCCTCTTGCTTCAATTGTAATGCGCCGTGGATTGAATTAAGATCGTAGAAGGTCCTGCATAGGTATCAACGTTTTGTCCCAAATCTCATGTAATGTCAAATAAAAACAGTAAAGTTTAAAGAGGCCACTGCTTGTACAACCACATATGATCAAGAAACCTCAAAGTTTCATTATGCGATCTGGGGGTTAAAGCCACCGAGAAGACCTCTCTCCACAAAGCAAATTTGACCCTTTCCCCCCTCCAGGCAAGGCCATGAAGAAGTGGGTGGAGTCCATAACCAAGATCATCCAACGGAAAAAGCAGGCCCAGGCCAATGGGCCCAGCCACAACATCACCTTCGAGAGCTCTCCTCCACCCATCGAGTGGCACCTCAGCAAACCCGGACAGACAGACCAGTTTGACCTCATGACCCTGCACCCCATCGAGATCGCCCGTCAACTCACCCTGTTGGAGTCTGACTTCTACAGGTGCGGCCATTGTTGTTTTGGTTTACAAGGTTTTGGCGATGATCATGCGTCTGCTTGTATGTTGTTTTGTGTGAGTGGCTGCAGTTTGATCCCAGCTCAGTACATAATATTATCATAATGTTCAATAGACGGTGCTAGGATCCATTTAACCTTTTTTCTTTTATTACATAAGTATTTGTATACTTGTGGGAAAGCACCACATCTGTCAGGGAATTTGAGGTCATTTGTTGCTCTCCTACCTGCTGAGAATGAACCTTGTAAACTCAATGACAATGAGGCAAGATTGTGTAAGACAACCCCATTCATGGATATTTTTAATTTATATTGTTACTTAAGTGGTCTGCATTTTTCCCAGTGAATGAAATGTAACTCCTGATCTTTCATACTTCCAGTCTTCACTGGACCCACTTCCTCAGTTTCAAGTTTGTTTTCTGATTGTCCTCCTTTCTAACATTACATCTTGTTTGATACAATACAGAGGGGTTAAACACACACACAAACAAACACAAATCACCAATTGAGAGAGGACATGGGGACATACTTCCCTTTTGTTGTCACACTCTAGCATTGGGCGTACCCAAGGTTAGCCCCTAAGCTCTTTTTCCCACGCAGTACTCATTCCCTGTTGTTTTAAAATGGCTGCCAGTATTGTCTTAAAATACCACAACAACCCTGGCAAAGAGAACCTCCTGAGCTGCCAAAGATGGATTTTATGATGTTGCCCCTTAAGTCCTGATACAGGACCGGCCTTTTTGGTTATTTTAATACAGAGCTGGTTAGTCATTTGCACAGTAGTAGGGTGCAGTTTCCATTCCACGGGACCAGACACACAACTCATCTTATTAAATCATCATACTTTGATCATCATACTTCAACTTTGATACTGCCCTACTTTGACGATTCTGTGTTGGTCGAGAACCTTGTCCTCAGTGATCTATTCTATTAAACCTATTTAGAGTAGTAAGGATATCAGTACAGTCTGAATTTTTTTTGTTATTACTATGCAGATTTTTTTGAACAATATTTGACACATCTATCTTAATACAATTAATTCTCTTCGTTCCGTTTGTGTAATGTGAATACATGTCAACCCTTGCTGACCTATTCCCACAGGGCAGTGCAGCCGTCTGAACTGGTAGGTAGTGTCTGGACCAAGGAGGACAAGGAGCTGAACTCACCCAACCTCTTACGAATGATCCGCCACACCACCAACCTCACGCTGTGGTTTGAAAAGTAAGGACCCCTTTACCAAATACACAAGAAGATTTCTTTCTCACAACAGTCTATGCTCAACAACTTGATGTCATAATGTTGTGCTATAACAGGGTTTTATGGCTAGAATGCACTTCATGGCTAGATGTCTCAAATGTGTCAGGGTTTGGTTTTGGTTTAGGTAAGCACTGAGTCGTTTTCCTTACCCTCCCCCTTCCAATTTTCTCAATGGAAAGGAAGGAATCATTTAAGGGAGCTCATTGTTTGATTACTTGTTAGGCTTAATTAGAAGTACCCTATTCCTAACAGTTTAATCTCATCATGGCTAAGTCAAAGTATGTCTTAAATGAACACTGCAAACAAATTGGAACTGTATTTGGTCAAGTAAACATTTGAAAATGTGAAATGTTTTGTTTGTTATTCTTCCTCACCTTGCTCTCCTGCCCTCCCTCTCTAGGTGCATAGTGGAGACAGACAACCTGGAGGAGCGGGTGGCGGTGGTGGCTCGCATCATCGAGATCCTGCAGGTCTTCCAGGAGCTCAACAACTTCAATGGCGTGCTGGAGGTGGTCAGCGCCATGAACTCCTCCCCGGTGTACCGTCTGGACCACACGTTTGAGGTTATTTAAATATATACAGTTAGGTCCATAAATATTTGGACATTGACACAATTTTCATCATTTTGGCTCTGTATACCACCACAATGGATTTGAAATGAAACAATCAAGATGTGCTTTAAGTGCAGACTTTCAGCTTTAATTTCAGGGTATTTACATCCAAATCAGGTGAACGGTGTAGGAATTACAATACATTTTATATGTGGCCCCCCCCCTTTTTAAGGGACCAAAAGTAATTGGACAATTGGCTGCTCAGCTGTTCCATGGCCAGGTGTATGTTATTCTCTCATGGGAGTTCATTATTTCATTGACAAGGAGCAGATAAAAGGTCTAGAGTTCATTTCAAGTATGGTATTTGTGTTTGGAATCTGTTGCTGTCAACTCTCAATATGAAGTCCAAAGAGCTGTCACCATCAGTGAAGCAAGCCATCGTTAGGCTGAAAAATCAAAACAAACCTATCAGAGAGATAGCAAAAACATTAGGTGTGGCTCAATCAACTGTTTGGTACATTCTTAAAAAGAAAGAATGCACTGGTGAGCTCAGCAACACCAAAAGACCCGGAAGACCACGGAAAACAACTGTGGTGGATGACAGAAGAATTCTTTCCCTGGTGAAGAAAAACCCCTTCACAACAGTTGGCCAGATCAAGAACACTCTCTAGGAGGTAGGCATATCTGTGTCAAAGTCAAAAATTAAGAGAAGACTTCACCAGAGTAAATACAGAGGGTTCACCACAAGATGTAAACCATTGGTGAGTCTCAAAAACAGGAAGACCAGATTAGAGTTTGCCAAAAAACATCTAAAAGAGCCTGTACAGTTCTGGAACAACATCCTATGGACAGATGAGACCAAGATCAACTTGTACCAGAATGATGGGAAGAGAAGAGTATGGAGAAGGGAAGGAACTGCTCATGATCCAAAGCATACCACCTCATCAGTGAAGCATGGTGGAGGTAGTGTTATGGCGTGGGCATGTATGGCTGCCAATGGAACTGGTTCCCTTATATTTATCGATGATGTGACTGCTGACAAAAGCAGTAGGATGAATTCTGAAGTGTTTCTGGCAATATTATCTGCTCAGATTCAGCCAAATGCTTCAGAACTCATAGGACGGCGCTTCACAGTGCAGATGGACAATGACCCGAAGCATACTGCGAAAGCAACCAAAGAGTTTTTTAAGGCAAAGAAGTGGAATGTTCTGCAATGGCCAAGTCAATCACCTGACCTAAATCCAATTGAGCATGCATTTCACTTGCTAAAGACAAAAATGAAGGGAAACTGCTCCAAGAACAAGCAGGAACTGAAGACAGTTGCAGTAGAGGCCTGGCAGAGCATCACCAGGGACGAAACCCAGCGTCTGGTGATGTCTATGGGTTCCAGACTTCAGGCTGTCATTGACTGCAAAGGATTTGCAACCAAGTATTAAAAGTGACAATTAGATTTATGATTATGTTAGTTTGTCCAATTATTTTTGGTCCCTTAAAAAGGGGGGGGGCACATATAAAATGTGTTGTAATTCCTACACCGTTCACCTGATTTGGATGTAAATACCCTGAAATTAAAGCTGAAAGTCTGCACTTAAAGCACACCTTGATTGTTTCATTTCAAATCCATTGTGGTGGTATACAGAGCCAAAATGATGAAAATTGTGTCAATGTCCAAATATTTATGGACCTAACTGTACATACAGTACTATGCACAAAAGTGTTTTGCGGCAAAAAATTCGGAACATTGCACTTTTATACTGAAACAAAAATAATGAAGACAAAAGAGAAATATTTAAGATAATATTTGTGTAAAAAATCTTTGGTGCCTGAGTCTTTTGCACAGTAATGTATACAAAGCTTTTTGTCTTGTTATTTACTTTTTTTCTTTTACTGATGACGTTGATACGAGATTAGCAGAATTACATCACATGGCTTCTGGTAAACCTTACACATAAATGTCACTCGTTTTGCTTCTCATCTCAGCAAATCCCGAGCCGACAACGTAAGATCCTGGAGGAGGCCCACGAGCTAAGCGAAGACCACTACAAGAAGTACCTCGCCAAGCTTCGCTCCATCAACCCCCCCTGCGTGCCCTTCTTTGGTACGTCCCCGGCACACAACGCTTCAACGGATTACAACGGCAATGCCAGTTTTGGCAGGGGGGGAGGGGCATTGGAGTGCCTTTGCAATTGTCCTTGATTAGCCTAATGTATATTGTGGATGACACCTGACTGACCATTTTGAGACTGGTTGCACCCCTGAATCTTCACGATATATGAGGAAGTTGATGTGTATGAAAATCTAAAAGTAATCGCAACTTTGGGGGAAAAGGGAAACCTACAAGGTGTATAGCCACATACACCTTGTAGGTGCATCCGTTTGTGGTGGCATTGTGATTAGGATTTTCAGATGAACATTCAATGATGAAAGACGAAACATCATCAGTAAAAGAGTGTCATCATGGCTATAAATACTTATCTTAATTTTTCTATAATTTCACTTTTTACAGACATGCTTTATGCCTGTTATGATGTTTGTCATAGCTTGCCATGGTGTGACGTTTGTGCTCACTGTCCTCCACAGGGATCTACCTGACCAACATCCTGAAGACCGAGGAGGGGAACCCAGACTTCCTGAAGAGGCACGGCAAGGAGCTCATCAACTTCAGCAAGCGGCGGAAAGTAGCAGAGATCACAGGAGAGATCCAGCAGTACCAGAACCAGCCTTACTGCTTACGGGTCGAGAACGATATCAGGGTAAGGCCAGGTTTACAAACCACAATATAGTTGCAAGGGTTCATGGGAATTGGAACAACGTGAAATTACATTGGAAACGTTTGGCAGGTTTTCTTGGAATTACATTTAAATTCCTAGTAATAGATTGTAAGTAACTCGCTTATTTGAAGTTGCCAACCATGTACATCAGTACAGAAAACATTCCTCTTTGTGCTTCATTGCGTCTTTCTCTTTTTTGCTACACAGAAGTTTTTTGAGAACCTGAATCCAATGGGGGAGAAAGCTGAGAAGGAGTTTGCAGACTACCTGTTCAACAAGTCCTTGGAGATTGAGCCCCGCAACGCTAGGTCGTTGCCTCGATTTGTAAGTCTTTTAGGTTTTTGGCTCCTGTTTCAGCTACATCAACATTGTCTATGGTTCCTTATCGTGACCAATGCAAATCATTAGCGGAACCCTGTTCTGGACTATGGCCTGTAGATGCTCAATTTACTATGATCACCTAACCAGTTTTTGCACATTAGCAGAGGTTACGGCAGTCTGTTTTTGATAAATTGATTATATACAGATCATTTATAAGGCAATATCCACATACAAAGTTACCATAGCTAGTGTTAATACTGTTTTACTGAATAAGATTGAAATGTAAGGATAAAAAAAATGATGCCAACCCCAATTTCCTGACGTTGACCTGAAGTTAGCAAACTGTGTTACCAACTACCTATGCACTAATTACAACGTACAGTATATGTGTAGTAGTATGTTTAGGATCCAATATATAGCTGCAGCTCTCTGATTTATTTGCCCACCTCCCCCTTGCTCTCCCACCCCAGGCCAAGAAGTACAGCTGCCCTCTCAAATCGCCCGGTGTACGCCCCTCCTCGGTCCGCCCGGGCACCATGCGCCACCCGACGCCGCTACAGAACGAGCCGCGCAAGATCAGCTACAGCCGCATCCCCGACAGCGAGACAGAGAGCGGCGCCGCCTCCGCACCCAACTCGCCCCGCACCCCGCTTACCCCGCCGCCGGCCTCCGCCGCCTCCAGCTCCACAGACATCGGCAGCGTCTTCGACTCGCCCCAGGGCCCCAGCAGCCCCTTTCACTCCAGTAGGTTCTTCACAGTCGGATTTCGCACCAGAGGTTTTCAGGATGGTTTTAGAAACGTATGGCTTGGGGAGAGATGAAAGGAACCATGACTGTCAAGAAACAATGCAGCTAGTTGAGGCAATTTGGCAGCAGTTTACCATTGATATCTAGATGAACTATTAAAGAGAAAGGGATTGTCTCTGGACAGAGGTGTTTTAAACATACTCAAAAGCTACAATGTTAAATATTACAAACATTATTCACATTTTAGTCCATTTCAACATAGTTTGTGTTAAATGTTATATTCCTGTTATGTGTCATTTGGTATATGCAAATGGTTATATTCCCATTGTGGGTCGAACTAACCCTGAACTAACTCATTGTACATTTCCTCTAACATGCATTACGCAGTACAAGTTTCAAACAATGGATTGCAGTTTTGTTTTGCAGGGAAAATAGAATAAGTGATAAGAAATAGAGTAGTTTACGTTCTCTTTGGCACCAAGCAAACTAAATCAACTTGAAATCTAATCAGTTATCCATCTGCAAGAAATTATAGATGTTTTTAATGAAAGGACGTTGTTTTCCACACATTTAGTCTACTCTAGTGATGAGGGTGTAATAAGGGTTTGACATGGAACCAGGCCAACTCGGTCATGTACTCGTCTCAGGGCCTCTTCTCTCTCTCCTTCTCTCCACTGGTCTTGCCCCCCTCTCCGCGCAGACTGCGACAGCATCTTTGCCCCGGTCTCCCTCCCACACGGCCTACGTCAGTATGAGCTCGCACAAGCCTACGTACATGTTGTCAGTGACACCCCAACGTTCCCCCCCCCCCCCCCTCCATGTCCCCTACCCTCCTATGCAACCAACCAGTCAACCCCTTTCTCACTCCGCCCCAACTTCCTCTCATCTTTCCCGTCCATTCGTTTCCCCTCGCATGCACCCAACATGTCCTTCCATGGCTCCGCCTCCGTCCGCAGCCACAGCCTTGTTGTCGTCGTGACATTCTGTCGCTAAATCTCCTGACGGTTTTCACGATGGTCACATAAACATCCATGCGTCAGAAATGGAAATGTGCTTCATGACGCATTGTCAGGGGATGGTCTCAATGCAATGACGGACTCCTACACAGCAAACCTAATTTTATGTGACTAGTGTGAAGCTGTTGTGCTCTGTGTTCAGCCTTGACCAATCCGTTACTGTGTATCTCTTTTGAACATCTCAAGCAGGTTTATGATGGCTTGTTTAAGGCTTTTCAAAGGGTTCATTCTCCACTAGTATCATCCCTGTAGCTACTCAATTCCACTTATTTTGAGATTTTAAAAAGATTTATATATATATAAAATTAATTCATAGCTTGGTATGGGGTCTGTGTTCATAGGTCAGGATTCATATTGTAAGGGATTGGGGGGGAGAGAATTTGATTGGGTTAGGTCATGTGTAACCCGTCATCCAGTCAGGACTAACATAACATGAACTATAAAATGATTTGAGTTAGGTGATTAGGATCATATAAAAACAAATAAGGTTATACAACTCTTTGTTCAGTGTCACGCATTTTATTTCACGCTTATTCAGGGATTATTCTTCAAAGTCTTCATTACCCCTGTGTGCTTCTTGGGAGTTGACACTGTGTTTGTGTATTACCAGGGTCCTCCTCGGTATCCTCCATGGTTAGTTTCCACAGGAGCTCAGAGGACGTCCCCGTCCCCCCGCCCGTCCCGCCCCGCCGACGGCCTGAGTCTGCCCCCGCTGAATCCTCCCCCTCGAAGGTGAAGAGACATTATTTTGACCTTCAATTGTTAGTGTGAATTGATTGACTGAACTGTACAATTAAGTTTTGTTAAACAAGGAGAATGCTATGTATGAAAAGCTGGATTGCATCTTTGTTCAGCTGTTTTGAAGAAGAACAGTGTTGAACAGGTCAGAGTACAGTGTCTGTTGTAATTTATTCAGGGTGGTGATGATTCTTAGCTCGTGTTGGTACTGCTTTGTGCATTTACCTCTTTTTATCCCCCTCCCTCTCCCATCCAGATGATGTCAAAGCACTTGGACAGTCCCCCTGCCATTCCCCCTCGGCACCCCACCAACACCAAGGTCTACTCCCCCCGATACTCCATCTCAGCGGACCGCACCTCTGTGTCCGAGCCCCCAGATAGCCCGCCCACCCTGCCGCCGCGGGAGCCAGTGAGAACGCCGGACGTCTTCAGCTCCCCGCTGCACCTCCAACCGCCCCCGCAGGGGCGCATCCGTGGTGAACTGAGCCAGGCCTTCTTCCCCCCTTCCTCCGTCTCCTCCCCGCTGCCCTTCTGCCCCCTCACCCCACCACCGCCCCCCACACCCTCTCCTTCGCTGGGGCCGCGCAAGCACCTGCCCTCCCCGCCCCTGCTGCCGGGAGGAGGGGGGATTCCAGACTGCGAGCCCCTCACCCCAAATGCCGCCGGGCCCCCTGTGCCCCCCCGCCAGAGCACAAGCGGGGGGGGCAGCGCTCCCCAGGCCATCCCCAAACTGCCCCCCAAAACGTACAAAAGGGAGTCGGTGTCTGCGCATGCCTCCCTACACCGGGACGGGCCCCCTTTGGTGGAGAATGCCAACCCCTCCTAAGACTTCTGTACGTGGTGACTCTTTGGTAGCGGGGGGAGATTAGATGAGCTAACACTAAAGACTTCAGATCAGAACAAAAGAAGTAAAGCATAAATTAAAACTTTGACAGGAAAATAAACTAAACAAAAAAAACAGAAAGTCAGAGTAGATTGTGTTCTTACCTGGAGTAAAAAAATAATAATGTGCCCTTATGGAGAAAAAAAATGAAAAAAAAACTTCAATGAAAGATGATTGTCTATTTCTCATTCAAGTGCAGACCATTGGAGATTGCCTATAAAACCCTTAAGGGGCTGTCTTAATGTTTGTTTTTGTTTATCGTTTGTGTGTTTGCTGTTTGTCATTGTCCAGTGTTTATTTCAGTGAGTTATTTTTTATGTGAATCGATTGCAGCAGTACATGTATGTGAGCTCAAGTGGCCTACCCACCCCTGCACATATAGCTTAAACGACGAACCATAACCAGGACCTCAAGTCCACCGCATTCTGTCTGGACATCGAAAGAAAAAGACTGTAGACCAGTTTGAACTTTTGACTCAAATTAATAATCAATAGGCTCAATATAGCATTATTACCTTGGTGAAAACAGTGAATGGGCACTACTGGACTAACTCATGTGAAGCCTAACAACCACAGACTTGAGAAAACTCATTGAGCTATTGGAGGGTTTCAAACCGATTCAACACCCCCAACGCACACATAATAACGAATGTCCGACCTTTGAAACCTGCCCTATTCTGATGTAAAAGGGACTCTGGAGCCATGTTGTTCGTGGTGTTTTAGGCTTTGTGTAGAGACTTTCAATCCAAGGTGAGCAGTCCTGTGTGCCAGTAGTCAAGAGTACCATGATTTCAGGTACCCTTCCACACCAAAGAGGTACTTTTCAAGCATTCAAGAAACACAAGAAGTGATTTTTCTTTTTTTTGTGTTAGTACTTTTATCTTCTGATTCATTTGTTTTGCCAATGAGTATGTAAAAAAAAAAAAAAAAAAGATTGCCTTCTTTAAACAAGGGAATAAAAGTGTTTCTACCACTCTACAGTGTAAGTCAGCCATGAAAATAGTAAAAGAACTACTGCCCGGAATGGTTTCAATGTCTTTGAATGGTATTTGAAGTCAACTGTGTGGGTATTTGATGTATACATCCATTTCTCTTTATAGAGCATCATGAATTGCTACAAACTGGACCTGTTTTAACTTGTTGAGTTAGGCACACATGAATGTATTTATATATTTTAATAGTGCGTTATTAGATGTACATGAAGCCTAATTTAAATAGGTGACTTTTTCTTTGCTAATGACATCTGGTTAGACAAGTATTTTTAATACTTTTCATCACAAGTAGACCATCGTTTGTTTAAAAAAAGTGTTTTTCCATGTTACTTTTCCTGTTTTCCTACTTAATACCTTTTTTGTTCCTTCTAGGTTTGAGGCCATGATATATTGTAAAATTAACAAATATTTAAGTGTCGTTGACTGGATCATCAAGACAGTACACACAAAGTGCAACGACTCCCCCACCTTTCCCAAATATGTGGAACTTTCTTCCCAGCACTGTTCAAATGACAGATGCAACTGTTGCACTGTGACCAAGTACTTACAAGCATGGGCCTCTTGCAATATATATTTTTCATTTATCAGGCAGAAAACACGTTGACTTTGTGTCCCAAACGTGTGTCCGCCATTATAAACGAAAGTTGTTCTGTGAGCTTCTAGCTTTCCATTATGTCCTGCACCACTGAAGTTTGTACTGCATGTGAACTAACTTCTTGGATAGCCATAGTCAAAGTATTACGGTTGTGAACTCCAATTAGAAATTCCATATTCAATAATCAATGATAGATGTGTGTGCTGTACCAAGACATACAGGTTGAATTCCAGAAATCAATCTGATAAGAGATTCATTCTGTTGCAATAACCAGTGCTTGTTTTATTAGAAAAGTGCCATACAAAAAACATAATTAACAGTAGCTACAGTCCACACAACTGCAAATTTACAAAACAGAAATCCCAAATCCCTATCAATTATGTTTGCATTTTTGTACAAACGGTAGTATTAGAAATATCAAAATAATTCAATTCAAAAGCAGTCTTCTTAAACACCAAATTGTAAAGATGATTCTCTTTCAGTCTACACAAACTGTTGACACAATCACCAAAGCAGCTCAAAGACCTGATTCTCCGTTTCTTGACCAAGCTTCTTGTCCAAATGGCGCACCTTTCTCAGACATTCGCAGGTTGCTCGCCACCAGGGTTGCTCTCCACAAGACTTTGCACTCGGGCCAGAATGATCTCATTTGGGCTGCTGCAGTTCTCTACTCCATAGGGAGGGCTAACGGTTAACACGTTAGCTACCTTCAGTGTCTCTCCTTCTTCCTCGACGGGGATGCGATTCTTCTCCAGCCAAACACGAAGGCTGTCCTTCCTACGCTTCAGTTCGTCCACGCATAGAGTCTGTGCACCGTGTGGTGTGAAGACGGCTCTCATGCGCTCCGAGATGGCCTCGTTCCCTTCCTGTAAAACCTCCACTTCTTCTACAGCATGACCCATTACCACCTTAACCACAGCTGTTCCTTTTTCAAGCATGTTTACCAAGACGATACTGCAAATGAAGTAGAAAGATGTGTATGTATAACGATAGGCGTTTAAACAGTTATTCGGTTTCTGGAGCTAGCCATCTTTCTACTAAGAACATTGTTTACCTTGCAGAGACTGGGTCCACAGTGAACACCCAACCTTGATGTTGTTGCTTTTCGTGCGCGGTTACTTTAACTTCTTTGTTGACATATGCACCCCATTCAAGGGGCTTCAGTTGACGCCACTTAGTTGACATGATCAGCTTGAACAGTCCACTTTTAATCAGCGTTTGTCTCCAAGCTGTTCAGTAGAAATTTAACACATGATGCACGGACCTCTAACACCGTGTGCCTGTAAATTGTGTCGTAAGGAAACAAGGAACCTTGATTGCGGAATGTCCATGCATTAGACCAGTGCCTCGCAACGTCTCGAATCATCTATTTTTCAACTCAGTGTGTAGCTGAGAAATATAAATGTAGGCATTAACTTGCTAATTGTTATATCGCATGCGCAGATACACTATGTTTCCTGTCAGAATCTTACACCAACCATGTCAAGATAGCCTACGGGTGGGTACGACGGAGGTAAATTGAAATCGTTTTCAATAACACTGACGTTGTAATGCAAGTGCAATTAAAGTTTCACCCAAAAATATTATGAATACAGCTATGTTATATTGTACAATTAGTATAAGTAGCAAATGGTATGGAAGCAAATCGTTACCAAAATTCAAATGCAAATGCATTTCCAAAAATGCATTTGCATTTTAAGAATGTGGCTGCATTATTTGACTCATAAATGAAATTAGTAATCAATCATCCTATTTGCATTTTAATTTTCTTCTTCAAGAGTGCTCAATCTTTCACTTAATTAAAATGAAAAAGAAATAGACATTTGAGATTTAATTTTCAAAACACTCTTAATACAGAGGACAAAGCCTGATAACTTGTTAATGTCTGTTTTTTAGGTCAATAAGCTGCATGAACTGGACTTAAAGCCCCTGCTCTTCATGGGGAAAGAGAAGAGAGGGGGGGGGGGGGGGTTTACAGCAGAGGTCATTGCAGGCATAGGCTTCATACCAGAGGGGCCTGTGAGGGAGATCATTAAAAAAATGACCACCCTTTATCAATACTATCTTAAATGTAAGAACACATTTTACATTGGGACATGCTTTTTTATAACTTTGCATTTACATTTAGTTTCTAAATACTTTTTGTAACATAGAATATACTAATAGAATATTGTTGATGAGTAAATATTCCCAGATTAGACCCTATTTCTGTTTAAATTAACCTCATTTGTGGGGCTGTTATACTTAGATTCAAATAATGTTACGTCTACATTTACTTATTTGTCTTTATCTCTCAGACCACAATAGCCTTCTTGCCACAGCTGGTGAAGAAACACCAGAAGCAACATCCCCTGCCTCCACTCAGGATCAAACCTTCACCCTTAACCTTGTCCCGGTCCCCCACCGACCTCCTATGACTCCCTCTCTCTCTTCATCTACTCTTCCTACTCCCTCTCTCTCTTCATCTACTCTTCCTACTCACTCTCTCTCTTCACCTCCTCTTTCCCCCAACTCTCTCTCCTCAACTCCTATGACTCCCTCTCTCTCTTCACCTCCTCTTCTCTCAAACTCTCTCTCTTCATCTACTCTTCCTACTCCCTCTCTCTCTTCACATCCTATGACTCCCTCTCGCTCTTCACCTCCTCTTCCCTCCCACTCTTTCTTTTCTCCTGCTCTTCCCTCCCATTCTTTCTCCGCACCTCCTTTCCCCAGTCCCTTGCTCTCTTTACCTCCTTCACCAACCCTCTCTCTATGTTACCCACTTTCTACTCCTTCTCTCATCTCTTCTCCTCAAAAAGGTCTTCCCAAAATTCAGTACCCGGGAAAAAGAAAAAATAATTTAACGTAAAGGTTGTCTTATGTAAGGGTCATAGGCTTATGCATCATGAACAATCTTTTGTTGTAATGACCCCAAAAAATCAGGCAAATCATCTTATTTGTTATTCCTCTGTTTATATATTTTCAGGCAATTTCCTGTTTGAAAAGAGGGACGTTCAAAGCAGGTAAGCTCAGATGCATGCAATTGTGTTTTATTTAAATTATTTTTAGTGGGTGCTTAATTTGAGTTAGCTTGTGCATGAATCCATCTTGCCAGGCTTCAAGTTACATTTACATTACATTTAGTCATTTAGCAGACGCTCTTATCCAGAGCGACTTACAGCAAGTACAGGGACATTCCCCCCGAGGCAAGTAGGGTGAGGTGCCTTGCCCAAGGACACAACGTAATTTTTGCACGGCCGGGAATCGAACCAACAACCTTCTGATTAATAGCTCGACTCCCTAACCGCTCAGCCATCTGACCCCCCTTGAACAACAAATCGAATTGGTTACCTGCAGAATGGGTCATCAAATATATAATTAATTAGCATCGGCATGAATGTGGTCCGCTTAGACAAAATACACTCCACATCGAAAATTCCGTCAGACCAACGCAAATGTGCTTCAAGGTCAAACGAAAATAGCAAATCAAATAAAAGTTAAACTACAATTCTAAATATCGCAGGAATGCGATTTATATGAAGGCTTATATACAATACAACAACCAGACATTTAATTGACATGTGTAATACAAAAATATCACAAATTTGTAAATACTTTGGATGCGAGCCCTTTTTGCCCAACCTAAAAAAATAAAAAAGTAGTCAAAAAGTATACCGCGATTGAAACAGTATAGCCAAATCTCTCCCGATAGACACATTTCTGCCGTTGCACGGTATATACCGTCATACCGCCCGGCCCTAATAGACAGATACAATCACTTGCAATTTTTGGGGTAAAAGTGCCTGCCCTTTTCCTAACAGTTTCCAAGGATGACTTCCCCAGGTGGTTCTGTGCAACAAACTATCTGACGTGTCAGGTTAACATTTAGGCCCATCGAACTCTAAAAGACTGTACTCTATCTTTTGGCTATATCTCAAGTTCCTTCCTCCATATGAAATGTAGCCAACAGCAATTTTTCAACACAAGCAACTTGTGAAAAGCCTATAGTTCCTGTTGTTAAAATTTGAACATCTATCATTAAACATACACTGCCTCTGTGGATAAACTATCACCAACTTTAATCAGAGAGATTAACTTCTACTCTACTAAAGAACTGCAGTATCCAATAAGGATTCGTTATTCTTTGTGTTAATTATAGTCCTGTAACGGCCACAGATACCAGATTCATATTACTGTCCAAGCATTTGATTTGATTACTATTAGGATTTGAATTTTATTTAAGCCAATATGATGAAATGTGCTTCTCCAAACCTTTACTTATACTAGTATTAAAAGTCCCATGACATGAAAACTTCACTTTAGGAGGTTATTTAACGTTAATATAAGATCCCCTATCCTACCTATGGTCCCCCAGTGGCTAGAAATTGCGATAGGTGTAAACCAAGCCCTGGATATCCTGCTCCGCCTTTGAGAAAATTAAAGCTCAGATGGGCCAATCTGGAATTTTCCTCTTATGTCGTCATAAGGGGAAAGGTTACCTCCTCTTTCTCTGCTTTGCCCGTCCAAAGAATTTGGCCCGCCAATGATAAAATGAGCTACGACCATGCAAGCACGATATTGGTTTTTCCTCGAGAGACATCAAGGCTTGCAAACGACCTAAGCATGGCAGTTAGCCCCGCCTCTCTCCTCCTCATAGCACTTAAAACTACAGACACAGAAATGGCACATCCTGAGGAAAGCTCATTGTGGGACTGCTCGTAGTGGCTGTAATTCTGCACGAAGGCTGAATTTCGGGAGGAGACTTCAGATACAGTATTAGGGGACCATTAAGGCCTATATAAAAGCATCCAAAAACAGCATGCCATGGGGACCTTTAACTTAAGTCACATAATCTCATGGTGAAATTGTAAAACAATATAACATTGATCACTCTATTTCACTAACTTTTGATAAAGTAACAACTATGTTATCAAAATTGTACTTACTTAGTCTTATTCTTATTAGGTTCCTCCGGTAGGAGGGAACCTATTGTTATTGTTGGTATTCTTATTATTATTTTTCTTCTCCTTGCGCCCCAATATCTCAAAAAGTCCCTGGTCATAAATTTTCTAATTTGGCACATTGATACTACATCCAAGTGGGTACCCCCACACCAAATATGGGCCACATCGGACCATAGGGGGCGCCACAGGCCACGCCCAAAAGTCCGATTTTCAAAGTGATGGCATTTCCACCCCATTGCTCCAATTCTTCTGAAACGTGGTGGGCATGCCTCATTTTTCATGAGGAACAAAAAATCCTCAAGGACCCATAAGGTCCGCCATGATGGATTTTCCTGTACTGTGATAATTTGGGAAAACCTTCAAAATTCCTCTTCTCTTGAACCAAAGGAGAAATTGACTTGAAATTTGGTACAGATATGTATCATTGACGTATTTTAAAACATTACTTAAGGCAATTGAATCAAGTACAAAATGGCTGAAATGGGTGTATTTATGTAAATGTCCACATTGCCTCAATATGTTTGTGTCACTAAATCAAATGTATTTTTGAAGGATGGTTCAAACCTAATACGCTTTAAGGTGACATGCCTCTGAAGTACCATGCAAAGTTTCACCTTGATATGTCAACATATGACTGAATTACAGCTGTTTGAACTTGGACCAAATCTGACAATGCTCGCCATTGGAGAAACAGCTTTTTTTAATTATCCAGTTATTGAACTTTGTGTATTCCATGCCTGGGAATGGCTCAATTGGCTGAGATGTTGTGCTGGTAATCAAGGTTCAATACCAGTCAGAGGCATAGTTTTTAATTTTTTATTCTGACCAAACGGTTTCTAGTCTCCCGATAAATCCTCCGGTTGTAAAACATAGCAATGCGTGTTTATTTGAGCCCATCACAACACATCTGTTTAGCGAGACTGTGTAAACCACTGCAACACAAGCCAGGTTCACCACAGTAGCTAGCTACTTGTAGTCTACGCATGGTAGAGATAACTCTAATGGTTTTCTCTAATGAAGTCAATTGATTGTTCAGGTGGATCCCTTGCCTGTTGCACAAATTCATTTCAGTAACCTAAGCCAGGACACATTCCCACTGATGCTTGGCATGATTTAAAATTCCCTTCCATGACAAGTTATGGCACTCCAAACAACCTGTTTAAAAAAACGATGAGAAAGTTATTCTTTACAGCAGCAACCCAGTCATCCCGTTGTCCCGTTTTTATAGGAAATGTACAAGCAGTTTCAACTTAGGCTGAATCTAACAACACTTACCACAGGAGAAACAGCTTACTTTTTTATACAGTAACTGAACATGACAATATTCAACACTGAGAATAGGGCTGGGATGGTGACCTGTAAAGTATAAGTGTGTAGGTTGGAATCCAGCCATAGTCTTTTGGCCTGTCATAATTTTGATTATCTGTTTAGTTCAACAGGATGACATCATTCTGAAATACGATGCACAATTTCATGCAATTTCACCTTGAAATGTCAACCGTTTCTTAACCTTTGTCCAAAAGCTGACCAAAGCTAATACTCTGCCCTTTCTATTCATACAATTTCAACAGTTGGTATGTAGCAGAGAGGATAGAGAGACTGACTTGTAACCTTATGCTCATGAGTTCAAATCCCCATTCAGCCTGTTGTTGGCCAAACATGAAGTAGTTTTGCTCCCTTGTTGTCCAACTCTCGATCTTCTGCAGTGTACATGTTTATAATATTTTGCCATTTTGCGGAGGAACCCGCATCGCTGCTTGCAGCTATATTTTTTATATATATTTTATATTTAAATTGTTTTATTCTTAGATTTTAGTTCTTAGAAATAGTTAAACTTTTGCACTTTTACTTAATTTAAGATCTGTATGTTTATTATTTGCCCCTCCCTGCCACAGTAAATTCTGTGTTTGTTCACATACATGGTGAATAAACCATATTCTGATTCTGATGTGTATTTCTTTTTACAGTGTAAAAGAATGGGAGGATACCTGGAAGCCTGCTGTTAATATGTCTGTGCCTAGCTGCCTGGTTATTGTTTTAAGAGTTCCCAGTTCTGTATTTGTTATTGATATACACTGTAACATTTTATGAGCTTGTTGTGATACTGTTACGGCCACTGTCTTTTTTTCTGTTCATATTTTGTTTGTTATCAACTTCCTGGGTTCTGGGCATCGATTGTGGTTCAACTTGGCTGCCTCCATAACACTTAACTTATAACATGGGTGAGTTGGTGACCGAGCTAACGTCTTCGGGTTTTTGTTTTAGATTCACTGTTAGGTAAGGGAGCGCGCTGGCTCCGCCTTCCCATTGCGGGGAGGGCCAGCGGCTATCAGGTTTTGGTTTTATTTTCACTAACTCAAGTCTTGTTTTTCTTTTCAATAAACTTTGGTATTATTTTTAAAAACATTGACTTGCATGGTTGGACTCACTTATGTAAGCCTACAAGCAAATTTGCTTGGTGGAGGTAAGAGTAGACTACATATGAAGAGAAGACTTCGATTAAAAGTTAGGCCATTACAAGCGGATGTAAATTTGTTATCCTATTAACACCACATTGCATACAATGTTAAATGATGGATTCCTTGTGACTGAATATGAATAATCTGTACTGGGAGTGCGGCGCGATGACCTCGCATTCAGAATAATCCATGCTTTTATAAAGGGAATGGCATGAAGGTAGGCTATATGAATTATAAATTATATATTCTCATTTTTAGCGTGTTGATGATAACCAGAGCCATAGAAAAAGAAAAAGTGCACATCATACTCTAAAATGTAAAGGTCAAGTAGCTAAAAGCATCACCTCGCATTTTGTATGGTGGGCTTTGGCATGCATCACAGACAAGCAATGCCTCATTTCCTGAAGGGGAGTCAAGTATGTCAAGTATGGCACATATCGGCAGGTCACATTCATGGTCAAAAATGTAGCACTCTGGAACTCTTTTTGGAGAAACATTGGATATGCAAAGATTTCTCCTCTATACATATTCAGACCTTTACAAAAAAGCACAATGCACATGAAAGAGGCATTAGATCATTATATAAATATATATTATTTATCGTTTTACTACTACTTAATCAGACCCATACCAACCTTTGAGAAGAAATCCATGTCTACACACAGCAATTTCCACACCTTCTTCATCCAACTTGTTGGCCCGCTTTGAAGTCTCTCTTGCTGCATTCTATTTGGAGTCACCACACATCGCTTTTCCTGCGGTCTACCAAAGTAAATCATTTGAACATGACAATAGTTAATTCAAGTAGACTAGATTGCAGGACTGTTCACGCAAACACACAAACTTTAACTGTCAAGATTCTGTCTTTTGATGAAGAAAGTGTTTTGACACTAAATGACAACACAACATCAGGCTTAGGTCTCAATCATGTCTCTCTTGGCTCTGAAGGCCGGAGGACCATCTTTTATAGGGCACAGGAATGTAAACATAGATAGTGAAGAAGTCAGGCAGTAATGACGTTACAACAGTCTCAGAGAAAGAGATTCACAGCTCCCAACACATGACCACTCAGACTAGAGATCATAGTTGGCGCTCTCCTTGTAGTCATGACAAAGGACATTTACCCAGTACTTTCTCCTGATCCCGAACATCTATTAACCCTGACACATAGACACAATCTACTCTTATTAATAGCAAGCTTACATGAGAACATACTAACTAGTATCCAATGACTAGTTCTATTGATTAGTGAATAATGTAAGCACACAGGAAATCGCAATTTCTTCCACACTTTGCCTGACCTATCTTACATTTGAAGGATAAAGCAATATGCAGTATGAATGTACTGTGCCCCCTGGATAAGAATCTAGTGCTGTATCCCCACCTGATCATAGACTCCCTTCTCCAAAGGCAATCGTGTTTTCTACTTTAACTTTAATTAGTTACAAAATAATCCCAATAAATGTTGTTCAGAATAATGTAAAACTTACACTCATGACAGTTCCCCGGACCTCCTCAACAAAACTGGACACCTCAGAGTCTCGGGCTAAAAACACTCCATCGAAGAACCCTGGCTCTTCACTCCTTTAAGACAATGTATTATGGACTACCTTTGTAATAGGACCTTTTATATATGTAGCACTTATCAAAAAAAACATTGACATTAACAGTGACATTAACAGCTGGACATACTGTATATTAACTACATTGGCTGTTTATAATGTGTGCACAGAACTCACTGGTTTGTTTTCTGGAACCTGTACAACTTTCTGTTGCCATCCACAGAAACACCCACCATTTCAGGGCTACAGGCTGGACAGGCCAATGGCTCCTTTCCAAGAAGTTGGTTCTCTTCATAGTTGCAGTACACAAATTGCAGAAAACTTCTCTGAAATGCATCTGCATTCACTTTGCCAGTCTAAAGGAAAGAATATAATACAGCTTTCAAGAACGATAAACTACATCTTTGCCTTTGTATGTTTTGTGTTTTGTATGCAACTTTTCAAATCCATAAGGATGCAAATTACTATTTTGTGTGGTAAGGTCTTCAGTCTATTATCTGAAATATGTACTACCTACTACAGCCACTTGTGGACCTTGAACTGCTTTTTACTTACTCTTCCATATTGCTTTGTTCTCTGGTCCAACATTGCTGTAAAGGTTTGTCTGGACATTCCTGGAGCTGCTGTCTTCATAGCCTCAAAGGAATGGAAGAGATCTTGGTGGAACAGTGTCTGTGCCTGCATGGTAGCGGGCCAGTAACCACTCTTTACAAAGTCACTGACTTCTGGAGCCCATTTCTGGTTGCAATGTTTGCATGTTAGCACCGGAACGTGAAGATCATAACGGCCTGAGAGCACATGAAAGGCAAATCAATAACATGAAACCAAAGTAATGTGTTATATAAAAAAATTCAACAGTTTAACAAGATCCTACCATTTATGCAAACCAGTATGATGGATCTACCAACAGAGACTGCTGCATCAGCGGTGTCACAGGAGCATATCCTTTGAGGTAGAGCTGTTGGCAGAACACAATCTGCAAGGCAAAGAACCAGAAGGTATACAATTAAGAATGTTTGGGTTGTGAGTAATGACTTAAATAACACATTTCAATTTCAGATAAGAATGATCTGTTAAGAAAATTGTCATTCAATTGAAAAAGAAACGCCAACCTTGTTCACAAATGATGTATTTTCCATCATGGAGTGTCACAGATTCTGTTGGCGGGATGTATTTGAAAAATCCATCCATGATGGTTTGCCTGTTGTGTAGAGTGTGGTGTTTATGCACCAAGCCATCACACTCAGCACAAAACCACTCTGAGGGCATACATTCCCCACAACGGATGACAGCTTCTTTCACGTGACAGTGATTGCATGTCATCTGGACGATGTTCTCAGCAGAAAGTAAATTTTCAAGGTTCTGTGGCCTCGCCTGTTGCCAACATTGTTGGACCTCTTTCTGCCTTTGACTCCAACTGGACAATGGTGGCTGCTGAACAAAATCTTGCGATTCAATGTTCTCTGAGTCCTGTAGAAGGTCCTCAAGCTGCTGCATATTAAAATCTTCAAAAGGGAGGAGAAAAAAGAATAATATCATAACTTCAACATTGCCACAACACACTGTTGAAATACAGCATTTGGCACAAAAGATTAATCACCAGGGTCTAGGTGTTGGCCATGGTCTAATGGCTGTGAAGAAGAAACATGTCCTCCTTTGTCTGGTCTTGATGTTGACTGCTTTCTAAGGGCTCGTGGGCGCTGGTGAACAATGTCCCCATTGTGGTCCCTCTTCTTCCAATGAACAGGCTTTGGTGATGCAGTCCTAGTTTTTTCTGTCTGTTCTTCTCTGTCTAGAATTAAAACATGGTTTAAGAAAGGTTTACCAATATGGGAAATGCCTTCGGACTACTGACAGAAAAAGCAGTTAAAGTAGTGTAACCCTTCTGATTCATGTCATGTATCTTATATGGACTGGTAAGAAGGAATACTGTTAACTATAGACAAAAAAGCTACTTTACCTCTTCTGTCTTGAGATGTTCAATTCCATCAACTGCAAATCACTCATCATTGATTTAAAAGAGTAGACAGACAAATGGGCAGATGGCGAGTGGGATGTTTCTTTTGGACACAAGAAAGTGCAATATTAGAACACTTTGAATACAAATAGTAGATAATAGACTCGGAAGTACAAGAAGGCCAGGAACGTAGCTACCAGGTTGTAAAAACAACGATCTGGCGGTGAGTGGAGGGCAAACCAGGGTATGTCACCGCAAGTTATTGGGAAACTGGACCGCAGGTGTGGATCTTGTGCAGGTAGGATGGACTGGATCACTGGAGCCTGGAGATGCACACAAACACAGACAAACAGAACGACAGAAACAAAAAGGCAGGCAGAGCCTGTGGAGGGCGTAATACAGGTAGACAGAGATAGGTGGACACAGGTATACACAGGTACGTCCTGATAAATTATGAAATAGGCTACTGTAAGGCAAGGATATGGTGAGGTAATAAGGATATCGTTTCCAGAAAATGCTTGACTTCAGCTGCAAGTAAGAAAAGATAAAAAATACAATACAATAAATGTCATACCTAGCAAGCTATGAGATGTAAAAAGGACCACGCCAGCAAAGATAAACATTGGTCTGAGTCCAATGAATGTGCACCGGTTCATGACCTTGCATGACATAACATTATAATAGCTATCTAGCTAGCACAGTGTATTAGCCTATTTTTGCAGTTTACAAAGTCAATTAATTAGTGTGTTTGCTGCAAGCAAAAACACTTGTTATTCTGCATACTTATTATTTTTTTGATTTTTCCTCCCACTTTTTTCCGTCGCCTACTCCTTTCACGCCGTTTAAGCTAGAAACACCGTTCAAACTTCATTTGATAAAGTCTGAACTGCTCTAGTGTGCTATTACTTTTCTCATTGATAACTTTTTAAGGTATTAAAGTTAAAAGTGCAAAAAAAATGATTGGGTTTCAATGGTTCAGAATGTTCAAGTCCAATTCAATTGTGACGTCATGCACCGACAGAACTGTTTCTCACCGCATCAATTTTTGACACTGTTTAACACTTTCCTGCCTGAATATGCAGACTTTTTCAAATAATATACCTGAACTGTTTATACCATTTTGAAGACAAGATTTAGGGCTTTCTAATGATGTAAATATTTATATGATCATGTTAGGCAAATCATCCTTTATCAAGACGATTTCACGGAGCCATTCTGACAAATCTTCTCCGTCTGCATTACTTTTTTAGAAAACCTAATTTTTAACCACTTTCACTACGAGATAGAGGATAAGTTAGAGCGTATGAAGTGTGCGTACTTCTGTCGTGAATCCAGAACAGCAGACAGATTTAAGATAGACTATTTTGTTTAAAAGTTATGACCACTGAAGTGATGAGTGGGATAACGCAATTCCAAGCTAGCGCAATGGCTCTCCATAACTAAAAACGGTTCTACTTTTTTCCACAATCGACCAAATTGGCAAAACAAGGTATGTACATTGAGCTTAAAGTGTACATAATCTAGCTAGATAATTTTTCTTTAAGCAAGTTTCACAAAAATCTGCAAAAATCGAGGCTCAACACTGTCATAGGCGACCGTCACGAACAGCCAAACCGGGGTCACGAAAGGTTTACTGCAGCTGGCGTTACTACGAACAATGGCTTCGTAACTGAAACGTTTTTACTTTTAGTTGAAGATATTGAACACAGATGTTAAGAAACTTGTCTTTACTCTAAATATCTTCTCCGTTTTCAATTTGAAGCAGTAAATCTAACAGTAGGAATTCTCCCACGACATCCGCTCGCTCTGCTTTGACAAATATGTTTTCTCAGTGCACCATACAGTAGACGAGCTAATTTCGAACACTTTCAATACAAGATACAGGCCATGTTAGAGTTGATATATATATACATAATTGTGTGGGCAATGTAGAACAGCAGACATATTTGAAATATGACGAGATTGAATTTAAAAAACTCACCAGTGACGACAACATCGGCAACCCTGCACTATGGATTATTATTTTGATGTCATCTTTAAATTAAGTGTCTGAACAGGACTGGTTGTGCAGGCACACATGATTAGTTTCTCCTTCATCTTGAACCTAAAACCTCGATTCTAGGTTAGAAATGTTGACAATGACCAACAGTTGCAACGTTACAAGAAACAATGAACCAATCCGACCGCTCTTCACTGTTCCACTGTTCAAACTTTTTTCTGTTTCTACATCTTTCAATTATTAATACTTTTCAGAATGGGTTTTATTCGCCAAGAAACATCACACAGACAAGGAATTTACTGTGGCAGGAAGGTGCACACATTAAACATATAAGAATCTTAAATAAGAAGTGTACAAGTCTAACTGATACTAAGGGTTTAAAAATGTAAAAGGTTTAGAATGAAATAAAATATAAAATGGCTCTAACATAACGCTTTAACATTTATGAAATTAAATAAGATACCCTTTTCATCACTCTTTTTTCTCCTTTTTCAACCGTGAGAAAATATTGCAATGCATAACAATGACAGATATTCTTTTAACACTGTGTCACCATTTTGGTTTCAAAGCAACACTTTTTTTCACCTTCATACATACTGCTGACATACTTTTGTCTGCTATGATATTGATAACTGTTATGCAATATACTCTTCATCACTATATTTGCTCATTTTTCTAACTTCAAACTTTTTTCTGTTTCTCAGTCTTTCATTCTTTCATACTTGTAACGCTTAAAAATGTATGAAAGTCAATAAGATACTCTTTTCATCACTGTTTTTTCTCCATTTTCAACAGTAAGAAAATATCGCAATGCATAACAATGACAGATATACTTTTAACACTTTTTCTCACCATTTTATTTTTAAAGCACATACCTCTTTTAAAAATTTTGTAAAACCTTCTTCACTATTCAAGCCATCAAAACAATCGTTTCAACTGCTTTCAGCAAACACACACAGGGTTTCTCCTACCGGAGGAACCCTAATAAGAATACTAACAAAAACAATAGGTTTCCTCCTACCGGAGGAACCCTAATAATAAGAATACTAACAAAAACAATAGTTTCCCTCCTACCGGAGGAACCCTAATAAAATGATATTCCTCCCCCGCCAGATTTTTTTAATTTATTTTTTTATGCATATAGCCTACGTTTTTAGATCGGTTTATTTTTTATCAGTACATTTTATAAATAACTTTTATGTCCTTAAATACGTTTTATGTCATTTACAACGTTTATGTCTTGGATATAACAAAAAAATCATGTTGAAAGCACATCGGCCGGATTTTTACGAAATCACCCGACTTATTTTGGTGACGTTTCGTAAAAATCCGAAAGCCGCTCATCAAAATCTATGGGAGACCTAATGCGTCAAAATACGACGCCATATTTAACAATTTTCTACGGGAAAAGCCGAACATATTAACGTGGAAGTCAATGTGTGTCCCTAGACGTCAAAAAACTACGAAAAAGGCGTCCCCCGGCGTCGGTAGTGACGCCAAAGGGCTCTGCCCAAGCGTCTATATTTGACGAGTTGGGATGAGACTGGGTAGCGTTTGCACATAGGATAAGCGTCTCTGAGACGTCTGTATTACATCTTTAAACGACGTTTAGCCGATGTATTCCAGATGTATAATTAGCCTGTAGTGAGCGGTAAATAAGACAGCATGTACAATAAATGATATATCAAATGTTTATTAAATAAATTGTAGGATTAGGTTATTTCCGTCCGGATGCCAATCTTAAGAAATCCTGGAGATACTTCTCAGCCTCGGCCTCAGTGGCATGCACCATTGGGTTTCTCATGGCAGCCCATGCGAATGATAGAGGAGAGAAACAGGATTATTTGGTAGTTATAACAAAGCACGTTTCCATCTAGGCTACTCAGGTTATAATTCAGAGGGCGTCAAAAATTAATAACAGCAATAACATTTCCTCTGGTGGACAGCCAGCAGCAGACGCGCAAATGGATCAAGAGCTTTCCAGGTAGGTTAATGGTAAATCCTCTGACGTTTAAAGTATTCTTATTTAGCCTATGTATCCTTAATTATTTCCCTATAGTATCGTTTGTATATTATCTGAACTACGCGCATATAGCAAACCACATGGTTAGCTATATGCGCATAGTTCAGCTAATTATAGCTAGATGCTAGACTTAAGGCCGATTTATTAGGCCGAATTATATGATACTACTCCGTTTTCACGGACACGGTCACAGGGAACGCCCTCTCCGACATGGAACTCCCTCTCCGAGCCCTCTCCGTATGGAAGCAAATCGTTACCAAAATTCAAATGCAAATGCATTTCCAGAAATGCATTTGCATTTTAAGAATGTGGCTGCGTTATTTGACTCATAAATGAAATTAGTAATCAATCATCCTATTTGCATTTTAATGTTCTTCTTCAAGAGTGCTCAATCTTTCACTTAATTAAAATGAAAAAGAAATAGACATTTGAGATTTAATTTTCAAAACATGCCCCAGCCAATAGATACCAAAATTCAATTTGAAATGTAAAATTTGAAAATTAAAATGCATTTCCAGAAATGCATTTTCATTTTAAGAACGTGGCTGCAAAATCGTGACCACAATTCAAATTCAAATGCATTTCCAGAAATGCATTTTCATTTTCAAAAACGTGGCTGCAAAATCGTGACCACAATTCAAATTCAAATGCATTTCCAGAAATGCATTTTCATTTTAAGAACGTGGCTACATAATCGTGACCACAATTCAAATTCAAATGCATTTCCAGAAATGCATTTCCAGAAATGCATTTTCATTTTAAGAACGTGGCTGTAAAATCGTGACCACAATTCAAATTCAAATGAATTTGCAGAAATGCAAAATGAACGAAAAAGCATTCTGAGCGGCGCAGCAGAGTGACGTCAGTAGCCGCTCTTCTTCAGCTCCCTGCTGACCGAGCTATCCATCTTGTTCGGTAGGGGGCGGTGTGCACATCTGCATTGCATTACATTGCAAATGTGCCGGGAAATTGATTGAATTGCCGGGTCTTTAGAGCAGCGTTCCCCAACCGGTGCCCACCGGTCCGTGGACCGGTACCGGTCCGTGAGTCATTTCGTACCGGGCCGCACAAAAAAAGAATTAATAACATTATTTCCTTTTGATTATCAGAGTCTGAAAGACGTTTTATTCTGAAAAATTACCTGATTCTATCCTTCTCCGCGGGCCTTTTCCCCTGAGCAAAAAAGCTCTGCAAAGACGTGTGTTTACTCATTTTTTAGCAAGTTTGTGGGCTTTATTGAACGGTATCATGCGCGTCTCTTACTCTTGACACATGACAAGTGATAGTTACCACTCAATGAAGCCTGTTTGAGACAACAACTCTATCGGTGTTTTGGATGAAGGCTATCCTGAGATCGCCACTAAAGCACTGAAAACCCTGCTTCCATTTCCAACATCAAGCGGGATTTTCTGCCGTGACAGCAATCAAACAACATTTTGGAATAGGCCTGAACTGGATATAAGGAACGCACTTCGGGTGTCACTGTCGTAGCTTATAGTCACACACAACAGTGGGACTGACACATCGAAAGCTAGCTAGTAACAATATAACGATGGAAAACCAGGCTAAGAAACTTAAAGATGGGTCAATTGAAAAAACGGCTGTTTATTTTACATAAAACTCCAAAAACTATTTTTCGCTTAAATCAGCTAAACTAGGTGTGGAAGTCACTAACTAGGATCACATCAAACCCAGAATGTACATGCATTAGCAGCGCAGCTGTCCAGGGCCTATCTTTCCTCCCAGTCCGTTCTGCCGGTCCGTGAAAATATGTCTTACATGAAAGCTGTCCGTGACGCAAAAAAGGTTGGGGACCGCTGCTTTAGAGGACGCATCACAGACCATGGCGCTCCCTCAAATTGTGCAAACACTGTTAGAATTAGCTGAACAGGTAGAATCTAATAATATATCTGAGTCTGATGCCCGTGACCGAGTAGAACAAGTCATAGAGAGCTTGGCTGCATACTCTGCCGTCACAGATTTACACATTAATAGTAGCTCTGCCACTGTTTTATTCATTGTTTGACATCAAGTTGCTCAGTCTGTGATGCGTCCTCTAAAGACCCGGCAATTCAATCAATTTCCCGGCACATTTGCAATGTAATGCAATGCAGATGTGCACACCGCTCCCTACCGAACAAGATGGGTAGCTCGGTCAGCAGGGAGCTGAAGAAGAGCGGCTACTGACGTCACTCTGCTGCGCCGCTCAGAATGCTTTTTCGTTCATTTTGCATTTCTGCAAATTCATTTGAATTTGAATTGTGGTCACGATTTTACAGCCACGTTCTTAAAATGAAAATGCATTTCTGGAAATGCATTTGAATTTGAATTGTGGTCATGATTTTGCAGCCACGTTCTTAAAATGAAAATGCATTTCTGGAAATGCATTTGAATTTGAATTGTGGTCACGATTTTGCAGCCACGTTCTTGAAAATGAAAATGCATTTCTGGAAATGCATTTGAATTGTGGTCACGATTTTGCAGCCACGTTCTTAAAATGAAAATGCATTTCTGGAAATGCATTTTAATTTTCAAATTTTACATTTCAAATAGAATTTGTGTATCTATTTGCTGGGGCATGTTTTGAAAATTAAATCTCAAATGTCTATTTCTTTTTCATTTTAATTAAGTGAAAGATTGAGCACTCTTGAAGAAGAAAATTAAAATGCAAATAGGATGATTGATTACTAATTTCATTTATGAGTCAAATAATGCAGCCACATTCTTAAAATGCAAATGCATTTCTGGAAATGCATTTTCATTTGAATTTTGGTAACAATTTGCTTCCATATCTCCGAGCCCCTCGGAGAGCTCTACGTGCAACTCCTGATTTTCCTGACTATCCGTCTGTCCGTCCGTCATTTTACGGATACCCCTTGGCTGTGATTGGTCCGTATTAAGAACCGCTTGCGTCAGGGACGGGGTTGCCATGACCAACAACACGAACCGAATCCTTTGACCGCCATTGCTGTAACTTTTCACAATTCATATTTCAGCTAAACAGTACATGTAAATCAGCATCTGAATTAAAATGGGACGAGAAATGGGCAGTGTAGTTGCTGAAAATGTGCTTATTTTATTGATGAAACGGCTAATTTTTTAATTAAATGTAGGTTCTGGGAAAGTGTGTAATGGCGGCAAAGGAAATCACGCAGAAACATAATAAGACACATAGACGTAGCCTACATTCTTATGTACTTACCAATAATTACTGCCGCACACCTAGAGGCTTTCAGGCCCCTCTTGTCTCCTCGGCCACACCAGTTCAGCTGTTTAGCCAAGCCATTGGCAAACACTTTTTGGGCGATTCTCCAGACAGTCTTTGAGATGGTCTGCCCTCCACTCTGGGACAGTACATTGATCTGAGAAAAATGTTCCAAACAAAGCAAAAGCATTAAAAACAGTACAGAGTAGTGATATGCCCTTAAAACCCTGTATTGCATAGTGTTGCTTCAGGGTAACATACTCTTTTCCTCCCAGTATGACAAACTTACAAAAGACAGTCACCAATTAAAAATGCTCTTTTTAAAAGAAAGGAAGTAAAGGAAACCAATAGTGTGCTTACATTTGATCACATGACCTGTCCCTCCTTTTTTTTAAACCCCTTTCCTTAACATATAGCATTCACGGCAGCCATGTTTTTGGTGTCCCCAAAACTGTCAAAAAGGGGCATTTTCCTGAAGATTTTCATCAACTAAAAAATATTTTCACAATCTTAAGTAAGTTATGATTTGATTTGTATAATGTTTTTATATTTCCATCAAATATTTATTGAGTAAATTGACAAAATAGCTATGTTGCCTCAAAACAACAACATGCAATAGTGGACTGAGGATTCCATGTAGCCATGCATGTTTATAAAATGACACAGATGTCAGTAAATCAATAATTATTTTACTAACTACCACTACATAACTTGTTTTGGAGATTAACATGATAAATAACAATATTTTATACTTTATTTATTGATTTAGCTATTGGTAGTGTCCCGATAATGTAAGAAACACATCCATGTCAGTGGATGTGCTTGCGTGCATGCACCCACACATTCAGGTACACAGGTGTATCTGTGTTCATTTCCATGTACCCAATTTAATAAAATGTTCCTTTTTCTGTGTTTAGAGAATGAACACATCAATGTTCTATGGTAAAGGGAGAGTGAGAAGTCAGACACTGAGAAAAGTTAACACTCCTGAGAAAAACTGCTTTTTTGACTTCCACACACAGTGAAGCTGTTGACCTAATGATACAAAAAGCATTACTGTTTATCTGTTTTTTTAAATACAATGAAATTGAAATGCCAATCTCTTTTAGAGCCACTGTGTGAATTCCTAATGTAAAAATTTAAATGAAAATTAATTTTGTAAAAGTTTTTTCCTTTGTTGCGCGTTGTTGCTTGTAGGTAACAAACCTCCTCTAAAAGTATCATTGACAGCCACTGTCTTGTTTTTTCAGTACAGATGTTTCCATTTATTGTGTTTTTTAATAAGTACTTTCATGAAATGTGATAAAAACATTGAAATAAATATGAATCTTCAATCAAATGTATTTTTACCATTTACTACCGTTATTGCATGTTGTTGCCCTAAAGTAACATACTCAAATGTACCTCACCCCCACAAAATAAATTACATTTAGCGTTCAAAGGCTTATTGTGCACCATAATAAGTACAAAAGTCTGACCAAATAATTTTTGTATCCATTATTTCATAAGGCATGCAGTAGGGGGTTTTAAACACAAAGTAGCTATAATATTAGCTACTGAAACAATTTGTAAAAATGTATTTATTGAAGAATATACAAATCTACAATCTTATCATCTTCTTATTTTCTGAGCTTTGGAAATGCTCCTCAAATCTGTCAAGGGCCTCTGTGTCCATGAGGGGAATTTGGAGGCAGTCATCCTCTTGCTGTGGCTGACCTCTGTGTCCACCCTGCACCAGGCTCTCCACCATGGACGTTAGATGGCCTATCCGAATGTCCATCTCCCGGATAGCCTCTAGTAGGATTCTTTCGAAGGCTGCATAAACAAGATGTGAGTATTAAATTACTTTTTCTTCTGGTTTATATTTTGGCGCACCAGCCAATTCAATTATTTATAACTATAATATTTTTGGTTCAGGAAGACGTATATAAAAAAATATATCACAATTTGATAACATTTTAATACATTTACATGAATTCACAATAATGATCACAATAATCACAACAAACATGGGACCCCACATGTTCAGTGTGTTACACTTACGTGTGCACTGTGTGGTGGGATAATGCCACCATCCCTGCAGGGTGTTCTTCAATAACTGAAACCAAGACAGATTTGTAAATTTACATTTACATTACATTTATGCATTTAGCAGACGCTTTTATCCAAAGCGACTTCCAAGAGAGAGCTTTACAAAAGAGCATAGGTCACTGATCATAACAACGAGATAGCCCCAAACATTGCGAGCAGCCAAAACATGAAGCATACATTGTGGAAAACAAATAAGTGCCAAAGGGAAGAACCATAAGAGAATGCAGTTAAACAAGTTACAATTGAACAACATGAAACTCCCCACAAGAGTGCACGAGTGTCCCTGTAGAAAAAACACTCCACAGTAAAATATTTCACAGCGAGTACAAGAATTTGAAACCGTTACAACAAACCAACAAGAGCAACAAGTCTCTCAACACGAGTCATTGTGATCCTGGAGGAAACTAACATCAGGTCCAGCCAAGCATTCCTAAGTGCCGTTGTACTCCCGGAACAAGTGCGTCTTGAGCCTTTTCTTGAAGGTGGGGAGACAGTCAGTGTCCCTGACGGAGGTGGGGAGTTGATTCCACCATTGGGGGGCCAGACAGGAGAAGAGCTTGTGTTGGGACCGGGCACTCTTGAGCGGTGGGAGCACCAGACGGTTGTCAGATGGTGTGGGGGAGTGTAAGGCTGGAGGAGAGACTTGATGTAGTCGGGTGCAGTCCCGTTCACCGCTCGGAAGGTCAGAGTCTTGAATCTGATACGGGCCGTGATGGGAAGCCAGTGGAGGGAGATGAGGAGCGGGGTAACATGGGAGCGTCTGGGTAGATTGAAGACCAGACGGGCCGCCGCGTTCTGAATCCTCTGGAGAGGGCGGGTTGCGCATGCTGGGAGACCGGCGAGCAGCGAGTTGCAGTAGTCCAACTTTGAGAGGACAGGTGCTTGGACTAGCAGCTGGGTGGAATGCTCAGATAGGTATTTCCTGATCTTCCGGATGTTGTAGAGGGTGAATCTACACGACCGGGAGACCGCAGCAATGTGGGCCGTGAGGGAGAGCTCGTCATCCATGGTCACCCCGAGGTTCCTGGCAGAGGATGAAGGGGTCACCGTCGCCGATCCCAGGGTGATTGAGAGATCGTTGGAGATGGAGGGTTTGGGATGATGAGGAGTTCTGTTTTGGCGAGGTTCAGCTGGAGGTGGTGTTCGGTCATCCAGGTGGAGATGTCTGTGAGGCAGGCCTCGATCCTAGCTGAGATCCCCGGATCAGTTGGGGGGAACGACAGGTACAGCTGCGTGTCGTCAGCATAGCAGTGGTAGGAGAAGCCATGGGAGGTGATGATTGGTCCAAGCGAGGTGGTGTAGAGGGAGAAGAGGAGGGGTCCAAGGACGGATCCCTGTGGGACACCAGTGGAGAGCTGGCGGGGGCCTGACACTTTGCCTCCCCAGGAGACCTGGTAGGATCTTCCCGACAGGTAGGATGAGATCCACTGAAGTGCAGTGCCAGTGATGCCCATCTCAGAAAGTCTGGCCAGCAGGATTTGATGGTTAACCGTATCAAACGCTGCAGAAAGGTCCAGCAGAATGATGACGGATGACCTCGAAGCCGCTCTGGCAGACTGGAGGTCCGTGGTGACTGACAGGAGGGCAGTTTCTGTGGAGTGGCCAGTCTTGAAGCCCGATTGGTTGGGGTCAAGCAGGTTGTTCTGAGAGAGGAAGTTTGACAGTTGGTTAGATACAGCGCGTTCAATTGTTTAGTAGTAGTGATACCAGTCTGTAGTTCTGGAGGACAGCTGGGTTACTGGAGGGTTTTTTGAGTAGAGGGCTAATTTTGGCCTGTTTGAAGGCAGAGGGGAAAGTGCCGGAAGTGAGAGAAGAGTTAAGGACATGGAGAAGAAAAGTTATGATGGAGGGAGAGATGGTTTGAAAGAGAGGGGAGGGGACTGGATCAAGGGGACAGGAGGTGGGGTGATGAGAGAGAATGAGGTCAGAGATCTCTGCCTCGGACAGGGGAGAGAAAGCGTTTAGACATTTAGTTGGGTCAGTCATAGAGGGTGAGTGGGTAGGAAAGGTGGGTTCAGGGAACCGACTGCTAATGTCAGCAACTTTTTTTTCAAAGAAGGAGGCGAAGTCATCTGCTGTCAGGGTGGAGGGGGAGGGTGGGGGAGGTGGGTTAAGAAGGGTGGAGAAGGTGGAGAAAAGTTTGTGAGGGTTTGAGGCAGAGTTAATTTTGTTCCGGAAGTAGTGGGTTTTAGCATCAGTTATGCGGCCAGAGAAGGATTTGAGGAGGGAGTGATACTTATCGAGGTCCAGACCGTCTTTGGACTTGCGCCATCTCCTCTCAGCTGCCCGAAGGATGGACCGTTCTTCACAAATCACATCTGTGAGCCACGGGCAGGAGGGAGAAGATCGCGCAGGCCTGGTTGACAGGGGACAGAGAGTGTCGAGTGATGCAGTTAGTGTGGATAACAGGGTGTTGGTGGCAGTGTCAGTGGGGTGGCACATAAACTCATCAATGGGTGGGAGGGAAGATGTTACAATGGAGGAGAAATGGGAGGGGGATAGGGAGCGGAGGTTGCGGTGGAAAGTTACGAGGGGAGGGGAGGTAGGAGGAGTTGGGGGGAGAGAGACAGAGAATTGGATGAAGGAGTGATCAGAAATGTGTAGTGGGGTTACAGAGGTTAAGTCAGTGATACAATTACGTGTCAGGATGAGGTCGAGCTGTTTTCCTGACTTGTGGGTCTCCGGTGTGTTCAGCAGCTTCAAGTCGAAGGAAGTCAGAAGAGACTTGAAGTCGACGGCCTGCGTTCCTTCGAGGTGGATGTTGAAGTCCCCAAGGAGTATCAGCGGTGTTCCATCATCCGGGAGGACGCTGAGGGGCATGTCCAGCTCCTCCACAAAGTCGGCTAGCGGCCCTGGTGGGCGGTAGAGGACAACTAAAAATGCTTTGATAGGATCAGTTAGCATCGCATAATGGTGTTCAAATGATTTGGCAGTAACAGAGTGGGGTGGATGTGTATTTAATATGTGGGGAAAGGAGCAAACCTGTCCCACCACCTCGCCCGGTTGAGCGGGGTGAGTGAGAGAACGAGTGGTTGACGGAGAGAGCAGCTGGAGTTGCAGTGTTCTCTGGGCGGATCCATGTCTCTGTCAGCGCAAGGGTGTGACGAAAAGCATGGGATGCAAACGCCGGGATGAAGTCTGCTTTGTTCACAGCAGACTGGCAGTTCCAGAGCCCAATAGAAAGAGAGAGGGCAGGTGGAGAATATCTGGATAGGTAGCTAAGATTAGAAGTGGACCGTATATACTTTGTGACATATCTACGTCTACGAGTGGTGTAATGAACGGGAATGCTGAAGAAACACATGCTAGCTATGAATATGTTCTAGGTAGGTTTAAATACAAATAGGGTGATACTTATCAGAAGAGGTGATCCGCCTCGTCGGCCATCCTCGGTGGACTCCCGCAGGTAGACTCCCTGTCTTTGTTCGACCGAGTCTTCGTGCACCGAGGCTGCCCCTGCAGTGCTAACAGCCTAAATATGCTAAATGCGCAGCTGACAATGGCCCTAATTATGTAAACAAAGCCAGGGTCTCACTCGGCGGCAAGTACCCTGAAACTCGATCTCTAGCTAGCTACCTATTGACCAATTTAGCTGCTATACCCTTACCCTCTGTCCTTGAGACAAAGTTTTAGCTAAACACAAATGAATGAAACAAACTCTGGTTACTTACAGTCAGATGGCAGTCACGAAGTACACTCAGTAAGACACTATTCGCTCTAGATTTAGATAGGAAAGAGGTATCAATGGACTTTGAGATTCACTCTATGTCCATTTTACCCACCGAACTGTCATTATTCAACTATGACAAGGTAACTCGGTTTTGCATTCTATGACCCCTTTAACAAGTCAGTCGGGCTAAAGCGGTTCCATAAGGCCAGCTCAAGTCAGGTTCAAGAAGTCAAGATAATTGCGGGTGTACCCTATTTATAACATTTACATTTAGTCATTTAGCAGATGCTCTTACAGTAAGTACAGGGACATTTCCCCGAGGCAAGAAGGGTGAAGTGCCTTGCCCAAGGACACAACGTCCCGGCACGGCCGGGAATCGAACTGGCAACATTCAGATTACTAGCCCGATTTCCTAACAGCTCAGCCACCTGACTCCCTGACTCATCTGACTTATAAGCAGCCCGAGAGATAGAACATGGATCATATCGATCCACCACGGCAAAAAGCAATATTCACGATCACGGCTCACAACCCTAACCCGATATGTTTTCTTTAAGCCGTGTACTATGACAGCTCATCCACCACTTAATCATAATAAAATGAAACGCCATGATTGACATGAACGATAGCAAAGAATGTCTAAAATGGGGAGAACTGCCACTCTCTGGAAACTTGTTGAACATGTTGGAAAAAGTGAGGGCACTAACGGGCGAGTCCAGAATGAATTGAGGTCCATGGAGGTGTAACCCCTCAAAATCCACTTTTCTCAGGATATAATTTTGTGTCTAGTAATTTGAATGTTAAGGGGAGGCAACACAAATACACACTGCTGGGTGTTACATTTCTTTTTATTCGCCTTTTTGTTCTAAAAAGCCTTTAAAAATGTCAATGACGTCATTGTACGCCCAGAGATACTGCTTTACGGCAAGCTCTGTCACTTCCTTTTTTCTCTCGAGGCATCAACAACACAGCTGACAGGTCAGGCTCTCCAAAGAACTTCTATACTCTTTGGGCTCTCCCTGTCAATACACGTGCTAGAAAGAATTTTGGGTAACACTTTATAATAAGTCAACGCTTTTTGGCATTTACAAAGTGTTAACTAATAGTTAGTTAATCCTTTATAAAACATTTCGAAACATTAACAATACATTATTAAATAGTTAATAGGCTTATTATTAAACACTATGTTGATCATTAATAAACACTGTTAAAAATTATGTATTTTATTCATAATACAATTCATAAGGTGTTTGGTAACTGCATTATCATACTTTATAGACAGCTTGTTAATATAGTTGCAAACCAGTAGTTTAAAAGGTGTTAATGGTACATGAGCTGGTATAGAAAGCATTAGCAAATGGTGAACAAACCATTTACATTACCTTTATAAAGCATGAGTAAATAACTAACAACATATTTACTTATGTCTTTCATTAATGTATGCCAAGTCGAATACAGGATGTACACTATGCTTTGCAGATATCTTAACAACTAGGCTATTTTATAAAGACTTACTAATGATGCAACTTCTAATTAGTAATGCAAGTTATAAAGCATTTACTAACTGTTAGTTAAGGCTTTTGCGTGACCTAATCTAAAGTGTGAACTATTTATGCCTTAAGCATTTATAGAAAGACTATAGGCCTATAGATGTTGTGTTTTTGTTTTTTAGAAGAAATAGCTGTTAATTTATTTACCTGGGTAATAAAATAGTATTTTATTTCCATTAAGAAGCAATACAGTAGAATTGGTATAAAAGTTGGTTACCCAAAGCTGTATTTTATTTTCCAAAAATGGCTGTAATAAACTGGAAATGTTTAGCTACTCCTCGACAGGTCTGCAAACGCCTTTGAAAGCAGAGATTTGTTAAAACGTTCAAATCGTTTTAACAAATTGAGGCGACAAAGCGTTTGCTGACCTGTCGAAGAGTAAACATTTGGTTTCTTATATACTACAACAATATGTGGGAAGATTCCAAATCAAACACGGCGAATCTGGAGCAGACGCTGGTGACGTCACTACATCTCCAAGGCAACATATCAACAACTCTTTTGAGAACGTCATCTGAACCAATAAGAACAGTACGAGCGTTCTGATTGGCTAATGGGTAGTCATGCCAGCCGCGTATTAAGTCTTTATATATATCTATGCGCGTATTGACCTCATCTGCGGTCTGATACGTATTCTTATTGCCCTCCGCTGATGTCATCTTCAAAATGAGCGAGATCGAGGAGTTTTACTATCCAGATGACAATGAAGACATCAACAGTGACGAGGAAATTCTTAACTTTCTTAACCTTTTAAGGAGTGAGTTCTAAATATTACCGACGCTTCCACCAGAGTGAGTTATTTTTCCAAAACGGAAGCTAGCTAGCTTTAGTTAGCTTCCGTTACCTAGCAACCTAGCATAATACTTGTAGCAATGCTACTACCTGCTAGTGTTACTTGTTAGCCTCCTAATTGTAAATTTTGAAGCCATACTATAGCGTTTGTCATATAGTTTTTGTCTATCGGAAAATAGTCGGTTGGAATGTTCAGAATCACACATGTGTGACGGTACTCTGTGGGGCCCGCTTTCGAACGATCACATATGTGTGACACTACTCCTTAACGGGCAGAAAAGTGTGAACACAGAGAGATAAACGACAAGCGCTAGGCAGATTGCTAGGTTTGGTTGCTCAGATTTCAGATTGGTTGCTAGGTGCTAACACCTGAAACACACCATGAGAAGACTTGAGTAGAGCTGAACAAAACGACATGTTTTAAATGAAAAGAGCTAAAAATGCCATATAATAAACAACTTACTAACCTCGACCGTTCGGTCATGCCGGGAAATATCAAACTGAGGTTTTAACGTATAGACCGCTGTCACTCTCGGCTAGTAGCGTTAGAGCTAAGTAGTTAGTAAGACACATGCCTGTCATTACTTCAATAAAATAGTAATTTTGTGTATCACATTGTGTTGTGTCTGTTTCCTTTTGAGAAACGTATGTTCAGCCTTTGTGAATGTGAGGTTTGAGAATGGACAAGAATACCTTAATAAATAACTTATAAATGTTTAATAAGGCATAGATATAAAGACTTAATACGCGGCTGGCATGACTACCCATTAGCCAATCAGAACGCTCGTACTGTTCTTATTGGTTCAGATGACGTTCTCAAAAGAGTTGTTGATATGTTGCCTTGGAGATGTAGTGACGTCACCAGCGTCTGCTCCAGATTCGCCGTGTTTGATTTGGAATCTTCCCACATATTGTTGTAGTATATAAGAAACCAAATGTTTACTCTTCGACAGGTCAGCAAACGCTTTGTCGCCTCAATTTGTTAAAACGATTTGAACGTTTTAACAAATCTCTGCTTTCAAAGGCGTTTGCAGACCTGTCGAGGAGTAGCTAAACATTTCCAGTTTATTACAGCCATTTTTGGAAAATAAAATACAGCTTTGGGTAACCAACTTTTATACCAATTCTACTGTATTGCTTCTTAATGGAAATAAAATACTATTTTATTACCCAGGTAAATAAATTAACAGCTATTTCTTCTAAAAAACAAAAACACAACATCTATAGGCCTATAGTCTTTCTATAAATGCTTAAGGCATAAATAGTTCACACTTTAGATTAGGTCACGCAACAGCCTTAACTAACAGTTAGTAAATGCTTTATAACTTGCATTACTAATCAGAAGTTGCATCATTAGTAAGTCTTTATAAAATAGTTGTTAAGATATCTGCTAAGTATTGGTGTACATAATGTATTCGACTTGGCGTACATGAATTAAAGACATAAGTAAATATGTTGTTAGTTATTTACTCATGCTTTGTAAAGGTAATGTAAATGGTTTGTTCACCATTTGCTAATGCTTTCTATAGCAGCTCATGTACCACTAACACCTTTTAAACTACTGGTTTGCAACTATATTAACAAGCTGTCTATAAAGTATGATAATGCAGTTATCAAACACCTTATGAATTGTATTATGAATAAAATCTATAATATTTAACAGTGTTTATTAATGATCAACATAGTGTTTAATAATAATATTATTAACTATTTAATAATGTATTGTTAATGTTTCAAAATGTTTTTTAAATAATTAACTAACTATTAGTTAACACTTAGTAAATGCCAAAAAGCGTTGACTTATTATAAAGTGTTACCGAATTTTGGTTTGCTAATGTTGCTTATGTCATAATGCTCTGACATTCTGGTTCCGCTTCGGATGCCATCAAGCGGGATCTATGCTCGTAGTCAGTCCTTCACTAACCAATCAGCATTCATTAGCAAAATGCTAGTGTATTATATGCAACAACGACTCACCCTGTAAGAAATAGAAAGGATATAAGTACTCGTTCATTCAACTTTCAACCTATAATCCATGTTGAACTTGCAAAAACTACAATCAAATCTTATATTTCTTAACGACAATCAGGCGAAAGAGACAAATGTAGCCGTCTAGCTCCATAGACATCCATTCATTTTGCATTCGCCCGCGATCAGCCCCATTGGAACTCTGGTGGAACTGCAACCAATTTCGGTACAATGGGGCTTAATAGGGAGTGGACAGGCTCTCCGTTGTGGCTCTGACGATAGGCTACGTAGGTCGAGGTCCTTTTTTTATAGACCTTTACTTCATTGATAAACAGACACCCTCTAAACACATTTAGATGGACTCTTTTGACATTGTTTTAAATAAATAATATTAACCAATGCATTATCCAGTAACTTTTTAACATGGTTTTTGTGTTGGGAAAATGAAGGATATATAGATGTATGGATTTAGGTTCGTTTTGCAATTGTAGGCTACTGTTAACTATTATGTAGCTATGATAATTATACTGGGATAATTTAGATTGAGATATATGTAGCATCAGCCTAAACATTTGATATCACAAACTACCAGGATCATATAAGTATCATTGTTCATCATTGTTAAATGTATAAAATGTTTAGTTGATTTTCTATAAATGTAGCCTATGTAGCCTACGCGCTAAACCTGACAGTTAGCCTGCCCCGGACAAGGTTCGTTTCGCAGCATAAATTGCCATTGAGTTTGAACTAAGTTGAGCTGGCTTTATGGAACCGAATGAGCTGGAAATGAGTCCGACCAACTGACATAAGCCTGGCTTATTCGGTAAACTCGCTTTATGGAACAGGGCCCTGGGTTGAGAACCACTGGTCTAACAGCACAACACATGCGTGCAGGGACCGACACTTGGAGCGCACGCACACAGTGTGTCAGAAACAGTAGCCTACTGTGAAATATCAATGTGTCTATGTAGGCTACACATTTTATACACATTGATATTTAGCAGAGACAGCATTTGATGTATTCTCTTCATGTTCAGTTAGCTCAGTTACTTGGTGAGGTGCCAGTTTAAAGTTGTGTTCAAAGGCCTCCAACATCATTCACAAACAGTGAAACCGATCATCTCTTCTTTGCAGAAACCAAAGTAAGTGTAGGGAACCTTGGCACTGGTGCAGGCAAAGGAGAACTGGAGCGGGCGTTCGGACACTACGGAATCCTGAGAAGAGTGACAAGTGCGCATAGATGTTTGCATTTTGAGCTGGAAGCATCACTGCGCCATGGACTCTATGGGCCCTATTTTAAAGATCCTGTAAAGTGGAGCTGGAAACGAGTTTTAAGTTCGCCACACCACAGAATAATGTGTTATTAATTACCCGTCCAAATTCGAATGAAAAAATAACACCGACAAGTATGTTAAATTAGGCTTTGAAATCGTGAAAAAATCAGCAGTCTTCTCTGCTTGAGACTGGGGGGGCGTGTCGCCTGAAGGAGCTGAAGCTCCGCCCCTCGCTGCCTAGTGCCTACCTCCGACCCAGATAATGGACGCTAAGTCAAGCCGAACAAAACCGTATAGAATTAGAATTTATTTGTTCAATGAGTGAAACATACAGATGCATATAAATGAAATGTTCCCCTGAGCTGTAACAGTAAAAATGGACACCAGAGACAGCAGACAGTGAGCTCTCCAACTAGGCTACTTCTAACACATTAGCTACCATATCACCAAAATACCATCATTCTACACCGAGTAGCCTAATATCAATTTAGCGGTTTGCACTAACTCATAGCAGAGATACCTCTGGAAAAGGTATCTAGTATAATTATAACAAGCACACAGAACTGAGTGATGAACTGCTGGCGGCGGTGGATGGTCCAGGTGCGACCGGAGAATGAACGGCCGGAGGGGCGATGCTCGGTACGGCTCCGCGCTGCAAGAGAAGCCGTGTGTTGGTGATCCCCGTCTGTCTGGTCCATGTTAAAACTGTCCGCCGTGAAATGGTCAGTGCAGCAGTGCAGAGGCGGCTGTTGGAGTTTATCCGAAGCTTTCCATGAGCGTGGCTCTTCACAAAATCTTTCCTTTCATTATCAATAGGGAACTTAAATGGCGTTGCAGCGCAGCTGGATTTCTTGCATCCAGGGAAGATGCAGTTGTGGGTGGTGGGAGACATCCTGAAGCTAGCTGATGTAGGCTACAATAACAGTACAGCAGGAGGAGCCATTCAGTGATCTGGCGTAGATAGGGCGAAATGGCGTAGATAGGGCGAAATGACGTAGATAGGGCATTTGTTGGCTCCGCCCATTAAAACCTGATCTGAAAATGGAAGAGAAACTGTTCTTCGGTTTAACTCCACATTTCAGTGTGACAAAGTCTTAGCGCTTTGCACATGCTTTCAGGAACTCATTTCACACGTATAATGTACTTAGAAGCAAAACATGGAATTTACTTTACAGGATCTTTAACAATCTGAAACGCAAGTATCAAACGAAAAACGCAAGTAACTTTGTGGGCGGGACTCCGGCACTGTTGCTATTATAACGGCGGGATAAATGACTCTTGCGCCCCACGCAAATCTAAAATGGGTTAGTCTGAGGTAGCTACATTACTCATAGGTGTGGTTTAGGCGTAATATGCAGTAAACCACTCAGAGCGTCATCTCACATTCCCTATAAGAGCAGGCGCGCTTGTTCCATGGCGGATTGCTATTATAATGGCGGATTTGCCAGGTGCACGCCAGGAGCGGTTCACAGCCGAGGAGACTGACGTTCTCGTCAGGGCCGTAAAAGATAGGGAAGTGACACTGTATGGGGATGGGAGATGAAACCCACCCAAATTAGCTTCAGTTAAACGGGCGTGGGAGGAAATTGGCACAATTGTTACAAATCAAGTTAACATATACCGTATTTCCTCGAATAAATGCTGCGGCGTTTATTAAATAACGTTAATTTTTGGTGCAGCGTTTATTCGAAGAAATACGGTACATAGAGATCTCTCATGAAAATCTTTGTAATCATTGACATGAAAGAAATGTAACACAGCCATACAATGAATCAAAAAAATGTAACGCAGCTTCACAGGAAGAAGACCCTGGCCTCACCAGGAAGGATTTGTTTACCTGGTTCACTTTCGCGTGACTGGGTTTAGTAAGATGTGAATGATATTCGTTCAAAAGTAATAATTACAGGTTTTGTTATTTTAACTTTTTTGTATTTTACTTACAGTTCAGTGCAGTGTAATTTGCCTCGATAATTAAATGAAATGACCATTTCAAATCATACAAACTGTCATGATGCATTATTTTAAAGGGGTCATTGATTGCAGAACCAAATTAACCTTGTCAAAGTTGAATAACGACAGTTCAGTGGGTAAAATGGACATACAGTGAACCTCAAAGTCCATTGACACATCTTTCCTATGCAAATATCACAATAATTTTTGCTGTAAAACGGTCGGTTTGGAAAAACCTTTTTTGGCTCTTGTCTGTACCTTTGTCACACCCCCAAATTTGCTGCACGCTGCTCTGTGTACTTCCACGGAATTACAAAGAAGAACGTTTTTCAAGGATATTGAAAATGGACTATGGTCATAGATGCAGTGTTCCAGCCTGTACAGGGAATGCTGACACTTTTCAGAGTCTTCCCAAGGAACCAAACACTTGACGGGCTGTGATGTTTGTCTATGAGAAGATCCCTGTGCAGTTCGGCCCTCAATTAGCTTACACATTTGCTTGAACCATTTCACAGAGGACAGTTTTGAAAACCTGGGACAATGTAAAGCAGGATTTGCTATGAAGCTGTTACTGTTCCGACCTTTTCCGACCGTTTCATTCAAATAAATAACCCGTGTTGTCATGTAAATCTACAATTCAAGATGCATGTTTGTCCAGATCTATTTTTCAGCAAGATAGCTAGAGCTAATTGAAGCTGAGTTGAATCACGATGGTTTGTTTGCTAAGCTGTAGTGCTAACGTTACCCACCTAAGGCGATCCTGTTTGCTTCGACAACAGAAGTGGAAACAACTAACGTAACCATTTCAAATGATATCTAGTCAATCTGTTGAAAACAGTGTTGTGTAGACACAATAGATTTATTTGTACGTTTTTATTTAAAGTCTCCACCTTCGATGTTTCAGTGAGTGTTGGCCGTGTTGCATCTTTGCTCCGCAGCTTTACTCGTTGTAGACCAACCAATCAGCGCGCAGCTGATCTATATATTCATGAGCATACCATAAAAGGAGAAAACCTTGCGTTTTTTCCCGGGACAAATTCACTGGAAGTATCAGGGGGCATAGAACAGCACCCGGGCCATTTTCAGCCCAACCAATGTTACATACCCTATTCGGAGACCTTAAGGAACAGTGTGAAATACCCCCAAAAAAACAGTCAATCACCCCTTTAATGCAGGAATTTCTTTTAAAATAGTATCTTCTGGTTTACATGCACTAACATATAGGCCTACATGAGAATATGATAAATGTTTGCAGTGGATGTATTTAGCCAGGGAATTGGCTATAAAGTGTTGAGCAACAACTCCCACCCCCCCTCCGCCCGTTGAAATGATCAAATGACTCGAAAAAAGATTTGTTCATTTTACTGAACGAGATTCAAAGAACCGAGTCAGTAAAATCATCCAAACTTCCCATCACTAATATAGACTACCTTACTAAAGCATTATAGTCGGTGGAGAGGAAGAAGATTTCCACGACGATTGCGTATTTCCGGTCAAAAATACGAAAAGTCTATTGCACTGGGTGCAAGATAGGGCCCTATATGAGGATGTAGTGCAATGTCTGTCCAGGGAAATGTGTGGATCTAGAGTACGCGTTGGATTGTCCACTGGAATGTCGCGTCGCTCCCGCTATGACCAGCCACCCACTCACCAGCCCTTTGACCCAAGCGACAAGTGCTACGAGTGTGGTGAGAAAGGGCACTATGCCTACGACTGCCATCGCTACAGTCGACGCAGGCACAGCAGGTAAGCCCAGTTGGTGCCATGAGCAGAACGCTTTTAGTTTTTTCTTCAGCTTTTGTCATTGTTTAAAAATAAATACAAAATCAGTTTCAAATTGTGGTAAAGATTTTAACAATTCATCAGTCGTCCTGATAATTGTTTTTTTCTTGATGTTGTTCCTTCTGTCTCTCTGACTCTTTTAACCCCTTTGTTCAATAAATATTTATCAGAAATGTGGTACAGCTTTAACAATTCACCAGGTCAAAACATTTTCATGTGTCATCGTTTGATTAAGAGTGTCATGATCCTTAAAGATTTAATGAGGCATCTAGCAAATTCAAAAAAATGGTTGATCACCCAGACCTCCTCAAGTTCCAGCCACTTGTAGCTCCATCTCCTAAAAATGTCTTAACCCTTGTGTTATCTTCGGGTCATTGTGACCCTTCAGTCATTGTGACCCCCCCCCACGTGTTGCGACAACTTTACCTCATACAAAAATAAAGTGTTCTTTTAACCGTCGGGCTGTCTCACACCCCCAACAGTGCGAAGGTTAAAATAAAATGCTTTTTATTTGTTTTTGTATTGGGTAAAGTTGTCGCAGCACAACGATGGGTCGTTGTTAAACTTCGGGTCATTGTGACCCGAAGGCAGCACAAGCTGACAGTAAACTCCTCACAGCCAGATGATTGCCCATCGAAGTAAATTTGACCACCAATTTGAGCATATGGTTTTGCAAAGAGGAGCAACCCGATGCACCGTGGTCCCTGTCCACGGCGCATCTATCAAGTCTCAATCTATCAAGTCTCAATCAAGCTATTTGGCTGTCAGCACGATCATCGTTAGAAAGCGAAGAACACGACTAGATGCAGAGGTCGGCTGATAGATACTCCTAGATCGACTAGATTTACTAAACTTTGGTCCAAAGAGGGTCGACCTGCAAACTTGCAAGGTTTATTTCCAGTACCTATTAATGGGTACTTTTTAAATTTTACATTTCTCAAATGTAGTGTACGATAGCTTCATCAGCAGCTTTGTCTGTAGGCCTGTACGGATTCCTACTACTATAACATGCGTAATGCTAACTCTAATGTAGCGACCATCCCCCGTCTTTCTCCATAGTTGATTAGAGCCAGTGAGAACAGGGCTGACTGTTGTCAGTGGCAGGGTCAGAAACAGAGGCAGATTTGAGGAAGTGTACGTGTTGTGTGACATTCATTTGAGCACACTCTGAACTTTCCTTCTCTCTTCCTTGTTACCCACCCCCAACCCCCATTTTCATGGTTGTTCAGGTCCAGGTCCCACTCTATGTCACGCGGCAGAAGGTACTCACGCTCTCGCAGCCGGAGGAGGGGCAGGAGGTAAGGTGCCGTAGGGGTACGTTGGTGGGCCATCCATGTTCATGTACAACAGTAAAAAACTCCATGACGATTTATGTCGAGCTATTAGACTGGGATTAATTTGACTATCATGAAGTGCTCATTCAACGGATGGCAACGTTGTAATTGTCAACGTTGAGAATGGAATAAAGGCAATGGTTTCAACCTTTCAGAATGTAAAGCACGCTGCTGACGGCTGGGATAAATTCATGGTGCAGGTTAAGATCTTTCTCTGGCCGCCACTCATGTTCAAGGTATCGCAGGAGGGTAAATCAAGCATAAAAAATACCTATATGTGTCTATATAGTCAACAATCTATTGTGACGTCACGAGAGGCTGGGTCCTGGAGGGGTGCTACATTCCCCGGAGGTGGCTGCAGCCCTGAGCAGCTGTGGCTCCCTCTGCTGGGGGAGCCGGGACCTCCATCCCTCCCTAAAAACGGAGCATTCCCGCACACCTGAAACTGATCAGACCCTGATGACCTAAAGGGTTGGGTTAAAGAGGGAGAGCCACAGTTAGGTGGGCAGAGTGGGGTTTGGTGAAGAGAAGGAGTCCTGCGCCTAGAAGAGGCGCCGTTTACGTTTTTTGGAATCCTATGTAAGATTTTGAAGTTTTTTGTTAATTCTGAGGATCTTTAATAAACCCCTTGTTTTTGTCGACCCCGGTGTCCTCGCACTATTTTGAGCTGTCCCGCTGAGGGCTGTGTAGCCTCTCGTGGCGTCACACTATGTATACGTGTCTACAGTTTAAATAGTGTATTTAGTACATCATTTGTAATTGTTGATGTACTTCAGTGAGGTATAACAAAAGTTTTTTATATATATACACACATATATATATATATATATATATATATATATATATATATATATATATATATATATATATAATTAGTATTATTGTTTCTTTTTTTCAGATCTCGATCAAGGTCCGAAACGAGGTCAACCGTTATGTCACTATCCCATGATAGAAGCAGGGGAGAATCTTGTTGTGCCTGTGCTTGGGATGTGAATCGAGGCATAGGCTATATAAGTAAACTTCCATAAACTGTTTAAAAAGATAATGATTTTTCCTGCATGTAAGCTGGTAAATTGTTCAATTACAATGAGCATAGGGATGAAGCTGTAAAAAGGATTTCATTGCTGAATGATGATACTCTCTGATAATAAACTATACTTATTCATATGCCAATATAACAAAACTCATTAATTATACATTCATTAATGTGTCTTAACTGTAACAAACAACTGTAAGGATTGGAAGCAAAGCTTTACCAGTCTCACAATTTAAAATCTGTTTTGATTCATGGCTTTACAATTATATTGCATCATGATTCTCAATTAATTCAATCTATTAAGTACCTTCCTCTCAAAGCCATAAACTGTTGAATGTTCTATGTTTTAATCAGGGGAGCATTTAAACCACTAGAAACTTTAAGCTTCTTAATATTCATATAATGGAGTCAGGTGGCTGAGCGGTTAGGGAATCGGGCTAGTAATCAGAAGGTTGCTGGTTCGATTCCTGGCCGTGCGAAATGACATTGTGTCCTTGGGCAAGGCACTTCACCCTACTTGCCTCGGGGGAATGTCCCTGTACTTACTGTAAGTCGCTCTGGATAAGAGCGTCTGCTAAATGATTAAATGTAAATATAACATAAACATGAGTTACGTTTTCTTTTAAAATGTTTTTTACTCCAATTGTTTTAAACATTTACATCAACATTGTTAATGTAAATAACATTTTGTGCAAACAGTACATGCATTATGTCGTTCACTTTGAAATTACTACAAAGACTATGTTCCTTCAGGTCGGGCTCTGAGGGCAGGTCCAGGTCTGGGTCCTCTCGAAGAAGGTGAGTGGAAATCTGATAGTTTGTTTCTATGTTCCTTACCTCACCTTTGAAACGTCTGCAGTTTGGCATTCACAGTGCAAATAAGCAGCTACTTAATGTGCTTGAATGTTCCCAATGGTTTTGAAATGGGACTCCCATTCTGCTGTGCCCCAGCAAAGTGTTTGTTGTGTTTGTCTTGTAGAGACAGTATGCGGTACTACCCTAATTAATCTATAATGCTTGATGCAAGGATATAGAGCAAGAGGAAAGGAAAATAAACTGCTTACCTACTTAAACTTCATACACACTTAAAATGCTAGTTGACTACATGTAAAATGTAGTTCCTTCAGAGGAATATTTTTTTGCCCCCAAATATTTTTCTACTGGCAGTTATCAATTATGCAGTATTTTGACATTTTAAATCCAAGCCTATTTAAGTTCTAATGAATTTTGGAAACGTATGAAGAAATCATGAAGCTGGGTCCTGAGGGATTTGCATGCTGCAAACTGAACTTCCACCTTTTAAAACTTGTAGCAAAGTTTTTAAGTAAATATTTTATTTAAATCCCAGCCATTCACAGTCTATAGCTTCACCTGAAAAGCAAAGGTGAGTTCCCTCTTCACACCATCTATTTCAGTCACTCCACCTCCAGGAGTCCCTGTATGAATGAAAGCACAAAGAGAAGAGAGATGACTACGTTTCTGCACTTTTTTCTGTTCAAGATAGTTTTCTATAAACAAGTCATTTACAGAGTTGTCATAACATTGTGTTGTATGATTTGAAATACATTTCATTTAGAATTTGACTCAATGCATATTTTACCAGTTCGTAGCATGTGAAGCCAGTTTTGAATGCCATTTATCTGTTGTGTGTTTTGTTAGCAATGCATATATTTACCTTGGTGAGATTATATATAAACCAAGCACAGTCTCAATACATTTTCAATGTAAAGTAAATAAAGATTTTAGTCTTGCATGTTGTTCATGGTGACTAGTTGGTCAATAGATGGCAATGTTGCTCTTCAAACATTTTATGTTCATAATTATAAATAGTCTCACATTCCAGCTATGGGTTTTCTTTTTTTTGGCCAAACATAATGTTTTTGCAATGAAGCATTTATTCTTAGTTCTGTCACATTTGCTACCTGTACAAGGTCAACGAGATTAAACAAATGAGAGGAAAATGGGAAGAGATGGTCATAAAACATGATTGCCTGTCTGTATGCCGTCTGTTGATGAGCCCCTCCCCGTTCCAGCCTCCACTTCTTCACGCTTGGTCTATTGTTGGTCGTAAAGCTCCTTTTTTTTACTTGATCGCAAAATGAAATCTTTTTTGGAGTGTGTTTGTGTGTGTGTGTGGAGGGGGATCGGACTCACCAGTTTGCTAGAACAGCTGTTGGCAAGCGAAGACTGGGGACCATTTAGTCAAGCAGACATTTGACCAAGAAGGTTTGCAGCTGTTCAGCAGACACCCCTTACCCCCCACCCCCTTTGCCCCTCCTTTTTCAGATGTTTGATCATAATCCAAAGAGACTCGCTCCTATCTTTTAATAACCTCATTAGCCAAAGGCAAAATGTCAACTACCTAATGCACTTGACCTTCTGGCAGAAGTTCTGGTCTGCAGGGGGGGGTGGAGGTTGCACGATGTCTTGGAGGAAGTTAGAGACAAACCTTTTCCGTGTGACACTAGATTTGAGTAATTAATTGGTCCAATCCATGTGTATGTCTGTGTTTGTGTGGTATTGTACCACTTTTAGAACATTCTCTTCAAAGCAATTGAGCTATTTTTGTCCTAGAACTCCATCTTTTGACTGGTTGCTTCTATGGACGAAAAAGAGAAACACTAATGGCAAAAGAGAAGTGGCCCTTTCTGTTGATTGTACACTTAACTTGTAACTTTTGATTCCTTCATTTAATCTTTGATCCTTGTATCCTTGTAAAATGTCTGATATCTGTGGAAGTCCTGGAGTTGCCTGCAGAATTTTGATAATCTTGTTTCTGTTTTCTAGCAATCGTACAAGGAGAAGACATTCATGAGAATTTCAGATAGAGGGTTTTGAACAAGGCTCTACTATTGCTGTTTCTGTGGTTGTACAACAACCACAGAAACATTCAAAAGTATGCGGTGAGTCATGAAAAAAAATTGACTAGGTTTTCCACCAGAGTTGGGACTTGAGTGAGTCATCTAAGGGGCAATGCTAACTGCTAGACGCATTCTACATTGTTCTCCTGCAGTCTGCCCACGTTCCATCAGGGGGTGGATTACCGGCTCTAACTTTAATTGATAAGCGAGTTGAACCTCAAACAAAGGTTCTCCTGGAGCTACTATATAGTCCCCAGGAAGCTAAAGATGGATAAACAACTAATTGACTTAATTAAAGATTTTGTCCTGAAGGTAAAAGACAGTTTATGAAGTTACACATTTTTCAGGTAGGATGTTGAGGTGTATGTAGAGTGGCCCATATAATGCAAACATACACAATTTCAAATGGATAATAGACAAACATTGTTTGTCATAGGCTAGTCTCTCAACTTTGGCCATTCTAATACAGTTGGACTTCACAGGATTTATTTAAGTAGAACCAATACAATCCAGCCAACCACCACAAGTGCAGGTGATCAAGCCCTTACAAACCCACACAAACAGCTTGAGGCACAATATGATATGGAGCTTTTTCGCCAGAGCTGTGTTTGAATGAAGGCTTCATCAAATTCCTGTTATCCCACTGTGTCCAAAACTGTTGCTTCTGTCTAATGCAGACCACCTTGGTTGGCCATAACAACAGGGGTTCAAGGTGCTTTTGGTAATAATTAATACATTATTCAAATGTATTCAGCAATGACATTTAAAGTCTTCCACCCCACAAATCCATTCCCATTGATGCTGCTCCGCTGTGCTGTTGTATGTGTTGTTCAAGGCAGTGGATAGTGGCCAGTGGTGGTGTATTTATTGCACTATAAATCTTTAATACTCTTCCATTTCGGGCTTGTATGTTATTGCAAGACCAGAAGCAATGATTGTTTTAGAGACGTATGTCTTAGCTCCTTTGACCATAAGCTTTGGCCTGGAAGTGATAACAGAAGAAAGACTCAATGAATATTGTTGAGTGGGTTAGTCACTTTGTCATTTCTCTTAAACGGAAAGGCTGTTGAAAGGCTCAATATAAAAGCTACTGGTGTATTAATAAAAAATCATCCAGATAATTGACTATTTATTGGCTTTCTATCAATGGGCGTAAACATGGATTTTTGGGGCTGATAAGATTGAACGTGTTTCTCTTGAATTTTGAAAGGACTGAGCCTGATATTCGGAGAACATTCAGGGGGTGCAGGGTGTGTCCTTTTGGCTCTCTTCTCCCACTTCTCTCCACCCCCACAGGCCACCCTTCACCGTCCTCCAACCTCTCTTTCACCTCCTCCTTCAACGGCCTCCACTCTCGCTGAGCATCCCTCCACAGGGATGAGAGCAGAATCGATGCACATCCCCAGCCACCCAGTCTTTCATAGGTAGTCCATGCAGTCAAGCAGTTCATCTCATTTGAGATCCCTGCTAAATGGTAGAAGAATATTAAAATATTTAACTTTAAAGCATCTTCTGGTTTTCCAGAAGATTCATAGGGGGTCTCTAAACTCCTGATTGTAAATATGGCTCAGGGTCCCCCTCTCTCAGAGTAGCGCTAAATGTCACGGGGTAATCAATAAATACGTGTAATTGAATTATAAAGCTCCTGGAAATGGGAAATGATTGCAGGTTCATTCGTCTAAATGGCTTTGTAATGACACCCCTCCGGTCTCAGCTGGGGAGCTGGAGACGGAGAGCTCATTCGTCTTCTCTCCAACCATGTTCCAGGGCAGCTTCTGCTTCCTCTGGGCAGAGCAATTTGGCTGCTCCCTATCTCCGCCTCCCACGACGCCACTCTCCACGAGGTTGCCAACGCTTTTTTCTGGTGTGGGGGGGGGGTCCAAAAGCCCCTGCTAACACTGTCAGCGCTTACGACAGCTTATGCCGAGCAAGTCCCAAATACACACAGTCTGTTATTCAGGTTTTAGCGTTCCCCCCAACTCAAAGCACTCTGCCTCTGTTCCTTTTTAACATCCAAACAGGCGTATCAAAAAGGCAGTCGGGATGTCTTGCCGGTGGGAGGAAGGATTCCCACCACTTTAGCGGATCTCACAGAAGTGGACGCCCTTCAGTTCGCCCTCATTCCCTCGCGGATGATAATGCTGCCACTTTTTTTCCCAAACTGTGGGGCAGAACGGGCTTGGCAAGGGCCACGAGAAACTAAAACAAAAAATCTATTGAGGAAGGTGTGGCTGCCAGGGGCATCATGCCACCTCCCTCAGTGACTCAGACTGTCTCAATTTAGGGACTAACGCACCAGGGGAGATGCCAGATGGAGGGAGCTGTTGCATAATGCAAAAACATGGCAAAGAATGTGATACTGTTACCGGTGAACGAACGTCCAAAACATTATTCTTCATTTCCAGAGTTGAAAGGGGCCTTTTGAAGTTGCTCAAAGGTACGCCTGTCAAGTCATACTTGCGAGTCGAGTCGCGATACTGTCGAGTCACCAAGTCTGTTAGTCCAACAACACAAGGTCATGAGGTGGAGCCTATAACTTTAATGTTTAAGCTTCCCTCAAGACATACAAACAAGCATAGCTGCAAAAGAATACAAGGTTGGATGTCTGCGATACAACAGAGCACTGGAGAAAGGTTCTTTTTTAATGTACAAAGTGAGGTTGTCGTTTTAAAATGTTTGGATAGACACATCCGTCGGCTGTAAGTAAATTCAGATTTACCTTCATGAGAAGAGATGGACGTTAAAACGACCACAAAAGAGTCTGTAGGTCCCTAAGACATTTTCAATTCCAATCTTGCCACCCCTGTCGTGCTAAGCTTGACCAACAGAAAGGCTAATTGGGGTGAGAACTGCAACACGTCAGTCAGAGATAATATAGGGAAATGTCTCTCAGTACGCACTTGAAAAACCACCAAGCACTAATTTCACTTCTGCTTTTCATTTGAACATATTCTGCTCACCATTGTTTTGCTATTCTCTGCACTATAGTGTTTTCATTAGAGAATGTGTTTAGATTAGAACTCTTTTTTTAATCACTGAACATTTAGCCTAGACTTTGAATTAGTTACTTTAAGAAGTTGAAGCAGTAAGGTTTCTGTGATTATGAAGTGAACAGATCTTTACAAAACAAATATTTTTTCCTTTGCGAAATTGAAAGAATCTTTCATTTACTTCTTTTATTTCAACCAGGAAAAAGTTCAAACCTCGCCATTAAATGATACGTTATTTGTAGCTGTATCCCAGGTTTTGCTTACCAAACCACACATGGCTCAATCAGTCACATGTGAGAGGTTGTAAACTTCAATATTGACATGTTGCTTATCGATATCCAAATCCCTGCATTGTCTGGGCCCGATTGATTCAGACAGTAAGGATTCAAGCGTGAGGAATCCGACTGGTTTGCCAACTTGAGGAGGCGAGGGTTAGGCCCATGCTACCTCAGGGGAGAGCATCAGAGAGCCTGGCATATGGCATCATTTAGCGGACGCTGCTTGATGTGTTTCTGCTCCGACGGGCGCAACTCCACACCTCCACTCTCGCGAGCTCTGCCATTAACACCCTTTATGACAAATGCAGCCTGATCAATACCTGCAGCTGTCTCCTCCCTTGCCCCCACTTTGTCTCCTGCTACCTCCATCTCTTTCTCTTCCTCTTTTCTACCTCACCACCCTCCAATTATGCAGTGTATCAAATGGGGGGAAAAATTTATACAGGGAAAAAAGGACAGCTAGTGAACTGCAATGCGGTGGCCCATGGAAAAAGAGAGTAGAGGGAGACGCCGTAGAGAACAGACGATGAGAGCGACAAATAGATGGACTCAGAGTTGAACTTTCTCTCTTGCTTTGGGATTCAAGGCTGAGCCACTGTTGCGTACAAAGATACATGGAAAATCAGTTTGATCTCACTAGCCCAGCTGTACATGTAAATGAGGCGGCAGGCTTTTTTTTTTGTCCCTCTTGCACGTAATTGGGTAGCTCATTTGGGTGTGATGTATGCAGTGTGCTACAGCGCAGTACTCTGATTACTAAGGAACTAGGTGCAAGTCTCCTAAGCCGACAACCCCAGTGTGTGGTGTGCGTGCGTGTGCATGCATGCAAGTTTTCCTACAGTTGTTTGGATTAGGGATTTATGGATCCAAGATTAGTTTTCTTATGTGCTCTCGGTTCATGTTTATGAGGACTTGTGAAATGTATCAGCTTGGAGCCTGTGATAAGTCTATATTGTATACAGAATGTGAGACTGTGACAAGACTATTGTCTACCATATGTGTAAATGTGCACGTTTGCAATCTGTGCCTGTGTGCGTATGGGCAAATATCCAGCAGTCCTCCCTCCCTGGTGTCCCTCCCACAATAGCTGTTGCTCCCTGCTGGGCGGAAGACCACTCAGGGCCATCAGTTAAAGCCACCGAGGTGCTAGAGCCAAAGGGAAAAGGAAGAGCTATTAAAAAAATCCAGAACACACTTCACAACACCGCAGCTCCCATAATCCCTTGCCTCACCGGGGGCGTCCATGCATCCTCTCTGTCTGGATCAACCAACAGGAGACTTATTTACCCGACCACTGAAGAACAAAGCCAGCTGTGATACAGTGCCAAAAGGCTGTAAATATACATTTAGGCACTTACAGAAGGAACGGGGTATGGTTTATGAATATTAAAATGCATAGGAATAATGTGAGGAATTGAGAAGATACAGTGGCCACTTAGGCAGCCAGCTCTCCGGGTGTACATTATCTTTTATGGTATGCCGCTTGGGAATGTACGGACGTTGATTCATATTCAAGCCTGGCCCCTTTAGGCGTCTATTGATTACTCGAGGCTGTCAAAAAATCCCAGCCAAGCATAGCAAGCTTTTTGGATCGTAAATGATTGCTGGCTGATTTGTGGCTAGTTTGTTTTCACATTCTATAGTCTGTAATTGCCATTAGCAACCCTTTTTATCATGAGGCAGAGCAAGTATGTTCGAAAAAAAAAAAAACTGTTTTCCATGGTGCAATTCTATTCAGATAACCCTTAAAATGCTGAGGGATAAATATAGAATGTTTTTGCATGAAGAGCTTTTTTGTAATTTGGGTTTTAATTTGTCAAACCTTGATGATTAATTCACAATGGCCTGGGTCATATATTCATGTACAGTCAACAAGTTCAAGAGCTCTTCATTCATACCAGGACGTGTGTGTGACCTAGTACATTTACCAGAACATTGTTCTGTTGAGAATGTAACCTGAAGTATGGAGACATGATTAGGTAACCTGTTACCAGAAAACTTTTTTTTCCAAATGGTATAGGGAGCGAATTAAAGTGAACCAGTTGGTTGACGTGATCTAGAGTTGAGGTACAGTACAGCAGAAATGGGAAGGGAAACAGCAAGGTTTTTCTTTATTCTATTTCCACAACGGGGCTGTGTATAATAATCACCCCAAAGGTGGGTGAGATGAGCATTTCTTTGGGAGATGGACATCCCAAAAGATGTAATCTCACGCGCCAATGCCTTCTCCTTCTGTCATAATCGACTCCCAAAGGTTCTTCGGCCTGGTATCTAGAGCTTCTCCATATTCATTGTCTCATCTTGTGATTGTCATTAAGTGGGGTCTACACATTAAGTGGGGTCTTCACAATGGGGACTTTACCGGACAGGCAAAATATGGGCTTGCATTCCTGTGTAAAGACCTTCAGGTGCAAATATGATTTAATTGAATTGAATGAAAACACTGAATGTAGGAAATCCATTCAGTTCAAAATTCCTGAGTCATTTGGGTATACCATTTCCCATTAAAAGGTTTGGACGTCAGAGGTTCAGAAGGTGACTCTAACCGGCCATCTCATATTACCTATCACAGAAATTAAATGCCCACAGAGGTTGCACTTCAAAATTTTAGCAAGCAAGACTAAGTCTGTTCCATCCCAGAAACTGTCTGGCAGTTTCCTTGCAACTTGCAAGGAATCTTGCAAAGCAAATGGCAGTAAGATTTGTATTGTTCTGTTTATCAGTACAGTGCAAAAACAGAAGAAATACTCCATCTGTCACTAATGCAAAATCATTATCAAAAGTCTGTGTCTATAACTTTGACAATAACATACCATTTCTATTATATTCCTGCATCAAATGAGATCTTGAATCTGGAGAGCCTAAAAAACAACAGTAAACAAACATCCCCAAATCAAGAAAACCATAAGCTATAAAATTGCCAGAAACGCTAGTAAAAACGTAGAAATTATGTTTACCTGAACTGTTCACAAGCTTTCACCATTACTTAAAGTAATTTCAATGAAACTTCTCTCTTTCTCTTTCTTGCTCTTTCACTCTCTCTCTGAATGGGCCTTTCTTAATTTTTTTTCAGTGATTCTAAGATTTTGAATTGATTTCACTTGCATTTTTCATGGCAGTGCAGTTTGACATGAACCCCTCGTGCTTATTTGCACCCAAATATTGTTAGAACTATGCACTTTTGGTCCTTGATTATCTCCTGTACATCCTAGATACACTATTTGTATGAGCTTTGGATGAAATTAGCTAAATGCACAAATGAATACATGTAAATGTAATATACACAACAATACTGTAGTTATCTTAATAAACCTGAACTAGATCTACTTTACCCTCAAACCACAAAGTATTTCGGCTTTCTTGACAAAACCATGAGTCTTGAAAAAAAGGTGTTGACAATTCCAACACACGATGATGAGACATCTTACAGACGTTGTCACGTCATTGGCTTCCATCTCTTCTTATTTGATTATGTCAGTCATGCTCTATGATTAGATGCTCACAATGGAACATGTGTCCTGAACTTTGCGCTGCTACAAAATATTTTCCAGCTCACAGCAGTTACCGTAGAAACACATTTTTTTCTTTCTTGAAAAATGTATAAATGATGAGGTGTATGTGAAAGAGAGAGATAGATATCTTAAGTGAAAGAGTGAGTGGAATGTTAGATTTGATTGGATTAGAAAAATTTGATTGTTTTGTCATCTTAAATCAGAAGCTGGTAGCAATTGTGAATAATTTGGCTGGAATAAAGCTTTAACTTTTGCAGTTTTGTTTTAATAATCAGACCCAAACTTTCCATGTAGTGCACAGTACTTTGCTGAACTATGAAAGATGGTGAAATATGTTGAGAAGATTTCTAAAATATATATACATTAAACTTTCAACAAATCAGTTACACTTTTGTCAGGGAAACTTATGTTCAATCAAGCAAAGCAAACCTTTGAGCTTTATAGTATCATTCAAAATCAGCAGCTTGAAGCTCAGCTGAATACCATCTGAAACATTCCAATACAGACATTCAAGACAAGCTTATGTTAAATCCTATAATATGTTACACAAAAGGCAACCCATATTGGTACAAACTGATAAAGTTTCAGAAAAATTTCTACAAAGGGCAACTTAAAACCACGTATTTGCAATTCACCTCCTGCCATTTACATTGAATTCAGAATGGTTGGGTAGGTTGGTGAAAAAGAATGGACATGACTAGAGATGATGGCATAAGTTGCTGTTTGTACAGTATCTCTGTTGAGGGAGCAGGAATGCATAGTCTGTTAAGTTGAATAAAACAATTCTGGTGATGCTAGGGAAGAAGGCAGACCTGCCTTTGAACAAAAGTGACCTCTTGTCAGCCATAGTGACATGGATGAAAAAGTCTACATTGAAACAAAGGCCTTGTAGTAAGCATGTTTGGGGGCCATTCAGACACATTTCTTCCCGGGCCCATTATGAGGAGGGAGTTGTCAGATGAGCAGTCTCTAACCTTCAGATTATTAAATCTATCCTTCCTCGTCTTTTCATCTCAGAGATATACGGCCGACCTTCGCTACACAAGCAGGATCTCACAGCTCCCTTTCTTTCAGAGCTCCGCTTTCTCTGACAGTTCTCATTCTGGGAGAAAGCTGCCGTATTGCAGGGTTCACATTTTGAAATATTAAACCAGATTTTGAAGTCATCCCTGTAGATCACTAAAGGATGTGGAAGACATTTCAGATCCATGTAAGGCAAACATGGATCCTGTGAATGGAGACAGACTTGTAAGGAGTCAGCAAATAAGGTTGTATGAATCAAAAATCAACTGGTATCTGAATCTTTCCTCGTCAATTTTTTTTTAAAATTATTATTATTTGTCACAGAACTTTACACAGCTGAAGGCCAACTTGTGTTTTAAAACAATTATTTTCATAATGTAAAAAAATCTATGTTCTTTGACTGTAACTTTTAGGTACAACTCTTTGCACCTAGAAAAACGGAATGGACAACACATTTGCAGGAATAGTCAAAATAAAGAATGCCAAATTGAAATGCAATGAACAGTATGAGAACAAGTGAATCACTTACCATTCAAAGATTTCGTTTTTCTCAGAATGTGCACTGCAAATTGAACCATTTTATTGTGGCATGTGTTGTTAGCGAGGAGTTTGAACTTTTATTCTGACACATCACGTTCTTTTCTTCTAGCCTTTGGCATTTTAAATGGCCATGGAAATGGACTTTTCCAGTTTCCACTAGGCACAGCATGAACATGAAATCCAAGTAACAATTGTCAGGGTACGTACTTTGCTGATTTGCATATACATTTAGACATGCAATTACAATACTGCACACTATTGAAAATAAGACAGTACGATAACAGAACAAGCTATCTGAAAAGAAATACACCGAATCTCTCAATTCCTGACCTGAAGAGATTTTTACTAGATCCAAAACGATGTTTTGGAGACAGCTAAAAAGCTAAAAGATAGCTTCGTTATTTTTTAGATGAAATCAGACCTAAACAAACTTTAATTTTCAGGAAATTGCAGTGCTGTAACCTGAATGTGCTGCTCGAGATTATATCATCCGTATCTTAGCCTACTTTATTTAGGTTGCGTGTGTGTATAGCCAGCATGCGTGTGTGTGTGTATACAGCAATGCGTGTTGTAAAAATGCAGTTTAATACATCAGACTCCTGTGGCAAGCTGCTCATGACCAAATCTAGCATTTTTGTAGTCTAGCTTTTAAACCCTTCTGTTGGCTTTAATATATCTTACAGATACTTTGTAAAAGCAAACATATCAATAGATTAAACAACATATCATCTTATCAGTTGAATCACAGATGTGCAGTAACCTTGTTTAGCGCTTTTCATGCGTATCTATAGCCAATCAACAACTGTATCGAAAAGACGAGCAAAAGATTGTCCAATAAAAAAAAATCCTGACGTGCGCCTTGGCTTTTAAATATGCAATGTGAACAAAAGAGCGAAAAGGTGCGCGCACAAGGGGGCGTATTGGTGGGTGACATTATACCGTCAATGCGCACAGCTTTCAGTATTCTGGTTAGCTGGTTCGACATCCTCTCGGAGACCACATGCAACTTTCTCCGAGCATTTTGATGATTACATTTTGCAGCGCAGCCTTTTATTTAACGTCTTGAACTGAAACCGATCGACGATGTCTCTCATTGAGGAATATGAAGAAGGGGAATACGAGAGGGCACCCAAGCGTCTCAAGACGATAGATGTTGAGGAAGGAGATGATATGGAGGAAGGGGAAGACTCGGATTCAGCATCCGCCGGGCTGCTAGGAGACGAAGAGGATGCAACCGGGTCTGGCGGGGAAAACCGGGCCCGGTGGTCAGCATCTAATTATGTATCTGGAAGAAAGGTGGGTAGTTTTTCAGAAATCAGTTTTCTAGTGTTTTTTTTTGTGTTTTTTTTTTTTTGGGGGGGGGGGGGACTGATAGAGTCCATTACCGTAATTTTGATATGTTTGCATCAATTAGCCTACAATCAAATCACTGAAGTGCGTAACACTTTAAAACTAAGATTGACAAATGCGTGTGGTTTACGCCAATGTACCTTAATTACACACATGAATCTAGCCCCCCAATGGATGTTGTTTGTTGTAAATGCAAACATGTTAAATTATAATAAGATGATTGTATAATTTATTTGCCAATTTGAGCTATGGGCTTTAAAAGTGAACAGCGATAACTTTAATGCAACTCACTACGTCTTGCATCAGAATCGTCCCTTCTTCATCATTGCTTTGACAAATTAAACTGCCATTTCGTACTTCAAAGAAACGGTTGACAGCCTTGTCAATTTGCCATATTGTTCTACACAAAAAAGTGTAGGCCTATGTTTCCTCCGTTTTGTATATGCTACAGTGCGTAGTGTTTCCCAAAACACAAGACTTTGAGTTCGAAACAGACTAAAGCATGCTATTTAACTTCGTTATCCATAATTAGATTTCACATTAGTGTCCCCGACAGTCTGGCGGCTTGAAATCTATTTTGTCTGAATCTATGCTGCCCATACGACTAATATTCATCGTTTGACTTTAGTGACTCTCCCTTGAAGAACGGTGTCTAAATTTAGACTCCGTGTGGTGAACAAGGCCTTAAAATACGTATTTGAACGTTTGTAATGTTTTAAAATGGCTCTAGCGGACTCTTGCCTTTTTCTTCTTCACAATTATAAGTGAAAGGGAAAAAATAGGCTACTATAATGTCCCCAATCCATGGCAACGAATATGAATGATCCCATAGCGCGCGTGTTGTTCATAAATATTTATGGCTGTTTGCACTGCCATTTACAAAGCATGAACACACCGTGTTGTTTTTCAACATGCTGAGAGTAGATTCAGAAACCCTTCTATATGTAGATCTCCAGTAGAGTCCAGAAATGAGAAATACGGTTGTGCCTGTTCAGGATTCCAAATCGCATAGCGCGCACAATGGTTTGCATCAGGTGCATTCCCACAGAGAGCTGCCAGAAAAATGTAATTTTTTGAATACAGAGTGGCAAAGGAACAAGGTAGTGTACCGCCTGCTTATCTGTCTCAACACCATCCATGCAACAACTCGGATTAAGTTTGCCGTCCTTAGAGGCGCGATGGGAAAAAACATTGCTCAAATGCTCTTAACAACTATTGTGAACAGCCACACACGTATATTGCTGTGCATTGTTGCATTGCAGCTTCAACGCTGACCTAAGGGCAAAACCGTTTGATGTTGTCAAGCCTGCATGGATATTGCTTTGGAGCAACCCTGATCCCTTCTGCCTCACCTTGATAACTGAGTGAAATTGAGGAGAAATGACTTGGACACCCTGGGCCATATTTGAATTAATCACCCACATCCAACCGGTTAACAACCTTTAGCACAGACTTATAATACCCCCAGTGTAAGCTACCGGCCTTCAGTTGTACACTCATACCTTTTTATTGCCAAGAGGAAGAGGAAATTATAATTGTTGTTTAGGTTTTGCAGTTCTCTCTAAAACAGTATCTCCACAGACTTGTCCTCTCGGAAGGGGTCTTCAGCACCTTAAGCAAGCATGTAGAACAAACCTAGGTGTCAGGATCCTGGCAAAATAATAACATCGAACCACACTGTCCCCCCGCAGTGGGTGGGTATGTTTGATACAGTGAGATAGTTCGGGGAGGCCGGGAATGGCTGGGGGAGGGAAGGGGTTTGCATGCAAAAGAGCGTTAGTCCCGCCACGTCACCTGGTAATGCCTGATCGGCATCGTGCGGCCCTGTAACAACGCTGATAAACATCTGTGCCCGGCTTGGAATGTAGGCCTACTCCAAGATCCGAGGCAGATAGGGTGGAGAGTGAGTCACTAGATGTGGAGGTCCCTCGATGGTGCCAAAGGCTGCAGAGAGCCCTGCCGTTCGCTTGGAGATAACACGGCAACCGCAGTAAGAAATTAGCTATTGATTTTGAATTGCTAATGTATGCGTCTGAGAAATGAGACGTAGTGTGGATCCGAGGGTGCCAACCTCTCTTGTCTTGTTTGAGAAGCTGGGATTGTCTTTGAGAGCAAAAGTATGTATGTATGTACAGTGTTGTGCAGAATTCTTTACACAAATGTTGTCTTATATCATATTTTTAGTCTTCTGTATTTCTGCGGCAGTATAAAAGTGCAATTTATTTACTATTTTTCTTAGTCTCTTCATTTAATTATTTCTTCTTCTTTTTTAAACTTTTCTTGTACCTAAGACTTTTGCACAATACTGTATATATGACTCAGATAATAATCCACAAACCTCTCTTAAATCAAGATTCTGAGAAGATGAACAAACTCAAAACATGCTCCGAGTCCCATCACACTGAGGTATTGATCATATCTCATCAAAGTAAGCTGTAGAATCTGAAGTATATGTGTCTAACCAAGAACCTGGTGAAAAAATTATTTACATGCTTCTAGACTTTGAAATAGCTTGCTGAAGGTCAGTGTACAGACTGGCATTTTACCAGCACCAGACAGATTCAGTGTGAGACAGGCCTCAAAACATGTCCAGAGTTGAAATCGCTGTTTTCGATCCTTTCTCAAAATGTACCTTTCCCCATGTCAAAGGCACTCTCTTCATTTCCTCCTCACGCACACGTCAGACAAGCCATCTGCTGACCTCGCAGGAAATACTACTACCTATGACGGATGCTGAAGAGGTCTTAAGTTGCTGTGGCTTTTTTGTTGTTGTTCATTTTCTTAGGTTGTGTTACTTCCATGCCGCAAAGGAAGCCTTCAGCTGATGCTATCTTTCTACTATTGTCGTTGTTTGTGCCCTCATTGAGCTTGTATTTTGAGGCCCTGAAGCCTCCCTTGGTGGTGTTTGAAGCAAATCTGAGTAGTGTTTCATTATTGTCTCCTCCCTATGTTTTCATCCTCTGTTATTCCATCTTTCTTTCTTATTCTTTCTTTCTCCTGCTGACAAGCTCTTGGGCAGATTTCCACTGTGTTGATTTTATCAGGAGTCACTGAGGAGCTTATAAATTACACCCAGTCAGGGCCCTGAACATAAATAATGTCTCCACCTTCCCCTCATCCCTCTCTTATATCACTCTTCTTTCACTATCTCTCCTCGTCTCTCGCTCTCTCCTTCTTGCTGTCTGAAACCTGTCTGTTTTTCTGCTGCAGTCATTTTTCTTCTTGTTTTTCATTGAGTGACTGTGTTCCTAGTGAAAGCCTCAACATTGACCACTGTCAAAAAAACTATTTTGCCTCAAAAACCAACTAGCCAAACCTCAGAGATGCACCAAGTCTCAAATGTACCAAAACACAATATAATACTTGTGTGTTCAAGATAAACATTGACATTGAGTCAATATGACGTTTAAAGCTCCCACTGTACTGTATTACCACCAGGAAAATTCTGTGCAATTTTCTTTTTGTAAAGATAAGAATCCCTAGGTGATTCAGGGAGATGGATAGAAAGAAATAGGCACTTAGGCTACAATCTTTGTTGACCAACTCCAAATTCACTGTGATATCAGTAGTCCTTGAACCATCTCTATTGCTAAGATAATCTCTCTCTTTCTCCACTGCTACAGTGTCATAGCCATGTCCATGTCCTACTAAAGCTTGAATAAACGGTTGAGCGAGTCAGACGTTTTAGGAAATAGCTCTGAAAAATGTAGCAATCAGAATTTTGTTTTATTCACCATGTGGGATTACACAACCAACCTTCAATCAAAAGTGTAAAAGTACAGTAGTCTAACTAATCTTAGGAACTAAAAATCAAAAAAAATATTTAAAATGTAAATTACAAAATATAAATTAAATATATACAAAAATATGAATATGAATGGGAAATAGTGCAAATAAGGTGGCTTCTGCGTGGTGCAACAGGTGTCAGATGGACTAATAATAGATAATAGTTGTCAGTATAATATATAATAATATAATAATGTCAGTGGGAGTCCTTGGCCTTGTTGAATAGGCCAGTAGCGGATGGAAAGAAACTGTTCTTGTGGCCTGAGGTTTTGGTCCGGATGGACCACAGCCTTCTGCCGGAGGGGAGTAGCTGAAACAGTGTGTCAGAGTGTCCAGGGTGGAAGGAGTCGGCCACAATTTTCCTCGCTGACTTGAGGTGTGCAGGTCCTCGAGGGTAGGCAGATTGCAGCCAATCACCTTCTCAGCAGCGCGGATGGGCGCGGAAGGACAAGACCAGACACAAGACCAGGACAGGACCAGACTGCAGCGTATCATCCGCGCTGCTGATGATACGCATCACCAAATGGTGATGGAAAGTTACAACACAGGGAGAAGAGCAGTGGGGAAAGGACGCAGCCCTGAGGAGATCCGGGGCTGATGGGCCGGTAGTCAGAGAAGTGTCAGAGACGTGTGTAACAACCAGGTGCAACCATTCTATGGAATGGTTCATTCCATAGTTATTCTGATTCTTTAAAGTTTATTCTGATTCTGATGCCTTCCTTGTGAATGACAACCCATTAAATAATCTAATGAAAAATATAGTCCTTAATGTACAGAACCAAGAACCAAGGAAGTCTAGTTGAACATTTCCCTCAGCACATGCAAATGTTTTGGCATTGACATTGTGGGATGTCTGTTACAATATTTAATGAATCTCCAAATGTATATAAAAGTCAACAGACTGGTAGACTTTCTTAAATCACACTTCAAGGCCCTGCCAGACTCTAGATAGCTTCTGCGTACATCCCCAACTGAGCAAGGCCAGGCAGCAGTCTTCATATGAGCTCCGTTGACCCGTCTGTGCATAAAAGTTTGATGTTGAGCCTGCAGCTGAGAAGAAGAAGAGGAGGAGGAGGGATAGGGGTGCAGGGAGGTGTGTGGCAAAGTTAAAGATAGCATTGGGTCGAGCAAGAGGGGTGTGGGTGAGGGGGCTTTAACTACACCACTGTGATCTCGCCACCTTCAGAGGGAGTCAAGCAAAGCTTGAAAGGCTGCTCCCCCCCCCCCCCCCCCTCGATGGCAGTTCTTCAGAAGACGGGAGGCAGGCGGCGGTAGCCGCCGTAGCGCTGCAGGGTGTTAATTCTACTCCAACTTGCTCCGACATCTGAGATCTTGACGGAGGGCCATTCCTTCCTGTTCCGCGACTTTAATTATTTGAAATCTTACGTAATCATATAACATATGCTGATCTTGACTTTAAAAAAAAGATTTCTTATTTTTTCTGGATTTTTTCCCATCCATTCCAAATATGGAAATAAGGCTTAGTGCTGTAGACTGGTTTAGGCCCAACAGATACCAACAGGTGGATTAACCAGTCTACGGTCTAAGGTTTTCTACATGGCCTTTACACTCATTTGAATGTTCCTGATGGCGGTAAATGTCACACAGAGATAAATGCTCTCTTGCCTGTTCTGAGAACGCGTTCAAAGCCAGAAAACTTCATTACTAATTTACATCTGAGGAGGCTATATTTACATACTGCACTGTGCGTTTCATCAATAAAACGTTATACATGCCAGAGCCAAGAAATTGATGTATTTACTTCAAACAGGGAAGAAGAACAGATTGCATAGTTTGTTTTAGCTGCAGATTTAAACATGCAGTTTTTTTTGTCGTAACTTTTTTTAAGTTAACGTTTCCAAAAAGCAAGACCTTGGCTTGTTTACATGTAAAATATGTGTATTCCTTTTGAAGATCCAAGTGGACAGCAACATATGCAATCTTATATAAATTTACAATGTGCTCTAATGATTAACGCAAACATACAGTACAAACACACATAACACCGACAAAATGTAATACATTTACATATGCTACTGGTAATCATTAAAATCTGATCACAGATTACTGGAACAACAGCAACACATGCACAGCTAAAGCATGAACAGAAATTGTCCCTGTTTTTAAAGACGCATCATAACTAGTTTCTGCCCTCAGCACTGAATTTATGCCACCAAGACTACTTCACTCAAGATCAAACTAATTGAAATTTGCATATTGACAAATAAGAGGTTTGTCTAATTGACAGTTACATTCTATACGCTTCTTTTGTCTTTAATATGTGCCTAATGAAGGCTGTACAGAGCTTTACAGAGTCTTCACCAGTTGTATTCTAGTTGTAGGCTAAGTAGTATATTCCTTTGGAAGATGCACCCAAAAGGTCTACAACACTGTGAAAATGGTGAGCCTAAACAGAGGTCTAGCCTTGCTTGTCTGTTTGATGAAAGTACTTAACCCTCGTGCTGCCTTCGGGTCACATGACCCAAAGGTTCATAACGAACCATTGTTGTGTTTACCCAATTTTACCCAATACAAAAACAAATAAAAATAATTTTCTTTTAACCATTCCAATGTTGGGGGTCTGAGACAGCCCGACAGAGAAAATGCTTCACTTTGTTTTTGTATGAGGTAAATTTGTTGCAATACAACGGTGGGTCACAATGACTGATGGGTCAGAATGACCCGAAGATAACACAAGGGTTAACCCTTGTGCTGCCTTCAGGTCACATGACCCAAAGGTTCATAACGAACCATCGTTGTGTTTACCCAATTTTACCCAATACAAAAACAAATAAAAATCCATCCATCAGCAACCTAAGCAGGGAGGCCCAGACTTCCCTCTCCCCGGCCACTTCCACCAGCTCTTCCTGGGGGACCCCGAGGCATTCCCAGGCCAGCCGAGAGACATAGTCCCTCCAGTGTGTACTGGGTCTTCCCCGGGGCCTCTTCCCAGTGGGACGTGCCCAGAACACCTCACCAGGGAGGCGTCCAGGAGGCATCCTTATCAGATGCCCGAGCCACCTCAACTGGCCCCTCTCGATGCGGAGGAGCAGCGGTTCTACTCTGAGACAGCCCAACGGTTAAAAGAAAATGCTTCACTTTGTTTTTGTATGCGGTAAAGTTGTCGCAATACGACGGTGGGTCACAATGACTGATGGGTCAGAATGACCCGAAGATAACACAAGGGTTAAGGCCTTTTCAAGAAACCTCGATTAGGTAAGCCGCAGCAAGACCTTATGGTGGAGTCCCAGCTAACACAGTTACGTTGCCCTTACGTTGCCGCAACGTCACTCGATGACCAAACATACGTTGCCACAACGTCTTTGGCGACGTTGCGGGACCGTGCATCTGTGGGACGCCAGAACGTAACCGCAACGTAATCTTGTGACGTTGCCAGTCCGTAACCGCGACGTCGTGGCAACGTTATTTTTCCGACGTTGCCAGTCTGTAACCGCGACCTCCTAGCAACGTCATTTTCCGACGTTGCCAGTCCGTAACCGCGACCTCCTAGCAACGTAATTTTGTGACGTTGCCAGTCCGTAACTGCAACTTTAACTAAGTAACCTATATTTCTCAATTCTACTGCTTATATTGGGGCGGTTCATATGCAGACCTCATTTGCCCAAGATGCTACTTGTTCTTGTATAATAGGCTACATGGTAGCCAACTTTAGGAGGACTATGTTTGTGTGATGTGTAGCCTAACTCCAGCTAATCATAAACAAGGCAGCATTTCCATGTAACATTGTCATTTTATTTCAAACAAAGTGCCAAACAGTGAATTAAAATCTTCTGCCAGTCCCCGCTACAGGTCCTGTCTGTTGGCCCTGACAATGAAGCACAAAATAAGTTAGTGTTCTATCAACATAATTGCACGTGTAAAAAGGCGCTATACAAGTCATAAAAAAATCACATCTAAAATAATATACATCATCAAAAAAACATGTGATTCTAGATTTTTGTCACATAGCCATATGAAAGGTTGGATATGGAAGCTGCAATCATGATTCATTCACCTGGCTTGTTTTGAATGGGCTGCCGGGGTGTGTTTGAGTGTCTCCTCTATGAGGAGCTCCACAGCTTTCTCTCCCAGTCCCGTCTTCCACTTCATCACAGCGTCTGGAATTAGAAGTCATGAACTTATTGTCAGCACCAATGTGAACGTTGAACGCTGCGTGTAAGCCATAGTTCATGGCATCTCCAAACACTTACCACTCTCTTTCGCAACTCCAGCACCTTAAGGCGCTCCTCAAGGTCTTGGAGTTCAGCCTGTGTTTGGGCCACCTGTAGGTCCATCACTGGCACCTCTTCAGTGTGTCTGCCCTGTAGTCGCCTGAATAGGAGAGCCTCTCGCTGGTTCTCCTCCAATGTCTCCATCTTCCGGAGCATAACCTGTAATGTGTCTGTCATTAAAGACAAGTAAAACAAGTTTACAAGAGTTAGCATGATTGGCATACACTGTGGTTCTTCTAGATTAGCTGTAACATTGATGTAAATAACAAATGTTACCTTGAATGGTTGTATACAAAGCATATATTTTTTTGAGTGTCTTATATTTGCACTTGCCTGGCTGCCAGCTGTTTTCCTGGGCCCCCAATTGGTTCACCTCCACCAGACCAGAGTTGACATCTAGGGGTATGGAATCTGGTGATGCAAAAGTTTTAAGTCATGCTTTTGCTTCAAACATACAGCCTTTAGGTTGCCATGGCTCATACAATTATTGTCACTGTTTTAAACGGTCATTCATTACTTTACCATCATTTCCCAGGGACACAGTGCTAGGCCGTGTGACGGTGGTAGGATAATCTGTACAGAAATGAAAATGGAATGTAGTTTATGTACATAGTTATAGCATATTGATATAAAAGGAGTAGCATTGCACATATGTGATCGTTCGAAAGCAGGGCCCCACATCGTAGCGTCGCACATGTGTGATTCTGAACATTCCAACCGACTGTTTTCCGATAGACAAAAACTATATGACAAACGCTATAGTATGGCTTCAAAATTTACAATTAGTAGGCTAACGCTGCGTTCACACTGCAGCGTTTTTTAACGCTCTGCATCGCTTGCCTTCCCACAGTACACCACGCACGGGGGCGTGTTAGACAAGTTAATACAGAGTTGTAGTTCTCTAATGTCACTGTTGTAGTCATGGCCAAGCGTGCAGATTTGGGTTCATGTACTCACAATATCGATCAAAATACCACTTTTACACAACATTTATGTAAGTGCAAGATTTTACTAGTGCAAGATTACAGTAGAATACATGTTACGCCACCGGTCACTCAACCAGTCGTTTGTAGGCTGGGCTAGCGAGCTAGCAGTGGCACAGAACAGTCACGTAATGTGACGACTAAATTTAAAAGTAGGCTATAAAAACACACTAGGAACAATGACGACATCGGCAACCATGCACCATGCATTATTAGTTTAATGTATTCTTTAAATTCAGGCTCGTCACATTAGTAACTTTGTTCTGAACAGAACTGGGTGTGCAGACACATACGAAAAGTTTCTCCTCCATCTTGAAATTGTCAAACCTAGAAATGTTTATCATGACGAACAGTTGCTACGTTACAAGAAACAAGAAACCAATCCAATTGGCCAACGCTAGCGTTTTCACGCTCCTCATTTACATAAAGTTGAGAAAATCCAACTTGCAACGCTCCGCTCCGCTCGCCTTCCCACAATGCCCTACGCGAGCGTCAACGCCTGGTTTAATTGAAAATGAATTGGAAGCCGACGCCGCGCGCCGCCCGCTCCGCTGCAGTGTGAACGCACTGTAACAAGTAACACTAGCAGGTAGTAGCATTGCTACGAGTATTATGCTAGGTTGCTAGGTAATCGCAATCAATGTGTGATGTGTAACATGATTAAGCAAACATTCTTTGTATAGCACACCAAAGCTGTATGACACACAATGCAAATTTGTGCTCCAATAATTTTTGTGATACAAAATTGTTAAATGTGACCTAAAGGTAAGCGACTCTTAAGAGTTTCATTTCCAAAGACAAGTCATCACAGAATATTACAATTCTTCCTTAGCAAACCTGCCCCTGAGCAACAACTTTGCGCATGCCCATTTCAACGCATCGCTCAAACTGGGGTTTCAGAAGAGATTTTGCAGGGGTTCAACACCGTCTTGTACACATTGGATTTCAACTGGAAATTAGCTACTTCACAGGTGAGTTTCTTTACAGAAATATATAAACATATTTTAAGAAATTTGATGGGGCATGCTAATACGTACAGTTAGGTCCATAAATATTTGGACATTGACACAATTTTCATCATTTTGGCTCTGTATACCACCACAATGGATTTGAAATGAAACAATCAAGATGTGCTTTAAGTGCAGACTTTCAGCTTTAATTTCAGGGTATTTACATCCAAATCAGGTGAACGGTGTAAATTACAACACATTTTATATGTGGCCCCCCCCTTTTTAAGGGACCAAAAATAATTGGACAAACTAACATAATCATAAATCTAATTGTCACTTTTAATACTTGGTTGCAAATCCTTTGCAGTCAATGAGAGCCTGAAGTCTGGAACCCATAGACATCACCAGACGCTGGGTTTCGTCCCTGGTGATGCTCTGCCAGGCCTCTACTGCAACTGTCTTCAGTTCCTGCTTGTTCTTGGGGCATTTTCCCTTCAGTTTTGTCTTTAGCAAGTGAAATGCATGCTCAATTGGATTTAGGTCAGGTGATTGACTTGGCCATTGCAGAACATTCCACTTCTTTGCCTTAAAAAACTCTTTGGTTGCTTTCGCAGTATGCTTCGGGTCATTGTCCATCTGCACTGTGAAGCGCCGTCCTATGAGTTCTGAAGCATTTGGCTGAATCTGAGCAGATAATATTGCCAGAAACACTTCAGAATTCATCCTACTGCTTTTGTCAGCAGTCACATCATCGATAAATACAAGGGAACCAGTTCCATTGGCAGCCATACATGCCCACGCCATAACACTACCTCCACCATGCTTCACTGATGAGGTGGTATGCTTTGGATCATGAGCAGTTCCTTCCCTTCTCCATACTCTTCTCTTCCCATCATTCTGGTACAAGTTGATCTTGGTCTCATCTGTCCATAGGATGTTGTTCCAGAACTGTACAGGCTCTTTTAGATGTTTTTTGGCAAACTCTAATCTGGTCTTCCTGTTTTTGAGACTCACCAATGGTTTACATATTGTGGTGAACCCTCTGTATTTACTCTGATGAAGTCTTCTCTTAATTTTTGACTTTGACACAGATACGCCTACCTCCTGGAGAGGGTTCTTGATCTGGCCAACTGTTGTGAAGGGGTTTTTCTTCACCAGGGAAAGAATTCTTCTGTCATCCACCACAGTTGTTTTCCGTGGTCTTCCGGGTCTTTTGGTGTTGCTGAGCTCACCAGTGCGTTCTTTCTTTTTAAGAATGTACCAAACAGTTGATTTGGCCACACCTAATGTTTTTGCTATCTCTCTGATAGGTTTGTTTTGATTTTTCAGCCTAACGATGGCTTGCTTCACTGATGGTGACAGCTCTTTGGACTTCATATTGAGAGTTGACAGCAACAGATTCCAAACACAAATACCATACTTGAAATGAACTCTAGACCTTTTATCTGCTCCTTGTCAATGAAATAACGAACTCCCATGAGGGAATAACATACACCTGGCCATGGAACAGCTGAGCAGCCAATTGTCCAATTACTTTTGGTCCCTTAAAAAGGGGGGGGCCACATATAAAATGTGTTGTAATTCCTACACCGTTCACCTGATTTGGATGTAAATACCCTGAAATTAAAGCTGAAAGTCTGCACTTAAAGCACATCTTGATTGTTTCATTTCAAATCCATTGTGGTGGTATACAGAGCCAAAATGATGAAAATTGTGACAATGTCCAAATATTTATGGACCTAACTGTATAATGTGCTGTCAAGGTAACAAATGATTCGGTTGCCACCGAAGTCCAAGAATTACATGTTATGGCAATTTGTGTTGCCTTGCTCATGTAAACGATCATCTGGGCTTTGGTGTCGTTGTAAATACCAGGCACCACTTGTTCCGAAAAGGTGGTACGTGATGGGATCTTGTACCGCGGCTCAAGCATCCTCACCAGATACTGAAATCCCTCATTTTCCACGATGGAATAAGGTTGTAAACTTTTTGCTATGAATACTCCCATAGACTGGGTTATTCTCTTTCCTCGCTTGGAGTTGGGTGGTATTGAACACAGAGCCTCATTAATCCTCAGAGTCGCTGGGCCAGGGTACACATTTTCCGTTGTTGCTAGCAACTCAGGATGGAAGCGACCGATGTGATTTCTTAAATTGGTAGTGTTCCCAAAATTTTTTATCTTGGTGTGACAGGCTTTGCATATGGCATGCGACTTATCTAGCTCGTGCTTCCCAGCCTGTTGGTAAAATCCCAAATGCTTCCATATATCAGCGTTTAAAACGCTTGGAGAGTTCTTAAGGACTTTCTCAGGGTCACCCTCAGCCATTTTGCTATGGCACGTAAGCGAATCGCGATGAATCACGTCAGGTAAATGAGACCGGGATGAGACTAGAGTCTAGGTCTATATGAAACGGGTTCGGCTACTGAAAATGTTATTTTTCATTTGAATGTTAATGCCGCAACCGGAAAATTAACGAGCGACATCATTGTGTTATAGGCTAATCCACGGTTTCCCAAAGTTAGGGTCGCGACCCAAAATGGGTTGCATACACTTTTGTATTGGGTCGCCAAATGACAAAGAAAAAATGCATAACCATTCCATGATATGTGAAATAATTTTCTAAATTAAAATAGAAGATGAGCGTTCTTTTTGCTACACTAGTCTAGTCAGCACAGATGCTGCGTGCGAGGCGGTTTACCCCTCCCCCTTTCTTCTCACGATCCTGGTCAACGTTTACCCGCTCTCTCGCGGAGTCTGGGCTGAGGTAACATTGAGAGTGACTTCTGTGGTTCCCTTGGCATGCATTGCGAGATGTCGAAACGAAAATATAAAGAAGAGTTTATAAACGTTGGCTTCACCAAAGTCATTCGAAATGCAGAGGAGAGACCTCAGTGTGTTTTATGTGGGGAGGTGCTCAGTAATGAGAGCTTAAAAAGAAACAAATTGGACAGACATCTCCAAACGAGACATTCTCAGCATCGGGGCAAGTCAAAGGAATTTTTCCTGGGCAAAGAAGAGACTTTCAGCAGACAGTGTTTTGACAGCGGAAATGTAAGTAAGAAGCATTTGAAATGTTTTGTGTGTCTGTTAGTTGCAGTGCCAATGGTTATTTTGTGACTAAAATGTATGTTGCTAGCTAACGTTGCTACTAGCTAGCTAACGTTACATATAGCTAACATATAGCTAATGGCGACAGCCAATGCCGCGCGACCTTCCGCCCCCGGCTTGTCCCTATGTGGATTAGGCCGCGAAGTGCATTTATTCAACTTTGTTTTGACAGTGTGGAAGAGTCATTAACGTGTGTGTTATGTTAATATAGGTTAAAGGCCATTTCACACGACTCGCGTAGGCCTATGTGCTGCAGATAAAATGCATGGGAATTTATGAAAGAATACAGACCCAACGGCGTCATTGCACTTACAATTAGAAACCAAGTCTTTTCTCGCGTCTAAGCGCGCAACGCTGTTCAAATGAGCTGATACATAACAGAAAATACTCAGTGTGCCCTACGAAGGAAGGAAATAGCATGTCATGCATTTTCTTCAAGACTTGCCGGATTATTGTCTCTCATCTACCAGGCATTCAAAGGGAACAGAGCAGCACTGAAGGCATCATTTCAAGTCAGCCTCCACATTGCCAAGGCAAAGAAGCCCCATTCCATTGGGGAGCAGCTGATAAAACCATGTTTAAAATATGTGTGTCTCTCTCTCTTGGGTGAGGAAGCAGCGAACAAAGTTGAGTCTGTCCCACTCTCAAATAACACAGTTGCAACTAGAATCAAAGACATGGCAGTGGACATCCAAAAGTCAGTTACAGGGGAAATAATGGAACACAAAATATTTTCACTGCAGCTAGATGAGATGTTGCTGGGATTCCCCAATTAATGGTCTTTTCCAGATACATCAGTGGTAAGGATATGAAGGAGGAGTTCCTGTTCTGTGACCGGCTGCATACAACAACAAGGGGAGAGGATATTTTCAGAGTGGTGGACACAAATTTGAAAGATCTCAAATTGGAATGGATTAACTGTATTGGAATTTGCACTGATGGTGCCAGGAACATGACTGGGTGCAGGTCTGGTTTTGTGGCTCATGTTCGTAAAGTGGTACCAAACGTGAAGCTGACACATTGTATCATCCACAGGGAAGCTTTGGCCAGCAAAGCATTACAGCGTGACCTAGGAGAGGTTTTTGATGTGGTTGTGAGAATTGTGAATCTAATCAAAAAGCGACCATTACAATCAAGGCTCTTCACAGAGCTATGCAGGGAAATGAGAGCAGAGCATGAGCACCTGCTCTTTCACTGTGAGGTGAGGTGGCTCTCCAGGGGAAGAGTTCTGCAGAGAGTGTGGGAGCTGAGAGAAGAGGTCATGGCCTACCTCAAAAATGAAGACCCTAACCTTGCCAAGCATTTTCAGGACAAGTATTGGCTGGCAAGATTTGCATATCTTGTGGACATTTTCAACAAGCTCAACACACTGAACAAAAGCCTTCAAGGAAAGGAGAACAGCATTTTGGAGCTGGAAGATGGAATTCAAGGATTTGCTGCACACCTGGCTCTGTGGCAATGCCAGCTGGCTGCGGGAGAACTGGCAATGTTTCCGGTCCTCTCTGCCTACCAAGAGAACACGGGTGTCCCCCTGAGTGACTCCGTGAAGCAGAACATAGTTGAGCACATGTCTGGCCTACAGAAGAACTTTAAGCAATACTTCCCAGACTCACAGGGATCTCAAAACCTTCAGTGGGCGAAGTATCCCTTCCAAGCTGTGCCATCACTAGAGTTGGGTCTAAGTCAGACAGAGTTAGAAGCATTGGTCACACTGCAGGTCAACAATGGCAGTAAGATGCTATTTGAGACAATCACTCTCTCTCAGTTTTGGATTGCTCATCTCCAGCAGGAAGAGTTCTCTTGCTTGGCTAGCAAAGCTGTAAATGTGTTGATTCAGTTTGGTACCACATACTTATGTGAATCTGGGTTTTCTACTCTAGCATACCTGAAACAAATACAGAAACAGACTCAATCCCCAGCATGACCTCAGAATAGCACTTTCACAAACCAAGCCCAGAATAAATCTTCTGGTTGAAAACTTCAACCAGCCACATACTTCTCATTAGATTTAATTGTGCCTTAGATTACATATTATACCCCTTCTGGCATGTCAGGCCAATAGTATCATTTTAAAATAAGCCAGTAAAAATGTATCTGAATGTTGCTCATTGTTGGTGTTTAAAGTTGAGGGATGTTGGGAGGGGGAGTTGAGAAAGGGGTGACAAATAGAAAGAGTAGAAAATGTTTGTTAATTTAAAAGTGGTACAACATTGTATGTACATGAGGTGGAGAGAATTTTTTTTATTGCACTTAAGACATTTGATTATTGCTGTCATGTGCTTTTATGATTAAATAAATACATTTCATATCCATTTTAAATTCATAGTTTGTTGTGTTCTGTATCAGTAGTAAAAAAAATATAGATGTTATGGCAATTTATGTAGTATTTTTATGTTTGGGTCCCAGGGAGACACCATATTTCTCTTTTGGGTCTCGAGCAAAAAAAGTTTGGGAATTAGGTGGCTGAGCGGTTAGGGAAGCGGGCTAGTAATCAGAAGGTTGCCAGTTCGATTCCCGGCCATGCAAAATGACATTGTGTCCTTGGGCAAGGCACTTCACCCTACTTGCCTCGGGGAGAATGTCCCTGTACTTACTGTAAGTCGCTCTGGATAAGAGCGTCTGCTAAATGACTAAATGTAAATGTAACCCCTGGGCTAATCGATTATGGTCGGCCACTGCATCGATGCAGCATCGTCCATGTCCGCATCGCGATGCATCGATTATTCGATTAATTTCAACACCTCTACTACCCTTAAGTATTGTTGAGGGCGAAGGTTTTTATGAAGCTTTGTAAATTAGCCTAATTCATTAGTTGTCAGTCAAAAAAAAAGAAAACGAGGTCAGTTGTGTTTGAACACCGGCTTCTAGCTGTCGGCTCCGCTGCTTAGGAGTACAGAAAGAGTTGTTCATGTTGTAATAAAGATCTCAATGAGGAAACACGCAGTATTCACTGCATTTTAATATAGCCTATAAATAGTGAATTTTAATATAAAAATATTAATGATTAATCGATAATCGATCGTTAATTCTCCCGACAATCGATGAAGACAATTTAATCGAATGCCCATCCCTAATCCACACACAAGCATGCCTAATTTAAAGTGTCTATAAAGGATAATTTACCTTTGGGAAGTCTTATTTGACTGTTTAATCTGTCTACAACTGAATTACCTTTAAATATACAGTATACAGTAACCACCTCTTGCCCACTGCAAAAGACCATCAAATGCAGACAAACGCTTAAGAACCCACAGCATTATCATTTTACTTGTTTCATTCACTTGTTTCATTGAATGTTTTTGCAACATTCTATTTATTGAAGAAGTCAATAATGATATAATCCCATAATACAGAACAGGGCCACCTTGTTTGTGGAGATTTCAACTAAATCACTCAGGGAAGACTCCACTCACTGTGCCAAGGCCAAACCAGATAATAATATGGGCCTTGACATACCAGTGTAGTTTTTGTTCATCCACACACTGTTTACTCTCCTAACTAATTGTACTTTTCAACCAACCCCAATTGTTTTTGTCACACAGTTCTGCCAAATACCTTTTTCATGTGAAAACCTTTGTTCTGAACAACCAACCACAGTTTGCATATTTCATGAAGAAGCCATAATAAGAGGAGATTGGGATTCTCTAAATCACATTGCCACGGGCGCTACAGAAACACTCCCAGAATTCATAAGTGTTTTGTGTTTGACCTTTCCCTCTTAAAAAACTCCTGTGCAAACCCAGAAGAAAAAAAACTTCCCATTTCATTTTATTCTCTCACCTTTAGCCTTCAAACACTGTACAAAATAATCAGTTTTCATAAGCAAGGAGTTACCTAGTCTTCCTGTGTATACATGAATAAAACCAAATACTCTATTGTCCTCAAGGGGGGACTTTCACTCACACAATATAATAACACTGGAAATACTGGAGACACAGCACAGATTACACCTCAGCAACAAGACAGCGCAACTCTCCCATCGCAGGCGGCGCACAACAAAACATGTGGCAACAATGCAGAAAAGGGATACAGTACCAGAGCGATATGAGCAAGATACTAGAGACCATGCTTTCTTTTGCTGCCTCATCTGAGCACCGCGGCTGAACTAATGTGACACAGGGTAGGTATCAGTGAGAGGAGGGAAGGGTGAGTGGGTTTGTTGCACGACATGAGGCAAGGAAACACGATAAAAATTTAGCAGGATTGTTCAAGACGGAAAGGGGGGGGCTCTTTGTACCGCGAGTGGCAGCAGAAAAAAACAGTGATAAACTGTAGGTGTTTAATTTGCTGCTTGCATGATTATACAGGGAACACTCCCTTCTTTTTTCTTCCTGGTCGGGAGCTTATTGTTTCAATGTCAGTGACACACGATAAGGGGTGAATCTCTGACTGATTATTCCAAGTCTGAGATTCTTAGTTGTAAATGCTTCTTGATTATAGATTTGTGGTATCTGTGTCCTATTTACTGGCCATTAGTGTGCAGGATGCTTGAATACACCACTCCATATTTCTGGGAACAAATAGGTATGAGAACAACATCAGATTGTTGGACTCAGGTCCAGATTGTAGCTTCTAATATCTCGCCAATAGGACGGAAGATAGGAAAGATGTTGTGGCAAGAGAGAGTGGCAGCATCTAGTTTTGACATGACAGCACTATGAATGGGATCCCCTAAAACTTCATGTTCTTGTCATTACTCTCAGGGCCTCATGTACGTACATTCGCAAACGTAGCGTTATTAGCGCCATGGCCAACCCGCAGATTGCGCACGCTATGATACTTCAGTTTACGTCATATTTACAAAACCTGCAGGTCATCGGGTAATCAGCGCCTTTCTCCACCCACTATACCGTACATTATGAGCATTTAAACGCGCAATTGAATGGGCCTCCTTCTCCCTTTCTATCATGGATCAGCCACCAAAGTCAAAACAGCGATGACTGTTTGAAATGATCCTGATGCCAATATTTGTAATGTAGCAGGAGTTTAACAACTGCTGGAATGGAATGTGAACGCTGAGTCGGAGATTCGATGTAATCTTTGATTTCTTCCAGTAACTGTAATATTGCATTGCTGCTTAATCTGTAACGCATAATGATTTTGTGTTCACTCAACTCAAAAAGTGTGATCCTTGTGGCAAATATCCTTTGGCCTATGTCTTCGTCTTAAGGGAAGTCTGCAACTGGCCCCGGTGTCTGTCTGAATGCTGCAATGTTGGGTGTTACAAAGAAAACTAGAGAATGAGCTATTAGCAAAGATTGAGTGAAATGTACTTATTTGCCAGAGCTTGGCCTGTGGACAAGATCAATTATGCCAACGTTTGATCTTGGAAATGTTTTAACAGGAAAGACCAGGTTTAATGAGAGCACCGGGAGAAGTGGGCAAAAATGAAAGAGGAACGCCTTAATGACACTTTGCACTACTTCAGGGAGACAAACGCATCTTTGCAACAAGCCGTCAGATGATGGGATGTCGAATGAATGCGTATGTGAAAAGAACCCTCATTACACCCTCATCGTTGAATATAGCAGGAAGGAAAGGGACATGTTCCTGCCTGTCAGCCCCCATAACCCCACACTCAGCCACCCCCCCAAAAAGCTAAGGTTCAGTCACCATGGAGACTCACCAAAAAATAAGGGTAGCCCGCGGAGTGCACTGTCCTTGAGCGCCCTTGTCTCCCGACCCGAGTGTAAGCCTCGCTGTCGGGGCTCCTTGTCACATCCTCTCTTTTCTAACTGATGGGGGTGGAGACAACCCCAGGGGCTCGACCCTGAAAAGAGAGGGGAATGTTCCGTGCTCAGCGGAAACATGATTTTCCCTCCCCTGTTGCCAACGCTGACGCCCCCCCAAACCTCTCTTACTTCACGCAGGGAAAGCTACCACTGTGATCAATGCATCAACTCTCTTTGGTATCAGCGGGGGGAGAGGGGGGGGGGGAGTTGACCCACTGTAAAACTCTTCTTACGCTTTCTCCCAACTTCACGACGATACCCGCGACCTGGCTTTGCAAGATAGCAAACTTTGACTTGAAAATATGACAGCCTTGCGGGGGACGGCGACGCATTCACTTAAACGAGGAAGTGAGGCTGCTGGCCCGCCTGGTGACTTAGCAGAACATGGTGTCCATCAGCAGACAGCTCGAGGCCATGTGTCCGCAGGCAGGGAGATGTGACGAGCACAGTCAGAGATGAGCTCGAGGCGATCAGCGTGCAATGCATTTTGCTCAATTTGTTTTCCTGATTTGTACGCGCTATCGTGTCGGCCAACCAATGTAGGGCACCACCGGTGACAGGCCTGATGGTCCAGACAGCCACTTGACATTCTGTTTACCGATCCACATATGATTACACACTCACAACCACTCCGTCTCTGTCTCTTTTCTGCACGCTCATACATTCTGTCAACCTCTGTCTGTGACCTGCTGTCACCACACTTAAGAGTGCCGTCTCAGACAAGAGCAGTGCTTGACCTAAGCTGCTCCTTGAGTTTCAGCAGGAGTCTAAATTTAACTCCCCCCCCCCTCCAAATGCTTGCACCTGTAATGAAAGTGCACAGTTTTTTTGGGGGGGAAGGGTAGATTGACTGGGATTGACTAAATCAATCTTTTAGCAGGAAAATCCTATTGAACATATACAATAAGTGGATATGTGGTCATATGGGGCGATGCCGTTTGAGTGTGAGGTGGTGGTTTTTGGGGGGGTTCTTTGCAACATCTTAAAGTGGGTGATGTCAGTTCCTGATAAATGCCTGTAGGTCAGAGCTCTCTGTAATAAAACAAGGGCAGAGGAGTTGGTGTGCTGTGTGATGTGAGAGGTTTTGCATAGTTGTTAAAGATATTGTGTAGTACCTTGTCAGCTATCTATTTTGTATAATTATTTTCGATGTAAACTTTTGCTTCAGCCCAGCACAAATACATCTGATTAAAAGAACTGTTTTACATGGAAATAATACCGGACAGCAAATCCTTTTTAATCTGTTCTTCCCCACCAGCCATTTTCCATCCGCCAGCTCCAAGCAACAAACCAAGGTCTTATTGCAGAGGCTTGTGTAATTGTAATGTAATGTGACTTGGTGCAGCCTCGCAAAGCCTTCAGCTCAGCTGCCGGAAATAAGGTTGTGCTCTGTGTCTAGCAAAACTGCAAGTGCTCGTAGTTCCTTGCTCCTGTTTGAGGTGTTTGTGTGTGTTATTTTCATTTAAACTTTTTTTTTTTTTTTTTCAAGAAACTAAGTAGGGTTGTGGTTCAAAACTAACATTACCCTGTCAACTTGATGTTCTACTTTAAACCTGTAGGGAATAGAGCTTGGCCTGTGCTACGGTGGCTATAACGTGATGCAGTTTAGAAACTGAAAAGTGAATCTATTCAACCTAACATTCATGGTGTTCAAGTACATCATTATAAAAAAATCTGAAATAATGTAAACAGCTTTGCTAGTCAAACAGTAGCAGTTCAAACAGTTGCTGTAGCAGGAGGAGGAAGGTTTCTTTCCTGGCCATTTCGGTGGCTGGGTGTGACGTCTTTGATGTAGCTATGTTTCAGATCAAACAGTACCTGCAAATACCCAAGGCGACTGTTGCAAAGCATCAAACAGTGGTTGCATTTAGATCAATGGTTGGGTGTCATCTGGTACTGGGGCTAGAGGACGCAGAGAGAGAGAGGGTGCACACATTCTCACACTCACACATGGGAACTGCACATAGAAGTTCCAAACCCTCACTAAACTCAGCTCGACTTGCTCTAGGGCCTTGTAGTAGGATTTCCTGTGTGTGTGTGTGTGTGCAACTCCAGTCAGAGAATTCTGATGTTTTTTATAGTCTCCACCACACTGGATCATGGGCTGGATTAATGGGGAGGGTTCATCAAACCAGGGTATGAGACACATGCTCCCTTTCTGCCTTCATTACCAGTGGCGTTTTTATACGTAAAAAATTGGTGGGGCAAAAACCATTTCAAAATATAGGATACATACCAGTAAAGCTACAAAACTCCCTCTTGCTACTGATGTGTTTATTTAACACATCAACAAACAGCGTGGCTCCTGATATGGAAAAATTCTAGCGGCACTGTGTAGATTTGAATAGTCAAGAGATGGCGGTTACAATAAATTTATTTTGCTTATACAGATCATGATTTAACAAAGTACTTTGTGATCAGTCATAACGAAGGAGGTGCTAGCCACAGGTCGTTCGCCAGAGTGATACAGAACAACCCCAAAACCCTGCCTTATATAAACTTTAGATCAAATGGTTATTCTGAACTCTGTGATTGGTCAGCACTGCTCAGTGACAGTGACTTCATATCAAGTTCCCACGGTTCTTTATTGTGGCCTCTCTCCCCAAACCAGTAGATAGTAAAACCACAGGGGTTCACCAGTCAAATGGTCAACTGTCCTTTGTGTGGGCCACTTCAAATAAGTCTACAGGAAGGGTCAGAGCAGCAGATCACAATAACAATACAGTTGAATCCACATTTGTCTCCAGACCAACTGTCTCTTCCTCCCCAGGTGACAAGAACTCTCTCAGGTCACCCAGACTTCCCGTCTCCTAGTTATAAAACTGCAAATGGCATCTCTACCAAATGTAGTTGACTCTTAATCAACTTTAGACTTCCGTTAAAACACATTCCTCATATATGAAACACACACATTATAACTGTATTCCAAAATTTCCATGACAATTCCAAAATATATATTTTTTTTTTTTACAATTCCATAAACCCAAACAGTTAATTAAGAAAAATAATTCAAACATTAACATAAGAAATGCTAGTCTCAAGACAAAACCCATTGTACCCCGTACACCACAAAGTCCAGGTTGTCGGAACGGATGCCATCTTCAGTTGGATGTAGGCAAACTTCTTTCAGGCGGTGTAGTCTAGTCAAATCGATTGCAAACGACGATCAAATTGCTCAGGGCAACTTTCAACGACACTGCACTTCGCGTACAGCTCGGAAATTTCCTTGGTACTACGCAGAACGCGTATCCAATGCTTCCGTTTCCAGACAAGGTGCACGCAATGGTTAGCGTGTATCCACGTTGCTCTCCCCTCGATCTTAACCGCCGGATTAGTCGTCAGGAGAATCTGGTATGGCCCCGTCCACCTTGGGTTTTACCAGGCGTTTCAGGTCCTTCACCACGATCCAGTCCTCTGGTATTAAATCATGCAGCGGTCCAGTCATAGGAATAGCCTCCTTCACCTGCCTGTGAATCTCACACAAAATAGACTCCAAAAAGGTTGCACAGTGATAAACAAGCACATTCTCACAGAGTTAAAGGTAACTGACTTCTTGTCGTCTGACTTCGTCTTCAAAGTTCTGTTCTCTCATTCAACTGAAGTGATTAACACAATGTTGAATCCTATCAACACCAAAATAACTTCCTTAAACAAGTGTGACCCATTATCATTACATATCCTCAAAGAAAAATCCCATCGAAAATAATCTAAATTAACAAAAGCTTGATCACTGAGCCCCTGAGAAGTCTAAAACTTCTTCCCATCAACAATCATTAAACAGTATCACTTCTCCAAAAATTGAACTCTACAAAATCCATCTATCAATACCCAAATGGTTTCTCTAACCTTAACTGTGAAGCTTATCGTGTTTAAATTCCTTTTCTCATAATACTTGTCCCACATATGAAGTATTAACAAAATGACTATGCATCCATTACAAATCCTCTTGTATGCTAAAATAATGCATTCTTCTTGATATCACACAAACTGTAGAGGCATGATCTTTCCATGTGTTAACTTAGCAAAATCTCAAGATAAATGTTTTATGCAGACCATACAACCTCCATTTTTTATTCTCATATCCTTCCTTTTTCCAAAACGCATTTTCTTGTGGATTAGTCCAAGTTCGAATCTCCATTCCACCATTCCTTTCTCCATCTGTCCGCTGTATTCTGTAATTCTTATCAAATATACTCAAACAAAACAAAATTCTCACTCTGGGTTAAATACAGTCCAATATTTTCAACTCAGCAATATCATATCAAACCCTCACAATCCTATCACAAATCCAAACTACTGAAACTAAATTCATAAAACCATAAAACCCCCATAGTCACTCTGTTTGGATCAGTCAGTCATCAGTCAGTCATAAATTCCTAAACGTCACCTCTTCCTCTCTAAGAAGCCTGCGCTTCCCTTAAAGAATCTGTAACAAATGTTGTATCAAGGTCACACAACAATTTTCCTCAAAAGAGTCCTGTAAGCCCAAATTTGTCAAGTTAGGCTCATCCGGACATAGCAACATCATCTCATCACTTCCTGTAAACATATCAACATCAAAAACATATTCTAGTTAGTTCATCAATGCATTCAGGCAATCTAGAAACTGCTCCAGCTAGTATCAGCACTAGCATTTTCCCTGTGGAATAATCATAATTGTTAGAGTGAATTCCACATTTCCATACAGCAAGTTGTTCTATAAGTGAAAATAAGAAACTTCCTGTTTCCATACCTTTCCCAAAATCATATGTAACACCAATGATGTATTTAACTATCAGTAAATATGTTAACTCTTTTCCCTTTTATGAATTAACAAGCTTACACTGAAGCAACCAACCTTTGAACCAATTTGTATAAAATAAAACTATTTTTAGAAAACAGCCAAATTACGAATAACCTCAACTTTTTGTCTCTTATTATCTTTTCTTCAAAAACCTTTAGGAACAGTTCAAATGAATACCTTTAAATTTCAGATTCCCTTTTAATTTTTTTTTGTATTTAAATTCATTAAATCAAATCTCTCTTTTTCCAAGACATGTAGAAAACCAGCATCACTACCCTAAACCAGAATTTAATCTGTATGATTCCAAAATAAAACATAGACCATAAAATGTTCTTAATGTAACCATTAGCCAAACTTATACCCCATCTATATTTCTATATAGGTTAGATAGGTAGAACTTCATAACTTGCTTTGGCTGCAGTCCAGAACAAGCTACTTCGTTCCAACCATCACACCACAATTTATCAGACTTAATGAGTCTTCCCAAATTATTTCAAAACCAAATTATCATAACCCTCTTTATGAACCAATAGCATAATAAAACAACATCATCACAGCCTAACTGTTTATCCCAAAACAGTGTACCATGCCCTTAAGACAAAAGAAAATATAAACTCTCCCTTTTTCTTTTAAACCTTTAAATTCACAATTTAACATAAACCCGTAAAACAAAACCTTATTCTTTAACACCTCAAAAGTTTTATCAAAGCATGTAATATATACACCTTTGAATATTCCTATATTTACCAGCAATCTCAATTACTCTTTGTTAGTGAATCAATTCAAATAAACAATCGCGCATTTCAAAACTCGAATCAAACAAACAGCGCCCTCTGGAACAAAGCAAAAAACTCTCAACCTTTTTTCTCTTTTAAACAACACAGATGGTTGGCGTTTACCATCTATTCACTTAATTTTGCTAAAGTATAACTTTGCCAATCCAATTAGAACTAATTTATGAACCAGGGTCTAATTTCTGCATTTTTATGGAGACCATCACACACCACAGATTTTCCGCTCGTAAATACAAGTTCTGGTCTGAAAGGCTCCTACCTCCCTGTTTGGCTAGGATTTAGAACAAATGTTAAATCATACATTCGTAAACCACCAAACTTCGAATTCATCTAAACGGACACATCTTTCACCATTAATACTCACATAATTATGCAGAATTACACCCTCTGGGATCACCTTTGTAAAACTCATCGTAACGGGACTTTTTTTTGTAGCCCCCACCTTTCCTCTGAATTTCTGAAACTCATTTAAAATGTCCTCAAACAAACAAAAACCTTGTTAGCAAATGTCTCAAAATACTCATCACGTAACATATTTCAAAAGTAACCAAATTAATATGTAAAATTCGCTCCAAATGTATCTATTTCTCTAAATTTGCGTCTTTGTAAATTTCTCAACTTCCATCTGCGCATGCGTCATGCGGTTACTCATCCTGGATCTCAAATATCAAGCTGCAATTCCTTTACTAGCCTGTACCCGCCTGTCGGTGTGCTAGTTTGTTAGCCAATGTCGTTGCCATAGTTGCAAATTCAACTTCCTGGACTCTCCTTTGTCTCAGGACAGAGCAAAATGCACTTCCTCCACGTTTTCACCATTAGCCATTAACCAACAAAGTCACAGCCTAGATTTTCTTTACAATTACAACCTTTACAATTCTATCAACCATTAGTACTATTTTATTTTCAACATAAAAATTTGGCTCCGAAATCAACATATGCACCTAATATCACTCGTCAGAGAATGACAGTTTACCCATGTATTAGCATTCTGGTTGGACAAAGCTTCAACTTCAAGTCCATTTAAATAGGTAAATATGAATACCACCAAACCCAACACATTTCAACAAATCATCTCAGCAGCAATAAACACACATATGTAGTACCTTTGCCCTTGACAACAATCGCAATTCAGTCTCTCTAACTAGTTCCCCTTGTATACACTTAAGTCCCTCGGACTGGCTCAATCTTTCTAATCACTTCTTCATAACCCTTTACATATTTCTTTAAACAACAGTAACATCTGTGAACTCCCACAAAATTAAAAATAAAACCATCGAACATTTCCAGACATAAACAAAAATATTCCTTAAACAACATAACATTTCCGTTTGAACACATAACTTTCTATAAAAGTTTCAATAACCCCGGGATTGTAATTCTTCAAATGAATACCGCTTTTATTGCCAAAACTGGCCTTTTACCAATTATCCTACCCAAACACTAAATTTCCAGCGCGTTATTCAACAACGAATCAAGCTCATAATATAGAAAATCGGTCTGTACCTAATTTCCAAATCAAGAGTATGGCAACTCACAATATTTTCTTAAGTTCGACAAAGAAACAGAAACACACATCTGTTTTCCCAAACAATATACTTCACAATTCAACGTCAAATTCTCAATAAAATGAGTGAATTTTTTTTTTTGCACTCACGTGTGGGCACTGCACGCAGAATGAGCTTCACTGAAAGAATCAACTTCCGCTAGGCTCAAGCGCATGCGCCTCTTTTCAAGTGGAGAATTCAGTCAAAGAATTAACATTTGCATTTTCAAAACAGAATGTCTCCGTCTTCAAAAACAAATGCCTTCTGGCGGTAATCAGACCGATGTAAAGTCTAACATCAAACATATAACGGTTAACACAGAGTTGTAAAACAATCGTCTCTCCTCTACCAACAGTGTCAACCGATAAACATTGTACGCCACCATTTCGAAACTCAACTTCCGGTCACGAACCCCTCTGATTTTGCGAGAGTTCGCTCACAATTTCCAGAAAACTTTCAACAAAGATGACACATCTCCGGACATTCACGTACATTTTGCTCAAATTCCCACAATTAAAGCACGCATTTTGGATTGACCTAGCAATTCGTGTTGGCCTACATGTTTTTTCAACAGCATGTCAACACGCTCTGCATCAGCTTTGACCATAGCCCACAACACGCTTATTCCAAACACAACAGGGACTCAAACCCTATGTTCCGGAGAGGACTTTAACCTTTCCTTCTTTAAAACACAATGGCAATTGCAAGTCAAGGCACAAACTTCAATCTTTGCGGGAATCCAAAGCAAATCTATAAAGATGGCAGATGTCAGAAGATATCTGACCTATCTCCATCCAATCAGAAAAAGCTCTCCAATCAGGCTAAAATCTATTCTTTTCTCCACCTAAAAAAAAATTGTGTATCTATTTCTCTCCACGAACCCATTTCGCAATACAATAAGGTCCTTAAAACAAAACGACTCCACACTCGAAAATCCACATTTATCAATCCATATTTGCATTTGCAATAAACTATCGTTACCATACTTTTGCTTCATGTAATCGATGTTTGGACAGGTCAATTCTGTCTCCAGACCATTCATTTTCAGAATTACAATCCATAAACGATAACCAACAACGGAAAATAAAGACACAATTACTCCTTTTCGTTTCTAAAAACAATTAAATTCCGACTTCCCAACTTTCAATGAAAATAACTGCACAATCTTAAAGTACAAATATTCAAACCGAAAAAAATAATTAAAATTTCGAAAAGTAATTAAAATTTTGATTTTTGTAATTTGTATATAGCTTGAATAATAGACACCATTAGTTACTCATACTTCTTTTAACCTCAAAAAACATATAAAACAAAAATGAACACGCGTGTTGCAAACTTAAAACCTCTACTTTGAAATTTCACAGGCCTATACTTCCTAAACTTTTTCTTTTCTTTGTTCTCCACCTTCAGGGACTCAAACCCTTTGTAAACACTCTCACTCACACAGCTGACTAGTATACTTTTCTCTCGGGACTTAGAATCACGTTTTGGCCGTAAATAAATAAGAACTGTTATGACCACCAAAGCCAATACAATTTCTCAAACTATCACTAACCCAACATATTCTAATCCTAGGGTCTCAAAAGACACATAACACGATATAACATGTGAATTTATCACCCTTTTGTGCGCTCGTCAGCACACTTTCCCTGCATGCTTTTTTACGACTTTCACGTAAAGGATAAGTTCTCCGGCCTTATCCGATTAATTTGTACGACTTGCACGTACAGGACGAAAGATCTTCTCCGGTCTCCGCCCTATTAATTTCGTACGACTTGCACGTACAGGACAAAGCTCTTCTCCAGTCTCCGCCCTATTACTAACTAAACCGAATTATTGACCATAGTCTAAACAACACACATTTAGACAACTCAAATTACACAGAAGCCACAAAAGAATATTTACCGGTTCTTTCAGGATCCCGCGTCAGTCAAAGCGCAACCAGTCAAGCACCCCCTCGAATCGGCCCCGCTTTCTCTGAAAATTTTGGATAGAGGTAAAGGCGGCAATGCCGGATTGATCAGATCACCTTTTCTAAGGGAGTCCTTGTCCGTGATACGCCGAGCAGGCGAGGATCCCCTTACGGGCCACCAAGTGATATGGAAAAATTCTAGCGGCACTGTGTAGATTTGAATAGTCAAGAGATGGCGGTTACAATAAATTTATTTTGCTTATACAGATCATGATTTAACAAAGTACTTTGTGATCAGTCATAACGAAGGAGGTGCTAGCCACAGGTCGTTCGCCAGAGTGATACAGAACAACCCCAAAACCCTGCCTTATATAAACTTTAGATCAAATGGTTATTCTGAACTCTGTGATTGGTCAGCACTGCTCAGTGACAGTGACTTCATATCAAGTTCCCACGGTTCTTTATTGTGGCCTCTCTCCCCAAACCAGTAGATAGTAAAACCACAGGGGTTCACCAGTCAAATGGTCAACTGTCCTTTGTGTGGGCCACTTCAAATAAGTCTACAGGAAGGGTCAGAGCAGCAGATCACAATAACAATACAGTTGAATCCACATTTGTCTCCAGACCAACTGTCTCTTCCTCCCCAGGTGACAAGAACTCTCTCAGGTCACCCAGACTTCCCGTCTCCTAGTTATAAAACTGCAAATGGCATCTCTACCAAATGTAGTTGACTCTTAATCAACTTTAGACTTCCGTTAAAACACATTCCTCATATATGAAACACACACATTATAACTGTATTCCAAAATTTCCATGACACTCCACAAAACACTTTTAACGACAGAGCGGCTTGCTTCTACCAGGTGTAGTAGTACACAAACTGGAGAGACTTGTGAAATTGCTCTCCTTCTCTCTCACACACATGTAAAATTACCACTGTCATATTTACAAACCTAAATTATAAATGCAACCAAGCTCAGAACCAATGTGCCTACAGGGCCATACTACTTTTTAGGGATACAGATCCATTCTATGACAACAACCTTAATAGATAAGTATGGACACACTGACACTCGTCACCATCTATATCTATCGATCCAGACCAAAAATATGTCCAAAGCACGGACCAGCACCACAAAGGCAGGATGATTTTGATGAGAATATGCTTTCACTCAACAAGGCTGAGAGCTCACTTGAAGAGAAAGGTGCCTTCTTTTGTATGCTAACTGTTAGCCACGGTTTCTTCAAAAACCACTCCACGTTAAACCTGCGGTTACTTTTATCAGCAGTTTGAGCGATGAGAATATCATGGCTGATGGGCACCACCAAGTCTCTTTACCTTTCTCCTCCAAATTAAGGGTTAATAGGGTATATATAAGTGTATATAACCGGTGCTCAAGTATGAAATCCACTTCATTCATTTTCTCAAGTTGTCTGGCGTTTGTGAAGCTAACAAGCTAGCTAAGACAATCTACCCTCCTCGCTCTTCTTGTCGACTAATGTTGGCGCCAGACAGACAGACAGCCAATCATGTCTGAAATACAAAATGACGCTGTAGTGGGGCTACCCATAGATATATATATCTATGGGGCTACCGGCTCTCAGCCCCACTTGGCATTACATTTGTGTGATCCACATTACATTACATTCTGAGCATGCGTATTAATACTTTCCCACATCCAATGTACATTGCATTGTGAGAGAGGAGCTAGCCCCACCAGAGCCCCACCTTCACGATTAGCCTACTACTGCGAACTAGTGATGTGTCGTTCGTGAACGATTCGTTCATTTTGAACGAATCCTTACAAGGACTCGGGAGTAACGAGTCCTCTCAAAGAGTGATTCGTTCATTTTCTCGTGGCCTCGCATCGGGACTGTTGCATAGGCTCGTCCAAGTAAACAGAAATGATTTGTTAATTTCCCAACTCGGTCTTCGGGTACGAGTCTTTGGATCATTTTTCACGTGACCTGCATAGGCTCTGTACTGGTAGCTAGAGGAAACAAACGATTCGTTCATTTCCCGACTCGGTCTTTCTACGAGTCTTTGGATCCTTTTTTTCACGTGACCCGCATTGTATTTTTTAGTAGAGGAAACAGTTTCCTCATTCCCTTGGAATGGCCGCTGTTTTAGTAAGACGTGAATGATATTCGCTCAAGTCATCATATTGACTGGTTTTGTGATTTTCACTTTACATTTACTGTTTAGTGCAGTGTAATTGTTTGCCGTGATAATTAAATGCTAGTGTGATAATAAATGACTCCCCCGTTGAAATGAACGAACGACTCGAAAAAAGATTCGTTCATTTTACTGAACGAGATTCAAAGAACCGAATCAATGGCCAATCTGAGTGTTTTCTTGTTTCTCGTAACGTAGCAACCATGGTAAACATTTCTAGCTTTCAGTTTCAATATGGAGGAGAAACTAATCGCCTGTGTGGCTGCATATCCAGTCCTGTACGATACGTCTCTGTATTTGTACAGAGACATTAATAAAAAGAATGAGGCCTGGCGCAAGGGTTGCCAATGTTGTCGGTGCTCCTGGTGTTTTTTTTGTACTTTCAAATTCAGTCTCGTCACATTACGTAACTTCGTTCTGTGGTAACAAGCTAGCTAGCCCGGCTGGGACTCCCTAGTCGTATCGCCAGATTAGCAGAGACTTCGAGTAATATAATTAAATGTTTTTACACATGTCAACGTGTATGTCTATTAAAAAACTTTTTTATAGGCTACAAGTTGTTTTTTGATCGATATTGCGAGTACGTAAACCCAAGTCTGCACACTTTGCCATGACGTTATATGAACTACAACAGTGACTTTAGAGAGCTACAACTCTGCATTAATCTGTCTGACACGCCCTTGAGTGTGCTGCACTTTGGTAAGGCAAGCGATGGCAAGCGATTTGCGTCGCTCCAGTGTGAACGCACCGTTAAAGTGTCAACGGAAAAAATTTGCTTTGTGATTAGCTTTGTGAGGGCCGCTATTTACCTCAAGCTGGCTTTGGTGCATTGCTGTCAAGGGTGGAGTTGACTGGTGCCGTTTTTAAGGCTGAGACCTGGCCTTAATAACGCTTTGAAGAAGGGACTCCCACACAATGCCCCACATAGGAACACCAAGTCCTGGAAGAGTAGATATTTCTTAAAATTGCAGTTGACATATTTAAGAAGGGATAAAAAAAGAGATACATAAGAGAAAGTGAGACAAATGAAAAGGATGGAGCGTTAGAGAGTGTTAGAGAATTATAACAAAGGAAAACGACAGTCCAGTGAGAGGAAGTGGAAAGAAAATGGGAAGTTAGAATTATAGATGTAGAGAATGGAAAGCCAAGGATATGAAAGTTCTGTGTGGTCAGAGAATGTTAGACATTGTTCTAGGCCAGGCATCAAATGGAGACAGCTCAGATATTTAGTGGAAAGCAACTTTGGGATTCAAGGAGTGCCTCCTGGTAATTTTATCCCTACAAAGAAGCACCCAAGTTCTTTCTTTATTCATGTTGTGCTTTCTGCTTCTGTGCCTGTCAGAGATTTACACCATAGATACATGTTTCACTTCCTGTCATTCTGGCAAGCAACATTATGATGTTTTTTTTCTGTTTTCGCTCTCCCTCTTCCTGAGGAAGATATTTGATTGAAAAGGTCTCACTTCATAAATATGTTCAACACTGAATTAAATTTGTCTCTAACAAAAGCTCTTCTCCCAAAATTGTTTTTATTTAGTACAACAACACTTTATTTTAACTCCGTAATTCCATAAATATTATTTCTTCACAGAATGGGGGATGGGGGGATGGGGGGGGCAAGAGAAAGAATGCGGTTGATTGAAAAAAACGAAAGAAAAAAAAAAACATCTCGCTTCAAGCACAGTTCCTGTCAGCAGGGATTCAATTTGTCTCTGTGTCAGAAGTGGAGCAATGTAGACTGGCATTGTTTTAGGGAGGAGAAGGGGGGGAGGCAGAAAGGATTGATAGGGGAAAGACAGAAGAAAGGTTTAGGCACTACAGACAGCTCTTGTAATGGACTGATCAGGGGGGTACGGGGGCCTCAAGCTAACGCTGCTGAAAAAAAGCAGGCCAAGTAATTGCTTGCTGAAAGTCCCTAGCCAGGCTTTGAGGAAATGAGGCAGTCGAACACCAAGTATGAGTTAAAGGAACTGAAGGCTTGATTGGAACTCAAGTCAACATAGTAACGCACCTTTTGTTTTGTTCTTGAAGAGCCTACTTAAAATAAAAATAACAATTTATCCCACCTCAAATTCTGTTTTTAAATAAATGGTTTATATCATTATATAGCTTATATTAAGTATACAATTTACTTTAACTACTCCCCTGGGGAGGACAAATAAATCCTAAATGTAGGGGGGTCAGTCTTTGAGAATAGCCAAATTAACCCTCGTGCTGCCTTCGGGTCACATGACCCAAAGGTTCATAACGAACCATCGTTGTGTTTACCCAATTTTACCCAATACAAAAACAAATTAAAATAATTTTCTTTTAACCTTTGCAATGTGGGGGGTCTGAGACAGCCCGACGGTTAAAAGAAAATGCTTCACTTTGTCTTTGTATGCGGTAAATCTGTCGCAATACGACGGTGGGTCACATTGACTGATGGGTCAGAATGACCCGAAGATAACACAAGGGTTAACAATGCGTGTAGTCTACCCTCCTCAAGCAAAAATATTGAGGAAATATTTTTACTGAAAATGTGGAAAGATGAATTCATCAAATCTTCTGACATTGCTTTATTTATTTGAATTGGTTGTGCACTGGTTGTGCAAATGTACATGTAATCACTATTTGCAATACTTTTTTGCAATATAATTTCAATTAAAGTTCCCATTTACAACATCTACCGTATTTTTTGAAAAACAAGTCACATTTTCTATAACCCGCACTCCACCAGAATGGGAGCTTTGTGTTTGTAAATCGGATTATAACCCGCACTGAAATATATGCCGCACTTGATATGGGAACAATGATACCAAGCAAAGCACAATATAAGTTTTTTTTGCTGATATAAGTGTTGAAAACTGGTCAACAAGGGCTTGTAAATGTGCTGCTACTTGAAAACTCTCACACACTTATTATTTAGTGCTTCCTTTTTCCTCCTTTTCTATCAGCGTCCCTTAGGGCTTTTAACTATTAGCATCCTTTTTTCACCTTGACAAAACTGTGACAGCAGTGTGAAGTCACTGCGATGTGGTGCGAAGAGCTACGATTTTGCAATCTGCTCTCTTAGCAGTACGTCACTTACAATGATATTGATTTTAGGTTGCAAAAACATTGTTACAAAGGCACCAAACCACTAAATGTAGTAGTTTAACTTTTGGCTTATCAACAGACTACCAATGCTCAAACCCCTGGCATTTATTTGTGGCTTGCATCTCAAAATAAGTTTGATGATTTTGTCCACTACGACATATCTCTCTAATAATGCCAGGAATCTGTTTGTGTTTTTTTTTTTTTTCTTATTCTATTTAGCATAGAATCTATTTCATAATTCTGTTTCGTTATTTAGAAGCAAATTCACTTTTACAACCGATATTCAGCTGCTTTCAAAGGGGCTGGCTAGCTAAAAGAACGACAAGATAAAGTGGATGTACTTTCAGTGTAGATCTGTGAATTTTGTTACGTTGATTTATGTGTTTACTGATGTCAAAACTGCCTGCACATTGCAAATGTACAAGCGCTGTATGGTAAATTAGGCCTACAATTATGACAACTGGCTCAAACATTGTGCATGTAATGACTTGTGTTATGAACTAAATGTGTAGATGTTTGTGGTGGTAAGACAATTTAACAGAGAACCAATATAGTACTGTGTGATAAACATAACATAAGCAATTTATAAAGTACGAAACAGCAGACAAACGAAGTTTACAAAATCATTTGCATGAATGTAGACTACCACAGCATTGGCAATTTGACTAGAATAGATGTGGAGGTTGAACAAGTACTTGAGAGATGACAGAGCATTTAAATTGTGATCTGAGAAATATAGGTACCAAAACCACTGAGAAGGACTGTCATCACCAGCGGCATCACAGGCACTGCACTATCTATCTATAATTTCAGAAATCTATGTGTCACACTGACATCATCGCGGACACTGTGCCCTATCTTTAATTCTAGGAATCTGTGTGTGTGTGTGCCATCACGGGCACCATGCACTATCTATAGTTCAAGGAAGCCGTAGTTGTGTTGTGTAGTTGTTTCACTGACATGTTAATCACCGACTGCATCACGGGCACAGTGCACGGTCTGTTAATTTTTATGTATTTATTATTTGCGTTTGTCCTATGACTGCAATGACTTAAATGCCCTCTGTCCTCTAGGACAATGGGGAGGATGCCCACAGGATTGCCCCCTCTTCAGTGGTCCACGTCCGGGGCCTCTGTGAGTCTGTTGTGGAGGCGGACCTGGTGGAGGCTCTGGAGAAATTCGGCAACATCTGGTAAACAATGTTTTGCCTCTTTTTTTGATATTCAGAGTCAAAAATCAAACATAGAAAAAGCCTCTGCTGGGAATCTTTGTATATCTGTATGTTTGAGTGTTTTTGAAGGGTCTATATTGTGTGTGTCTTATGGAATTTTCGCACTGTTTATACCAACATACTCACATGTGGTATACACATTTGAACATTAAAGATAGAATATGAGAACTACTCCATGACTTTACATTCACTTACCCTAACCCTTATTTTCTAATTTCTGCTTTAGTAAACCAGATACAAACTGTAACCAAAAACTCAATGTACTGATAAGAAATGTTATTCTACGCAGTCTCATCACCCTTTTATGGGTTTGATCAATGTTTGGACTATAAAATGGGATACGAGTGTTTGGTCTACTAGAATTACAAATATTTCTGGAGTATTTTTGTCTCCCATCAGCGAATGTTTATTTATCTTCTGAGAATGTTGGGAATCCATGTCAGTGCTATAAATGTCCCAAATACTTATTGAAAAACAACCCTTGGCCATCAACGACCATTAAGGGCTTTTAAATCAGTATCCTGTATGTCATGTAGAGAGGAACTTCACTTAAAGCGATGCATTTTATTTTCAGCCCATGTCCACTCACTAAATGTATTGCTTTTAACATCAGACTACCCATTTACCAAAGGGTAAACTGGTCAAGGTAGGGTATGTACATTTTGCAAACTTAACTATTTTACCATTTAAACCGTACTTTTGGCTTAAGTTTGAAAGGATATACCCCCCCCCCCCCCCCCCCCTTTAAAAGCCGCTCCTCCAAAACACATGAATGTGCTGCCTGTCTACTGCTGGGAGGTAGGTAGACAGACAAGTAGCCCACTCAATCATTGCATGCCGTCCATTCACTTTGTTCAGTCCAAATTAAATGATTGGTTGTGTTTATTACAGTCCTGTGACGCCCACAGATATCAGATTTATTAAATTTCACTGTCAAACCTTTAGATATTTTGGTTGCTATCAGGATTTGTAGTTTATTTCAGCAAATATGACAAAAAGTGCTTCTCAACAACATTACATACCCTGCCTTTAGCACCTTTAAACATATTCTTCATTTATTGAATAGGCCTATGTTAGAGAATACAAATGGAATGTGCAAAAACAATATGCGCACAAATATCCAACGACATCTCCCTCCCTCGTTTGTCCAACGTCACCTGATATTTCTATAACTCGGAGGTCACGGCTTTGAGGATAGAATGGCAGTTTGATTGCAGGGGGACTTGACAGTGTGGTGCTTAAATACCAGTCGTTTCCCGTTGCTGTAGTCAGAAATGGAGATCAGGCGAGTGTATTTTTAGGCCTGGTGCAATATCGATGAAGGTCCTTTTGAGTGCGCTGGGGGGTGACATAGTTTGACACACTGTACGTGAGCTGTCAGTTCAACTCAAGCAGATTAGGAGAGAGTGTTACCAGTGAGTAAGTGAGAGAGTTAATGAAATGCATACTATTTTGTTAACCATACAGAAAGGATTGCACTGGGCAATGAGTTACAGAGTTATTGAATGTTTTACAAACTACATTTGAAGTATAAGAGATTTTCAAGTCTATTGTTTATGCCAACACCAGGCATTGTAGACATCAGATTGTATGTTCAAATAAAGTCTTGTACCATCTAATTACTTTCCAGCAATTAGATGGTACGCTGTACTTCACTGTTAAACAAATACAGTTGATGAAGCGCAGGCATCTTGCCAGAGACTAGAGTACAGAAATATGATATTGCATTCTGCTTTCTCTAATCTTTCCCCCTAAATCGATGGGGTTTGGAGTTTGGTTGGGTGAAACTAATTCTCATACAAGCAAACACTTTTAATTTACCACCCCTGCTTTCAGTCTATAAGAAAAACATTAGGCAATTCAATGAGGGAATCAGGGATCTGAAATTGGAAATGGGCCACTGTGAGATACCGGCTGGGGTATTCAGTGTGCAGATAGTTGCTCGCTGTGTGTGAATGCTCTCTCTGTTTGCTGTGTTGAAAGCCGCAGATTGAATCTGAATACAGATTTTTTTTTCTGCTCTTCCAAATGTACGTTGCAAAATGAAGGCTGTAATTCCACAGTGAATAGATATTGTAGTATACAATTTGACGCAGGCTTGTTTAGTATAATTTATCCAATGCTTCAGTTGCAGGGCTGAAATTCAATGTAACTGATATGGAGGCATGGAAACTGTACATAGAGCACGCCCAACTCTGCATACAAAATATCAAGGTCAAAGGAGATTTTATTATTCTATGCGTATGTGGTCATGTGCATATAGTGTTAAACTCTACCGAAACATAAAAATGAAGATGTACTGTAGGCCTGCATCCAAAATACTAGATATTTTCAGTTACAATCAGTTACTGAACAGTGATGAAATATGTCTGACTAAGGTTTGATGTGTGCTGGGTGGTGATTCTGGAGCCAGAAAGTCAGAGCATGATAGATATGCATCTGCAGACAGTTTGTCCATTGCCATTTTGCAGTATAAGGATACTGGCATGAAGAAATTGGAAACAGAAATCAAGCACAGTTTGGAGCTTTGATATTACAATGGGACAGTAGGCCAGCCAGCCCACTCTTTGTGTTCACTCTTTATTCGCTTTCGCTGTCTTGATTTCCACCTTTCTTTCCGGCAGCTATGTGATGATGATGCCCTTCAAACGCCAGGCCCTGGTTGAGTTTGAGGGTATGGAAAGTGCTGACAAGTGCGTAGCGTGTGGTGCTAACGAGGCTGTCTACATTGCTGGCCAGCAGGCCTTTTTCAACTACTCCACCAGCAAGAGAATCACCAGGCCTACCAACTCAGACGACCCCAACAGTGGCAACAAAGTCCTGCTCCTGTCAATTCAGAACCCACTCTACCCAATCACTACTGTAAGTTGAATTTGTCTTCCTGGTTTGCATTCGGAGTACTTACAAAGTAGGGAAATGTGTAGAGGAGAAAATATAGCAGTTGATTATTTCATGGAGCGTTACGCTCGGTGGTTCTCATGATGAATGTGAAGCAACCTTTCCTCAAATGAGCAATGTTCACAGAAGAATGGGTTTTTAAGCGTATTTCAATTGGAGCGAGCCCTCTTGTTGCAAAATGTAAAAATGCACTTTTAAGTTTTTTGTGCAACTTATCATTCCGTCATGCTTGTTTTTGCGACAAAATCCTCTCTGATGTTGTTGTCCTTTAAGCATGGCATACTTTTCATTGTGCTTGTACAGCTGTCACTCACTTTGTGTGCATGTTTGTGTGTGTGTGTGTGTCTTCCAGGACGTTCTGTACACAGTCTGCAATCCCATAGGCAACGTGCTACGCATCGTCATTTTCAAACGCAACGGAATCCAGGCCATGGTGGAATATCCTTTACTGGAGTCAAGCTGGGTTGCATCAGGGAGGGGAAGTGTGTGTTTGTGGGGGTGTTTGGATGTGTGTATGTGTTTGTTTGTGTGTGCGTCAAAGGTATACAGGCACAGAATTTTAAGTGTCTGTGCTTCTTTGTGTTGGTCTGCTCGTCTTTGTATGAAAGTATGTGTGTGAACAAGGAGATGTCTGTCTTTGTGTATATTCTTGTGTATGAGTACAGCCTAAATATGTCAGCATGTGGTATTTGTCACCGGTGAGTTCGAGGGGCAGGGTGTCAGTCCACACGCACACACACACATACTCACAATAATAACACATTCTCTCTCAGGCAGTACAAGGCTGTTGAGAGGAGATGGGTTAGAGTTCCTCACTCCCACTCGACCCGGCCCTCGAGAGCTGGATCAGGAGTAGCAACACACTCCGGCCCTCTCATTCTCAGAGCTCCCTCATCAAATATGGATGTGCCTCGGCAACACACACACTTTCGGGGGGCGGGCGTGTGACACTGACAAAATGGGCCGATGATTCGGAGGACGCTCTTGAAGGGGTAAACACACCTGAAACGCCAGTGCCAACTCTCTCATCTCTCCCGGCCCCTGGAGGAGGTGCTCAGTCCATTACGGTACCTGAATCTGAACACTGTGTCACACTTACAGATGATTTAGTACACACTAACCCCTATGACAATTCTCGGTTGTGTGTTTGAACAGCTAAACAGTTCACCCTGTGTCTGACTCATTGTAAGAAGTGTATATGTGACTCTTAATAGTACTGTAATGTTGGGATGTACCTGAGTTGAAAATATGCATTTGATCAGATTAGCTGTAGCAACTAATGTACACATAGTACTGTAGGTACCGTGTTCTAGTTCAGACAAGGCAAGTTAGTGAGCACACCATATAGTGTGCGATCTCATGTAAAGTCTTTGCGTTCCACAGTCTTCCGACATTAAAATAATGTTAGACGATGGATCATTTTTTCATGTTTTATAGACGTTTAGCAAAGAGAGTTAGAGCGGTCTTTATTGACTGGATCTTTTTAGATGTTTCACTTCAGCCCAGAGGCAGCTAATTATCAACACTACGGTTGTACACCCCCAAACACACACTGTTCATCTCACTAATGGGACGATTTCAACCCCCAAGTGCCAGAATCGTCCAATAAGATGCGAGGAGGGGGGGTAAACTAAATAAAAGGATGCTTGAATCCCATAGTTCGTGCCCTTCGGATGTGTTCACCATGGCAATCTAGGTTACCAAGGGAGACCGTGCTGCATGCATCTGTAAATATGGCCAATTATGAGAACAATGGTGGTTTCATCTACTCCTGGTTCTCATGTATGCAAGACAATGTCCACAAAACACTTTCAGGTATAGTGCTTATCGGGTTCATTATTTATCTGACCTTATACACAGTGTAAATCTTAAAGCTTCAAAGCAACCAGGATTAGCTTCTCCATAATTTTTTACCAATTAACTTTCTCTCTTTTTTTCTCTCTCTCTTGGCATACTGTATCATTAGGACAACATGCAATTCTAGATTCATTCTGACATAGGATGAGCATACAGTAACATACTGCAGAATATAGGATGGCTCACCCAATACAGCGCGTACCACATGGACTGAGACCTTCCTGGATTCGATACCAGCCTGGGCCATTTCCTGTCGACTCTCTATCCCTGCCTCTCCTGTCAATCTCTAACTGTCCCTATCTAATTAGCAGTAAAATGCCAATAACGTCTTGAAGAAAGAAAACATACTATTTAGTGGCAAAATATTAAGGAGGAAAACCTGCTTGTGGCTGTACTAAATCATTTTACCAAGATAGTCTACAATGGAGCAGAATGAGCTAGTTGCATGCAATCTAAATATATCATAATGACAACAAAATGACAGCAATGATTAATTATTGAACTTCTTTATTGTTTGTAAATATGAGCTCACTCACAACATTTGTTTGTGTGTAAGCCTACAATAGCTTCAGGAATCTACAACCCCAATTCCAAAAAAGTTGGAACGTTGTGTAAAATAAAAAACAGAATACAATGATTTACAAATCTCATAAACCCATTACGTTATTCACAATAGAACATATAAAAACATGTCAAATGTTTAAACTGATGAAATGTACAATTTTAAGGAAAAAATAAGGAATTTGAATTTGATGGCAGCAACACGTCTCAAAACAGTTGGGACGGGGGCAATAAAAGGCTGGAAAAAGTATGTGTTACAAAAAAAACAGCTGGAGGAACATTTTGCAACTAACTAGATTAATTGCAACAGGTCAGTAACATGATTGGGTATAAAAAAAACTTAGAGAGGCAGAGTCTCTCAGAAGTAACAATGAGCAGAGGTTCACCAATCTGCGAAAACCTGCATCTACATATTATGGAACCATTTCAGAATAATGTTCCCCATCGTAAAATTGTGAAGACTTTGAATATATAATCATCTATAGTACATAATATAATACAATTATTCAGAGAATCTGGAGAAATCTCAGTGTGTAAATAAATTCTGCATGGCTGTGATCTTCAGGCACTACTGCATAAAAAACAGGCATGATTCTGTAATGGAAATCATTGCATGTGCTCAGAAACACCCTCCAGAACTCATTGTCTGTGAACACAGTTTGCTGTGCCATCCTCAAATGCAGGTTAAAGCTCTATCATGCAAAGAAGAAGCCACATGTGAACATGATCCAGAAACACTGCCATTTTCTCTGGGCTAAAGCTAATTTAAAATGGACTGCCAAAGTGGGAAAACTGTTCTGTGGTCAGACAAATTGAAATTTAATTTTGGAAACCTTGGACGCTGCGTACTCCAGACTAAAGAGGAGAGGGACCAACCGGCTTGTTATCGGAACTCTGTTCAAAAACTGCTTTTCTGATGGTATGGGGGTGCATTAGTGCCTAGTGGTCAGCTTGCACATCTGGAAAGGCAACATCAATGCTGAAAGGAATATACAGGTTTTAGAGCAACATTGCATTTGCTTGCATCCAGGCATCATCTTTTTCAGGGAAGGCCTTGCATATTTTAGGAAGACAATGTTAAACCACATCCTGCATCTGTTACAATTGCATGACTTCGTAATAGAAGAGTCCGGGTACTGAACTGGCCTGCCTGCAGTCCAGACCTTTCACCAGTTAAAACCATTTGGTGGATCATGAAACAAAAAATATGACAAAGAAGACCCAGGATCGTTGAGCAGCAAGAATCCTGTATCAGACACAAAAGGGACAACAGTCCTGTCCCACAACTACAGCAACTGGTTTCCTTAGTTCCCAGACAGATACAGACTGTTGTTAAAAGAAGAGGGGATGCTACACAGTGGTGAACATGGCCTTCTCCCAACTTTTTTGAGACACGTTGCTGCCATTAATTTCAAAATGACCTTTTTCTTTTATTGTACATTTCATCAGTTTAAACATTTGACATGTTTTATGTGTTCTATTGTGAATAACATCATGGGTTTATAAGATTTGTAAATCATTGTATTCAGTTTTGTTTGTTTTTTTACACAATGTCCCAATTTTTCTGGAATTGGGGTTGTATTCCAGCTCCCTACCATGAAATGAATAGGGCACTTTAAGTAGTATTCGTTAGACTATTACTTCATTTAGTCTACTAGAGATGCAATTTTGTAATTCTTATGCTTCATAGATGTCATAGTTGTATTGTATTACCTTATTTGCATAGCATTTTAATCTCCCTGCGATTATTTTGCGTAGCCACAAGCTAATCAGCTCAGTCACTGTAAACAGGTTATAGTTGTGTGCCTTTGTGGTGCCCTGCGCTGTCCTATTTCTCCCTTGATATTTACTTTGTCATTGTGACAACATGCTTGCCCTACTTTGTTCAGCGTATTTGAATTCCATTGAGAATCCCCCGCTTGCTCTTCCTTAATGGTGTCGCAACGTTTGAAACGGTTCAAAATGCCCAGAAGGCCAAAGCTGCTCTCAACGGAGCCGACATATACGCCGGCTGCTGCACCCTCAAGATTGAATACGCTCGGGTAAACATACACACCCATACACACGCTGCTCATACACACACACACAAGACGTGCTCTTACACACATACACACTCCACCAGGTTCCTTCCCTGTGGACCCCTAACACACATGCACTGTTGCTCTGCTCTCTCTCCTCCCCACGCAGCCCACGCGACTCAACGTCATACGTAACGACAACGATAGCTGGGACTACACCAAACCCTTTCTTGTCAGACGAGGTAGGACTTCTCCCTCTCTTACCAGAGTGTCAGAATGCAAGGATTCCATCAAAATTGTAAATGAGATAACCCTCTCAGGGAGTGTCATAAGAATAGTGTGTGGATAAAGCCATATACAAAACGCTCATTTTCAGAAATTCAACTCAATATGAGTACATTGTAGTGTGTATTTCTACATAATGTGCTATTTTGAATATATTTTCGAATCCTAGCCTAAGTTTTTTTTTTTGTGTATTTATTATGAGGAACTAGTATGGAAAGAAAAACCCAGCCGACCCCCTCATACCCTGGTTTGGTTGTCATTGTTGAATCGCAGTCAAAACCATTTCTAAACTCCTCCAACCTTCACACTTCTACAGAGGCATTATCAGTTGAAATGGGCTGTGACAAGAAATGAGTTACGCCACCGTGGTTTTACACGTTGCTTAAAGAGCTGCAATGAATCACAATTTAGCAGACTGTCTGTTAAGTTCAATTCACATCTACCTTTCCATCTTTCCTTTTTTTTTTTTTAGCTCTTTTAAATGAAACGTTACAAATAAACACTTGGGGTGTCATTCATTTAAATTTATATTACTGTACATTAATTGGAGGAGAGTGGATATATATATAGACAGTGTATTTTGTGGTTTCTATTCATACTCACACATTACCTTCTATTTAGTTTACCACTTCCTGTGCTTGACAACGCTGTAATTCGACAATTCTCTTTACATTGTCTGTCATTCACTATATATTGAGGGAACTTCACCAGCAACGGTGTGAAGGACAATTGTCTCTTAGAAGGGCTCTCGAGTAGCCTAACATATACAAATTCAACCTGACCTTAACCTTCCTCTTCAGACAATGCCTTAGCGTTTTAGTCTTCATTTAAAGGTGACATGACATGCTGTTTTTGGATGCTTTTATATAGGCCTTAGTGGTCCCCTAATACTGTATCAGAAGTCTCTTTCCCGAAATTCAGCCTTGGTGCAGAATTACAGCCACTACTAGCAGTCCCACAAGGAGCTTTCCTCAGAACACGCTGTTTTGGTGTCTGTAGCTTTAAATGCTAATGAGAAGCGGAGGGGCGGCACCATGCGCTAATGTTTACAATAGGTGCGTTCGACATGGACTGCAGCTGCATGAAACGACCGGCGAGAGTAGCCGCTTGCAGTCGGGGAGGAGTTGAAAACGGCTCTGTAAAGTCGGACATTCCAGCTTCTCGTGGTTTGCTGCGTTGACGTCAGTCATGGCCGATCAAGCGCTGTTTGCTTACTTTACTTTATTTATAATTAAACTTAGTCTTTCCGTTAGTGAAGAGGCGGACTAAAACCCTTTCTTCAACACATTTTTTATTCAATTAAACTGTTTGGTCCGGATTTGAGCGTTGGCGAAACTGAAGGTGTCAGAATAATTACAAAACACGAGTCAAAGTTGTCGTGTGTGAGTCTGGCCAATCATGAAATAGCTGTGTCGTCATTTGAACCCGTGCAGTTGCTCTTGAGAAAATGCGCTCGGCTACACAGCCGGCAGTTCTCGAATCGATCTCACGGTACTTTGATGGCTACGTCACAGTGACCTAGCCTCGGCGCCGTCTCAAGTCGGACAAAAAGTCTAACCAGAATTCACTGTTTCAAGTAAGCCGCCTGCAGCCGGCTGCAGCGCTGCATGAAGTCAGGTCATGTCGAACGCACCTAATGGATGTATCGCAATGGCTGTAGCCCCGTTGCTGTAAGATGCCTCGTATTTGCCCATTCTCATCTGATAACCCTGGTTTGCAGAGGTACACACTCATTTCAATGAGGGGAAAGGCGGATATCGCGCACGCCATAACACCAACAGCAGAACGGTTATCCAAATAACAAAGAAGTGTACAACACTCACGTTACAGCATGTGTATTCACACACATACTTGATGCTATCTACCTTTCCATTAGCGACACTAACTCAGCTGTTAGCTGCAGAGCTAATGTTACAGCCACATTCTAAGGGTAGCAAGCTAGGTAACCATATACAGTAAAGCTACAAAATGATATAGCGTTAGTTAACTTACTTGTCCGAGGTTAGTAGCTGGACGAAGGAGAGTTAGTACTGATCCAGAATTTAATTTCAGCAAGGCCAGTTTTGTATTGGCTCAAATTGAAGAAACAGTCGTGGCTGAAGTGTTTGGCGCACATACAAAACAAATGCGCCTACAACAGAAGTTGTGCAGGCGCATTTCCAGAGAAAATAAAATTAAGACACTGGGTCTTCAGAGGCTCGGATGAAGGAACTGTAAAAAGATTTTTGTTTTCCTTTGTACACCCAAACTGAGCAAATGTAATGTTTCGTTCGTTTGCAAGCCATGATGTCTCTCGAGGATAAAAATACTTGCACGGTCTTAGCTCAGTTTCTTATGGGCGGGTCAGATTCTCTGGGTGGGCAAAGCAGAGAGGGGAGGTAACCTTCCTCCTTGTGACGTCACAAAGAGGAGATTTTCAAACAGAGCAATTGAGCCTTCATTTTCTCAAAGGCGGAGAAGAACACCCGGGGCTTGGTTTACACCTATCAAAAATTCTAGCCACTGGGGGACCAAAGGCAGGCTAGAGGAACTTATATTAATGTTAAATAACCTCCTAAAGTGAAGTTTTCATGTCATGTCACCTTTAAAATACTTTGTCCATGTGCAAGCTGATTTTGATGTCAGTAACTTGTTTTTTCAGCACTCAGTTCTCCTGGTCTTTTGACCTCAATACTATACTAGACATACAGCACCGTCATGTGAAAACTATTATATATATTTTTATTTTATTCAGTCAGACAAACTGTTAAAAAAACATGAATTCCTTTAGACATGTCTAAGGAAGTCCCTCTGAGTGCACCAATGAACGAACATGCACACATCCAATCACATCCTTACAATTGGTCCTTTTGATCTCCTGATATCAGGCTACCTTTTAAGTGCTGTGAAAAGACTATGTTGAAAGACCCAAGATCCAATACCAATTTTCCTCCAGGTGGCTGCATTGCAACGGTTTTCCGAATGGTTTGCAGTTCGACCATTTTGAATGGACAACAGGAGCTTTTCGAAGCAGTCCGAGGCGCTTTAATCACAGAAATAAATAAACTCTGTGGCTATAATGATATTCATATGAATGGGGAGTGTGGGGGTCTTAATCAAGCATAAAACCGCATGAGGCTTCACCTTGATTAAACAGTGCTCAAACAGTGTGATTGACCAAATTCCCATTCTCTCCCCCCACAAATGGAGGGTAAACAGAGTCTTATCACCCGCAAGCCAGGGCTGCTTTCCAATCGATTGCTTTCCACCTCGCACTGGATATGAAGGTCTGTTTGACTTTGACGGCATTGAGGATTGCTCAAGTCCAGGTGGAAGATCTGCAAAGTGGCTTGACCGTTGTATGTGGGGTTTTCTTTATTGACAGTTGTTGAAGAAGACCAATGTAGCAGGCCAAATGCAAAAAGAATTACACAGTGTTGATACAACACTGAGTGTTAGTGTACCATCTCGCCGAGGATCGTGAACACATTTTCATTAATGTCTGTGTCAGTCAGGGCCGATATCATTGCTATAATATCAGCAAAGCTCTCAACATGTAAAAAAAGTGATGTAAAAAAAGTGAATTGGCAGTTTCCTCCTTCTCTTCAGCTACCGCCAACATTTCGACACTGTAGCATGCAATATTTCATTCATAGGTGCTGCCTATGAATGAATTAGTCAAAAGCAGTCGATTCAAGTTGAACCACCAATCAGAGGCTTTAACCCGCCCCCTGACTTGGTGACGGGTGACGAAAGATTTATTTTGCTGCAGCAAACACCGTGGATACTATGGAACGCCGAGTTAGTCCAAATTAAATATATACATAGTTAAATAAATACATAAATAAATATGGCTATGAAATAAACCCTGAAATGTATGGAACGCCGAGTTTGTTTAAATTAAATAGGTAAATAAATAGATAAATACATACATAAATAAATATGACTATGAAATAAACCCTGAAATTACAAAAGATGGCAATAAATATATAAATATAGCATCATATAATTATATAGCTGAATCCATTTACCTACATCAATAAATAAATACATTTATTTATTTCAAAATGAAGTTTTTGAAAAAACAAAATGTATTTATTTCATGGGACTTTTATTTCCTAATGCCACATTTATTTATTTTTTGAGACTTTTATTTCCTAATGCCACATATTTCCGAGCACCACATTTATTTCTGTGCTGTATTTATTTCCAGTCTCACATGCAAACTAGAGGGGCGTGGTTATCTTCAGACCAACGCAGCTGCAGAAGATCGAAGGCAGATAGGGACACCTAGATTCGGTATATGATGGAAGACATTAGTCGTGTCAGAGATTGCATGCTGGCCTTATAGATCAAATTGATCAGCATGGCTTGTCAGGAGATATTATTTTGGCACACATTGTAGATTTTGTAGAGGTACTTGGGCGGATAAGTGCTCTACAGAACATAGATATTGAAGTCTTAAATAGTTTGAGACTTATTGAGCACCGTGTTTGTGTGCAAGACGGCAAGTGTAGAAAGCCACAACAAGAATCTTGTGGCTATAGCCTATCATTTTATTTTGACTAATTAAACTAATTCAAGTCTGGTTTGGGACTTTAAGTCCAGCTTTTTTGAGCGGCCTTTATGGAACAGGCCTCAGACTCCTAAACTGCTCAAAATTGTCGTGCTGGTCATGTTTCCGTCACGACAGCCACTAAAAACACCTCAGCGCATTCGGTAATTCCTAAGTCAACCTCCCTAAGTGACCAGAAATTCTTGCAGTGACGTCACCTCAACATTTTCGAACGCGCTGAGAAGGTGTTTTTAGTGCCTATCATGTTGGAAACATGTCAACTGCCATTATTGGACCCTCTATATCCTTTTTTTCTTTTGGTACACTACCACTGGCCATCATGCCCTTATTGACATCAATTGGGGTGACCTTTCTATTTATTTTGGAGTGCTACAGTATGTCCTGCTGCAACAGTTTATTCAGCTTTTTAACATCTTATTCCAGGTTATGTAAACAAACTTAAACTGGTTATAAACTAGGTTTTGAAAGTAATTCAAAAGTAATGGAAAGTAATCAGATGACATTACTGAGTCTGGGTAATCCAAAAGTTACTGATTACAATTGTGGATGGGTAACTAGTAACTGTAACGGATTACATTTAAAAAGTAACCTACCCAACCCTGGTTGACGTTGTGACGTTAGCTTGTTAAAGCTCAGGTTAAAGCATGTTATTGTTCTATATTTTCTCTCTCAACTTTCTCTCCATAATTCTCTCTCTCTCTCCCTTTATCTTTTATCTCTCTTACATGTCCTCTTTTCTCTCGCGCACTCCCTTTTCTTCCTTCCTCTCTTCCTCCGCCACTCTGTCAGGTAAAATGAAGACACAACCTGCTGGCTCTGTTCGAGCTTCAAGGTTACATTGCGTTTAATCCCTTCCCCTCTCCTCCCTCCACCAATATATAATTTTTTGTACAAATATGGCAACCCACTAAGGCCCACCGGTTCCAGCCTGCCTTACTGCTCGTTTTGTAGCAATTAGCATGGCTCTGCATGAGCTCCCTCCCCCGTGCGCTGTCGTAGCCAGCGAAAGGGGGAGAGTCTGTTCTTTTAACTCAGCGATGTATCTTCAGTTCGTGTCGGCGTACCGGTGCACTTGTTCTCCGCATTGTTCCTTTCCGTCAGACGAATTCGAAATGATGTAGCGCCGACGGTTTGAGGCGTTGTGCTCGCGGGCTTAATGCTACACACACAGACGCACGCATGGACACATTATACACACACACACACAATTCACAAGGAGGCTTGTTCCATATCTAAAATCCCTATTTCAAGCCCAATGTTGAATGACCTAACGGCATAATTTTCCTTTTGTATCTTACTGCAGTTAAGAATATGATAGAAAAGCAGCAAAATGGAACATTATGAATAGCCTACTGTGCTTCAATCCACCTCCAACACCACCCACCCCTTTTTAAAAGGGGTGGGTGGTTTAAAACTCCTTCATTTTAGATTATGTTTATTTGATGAATAAGCAATGCCAATGTGGTAAGAGATTTTACAGTGTACAAAACGTGGCCTCCACATTTCTGAAACCATAGTCTATAGAGCAACATTAGGGAGCCTGACATAAAAGCAATCACTTCACTCTGGATGACTACATCATAGTTGGATAGCATGTATTTTTTTTCATTGTTAATTGTCTTTTTTCTTGGTCACCCTAAGCGGATTACTGTACATTGAAAGGAGTGATTAATATACCTTTTTCCAATCCCCCTCACCCCCCTCGTCTGGTCAAGGTTTCTTCCCCAGGCCATTGAACTGCAACCGTGACATTTTAACAGTCTCACATGGCCTTCTTGAAACCTTTGCTGTTTGCTCCTAAATCACTCAACTCAACTGAGGGAGTCATTTGCGTTTTTGTAGTGATTTGTGGGGCACAAAGTCAAATCCCAGTCTTGAACTGAATGTCATTAGTGTCATCAATAGCTTGAAAATATTGTTTGGAATGGGGTTGTGTGTCTCTCGTTTGTTTTATGATTCTTGTGTGTGTGCATATGTGTGTAGGTGGGTGTGTGTGTGTTAGTTTTTCTGACATCACCAAGTGTGTGCTAATAAAAAAAATTGTGCAGCCATTGTGTGTGCGTGTGTTTATGGATGGATGGAGGTAGTTGTGCCAATGGCACCAGCAGCAGTCAGCTCTCATTTGCCTGATTGTGCTGTGCTGGGTACTTTGTGTTGCAGAGCGAGGAAAAGGGAGGCAGCGACAGGCCATACTAGGGGAACACCCTTCCTCCTACAATGACAACGGCTATGGTCAGTGTATCTTTTCCTCTTTTTTATGTCCCCCCGCCCCCTCCCATCCTACCCCCACCCCCCTGGCCATGAATGCCGTTTTGCAGCTGGGCGGTGGCGTAGCACGGTAATTAAACTCCATCACCCAGAGACACTTGCATCTGGATGAAGAGGTTGGACAGAGGATAAAACAGAAGGAGAGAGAGAGAGAGCGGGAGGGTTACAGTCTGGAGGGAGACAGTGGGGAATAAATCGAGTGGATTAGATAGTAGCAAGGGGAGGAGAGGGCACAATGTAATGCTCACCGCCTGGTCTTGTTAAAATGAGCAAAACCTGCATGTGAAGAGTTGTGTGATATCAAAAAAAAGAACTGAAAGGGAAAACAGCCCTGTGATTTGACATTGGCCTACACATGTGGAAATGTGTTTCTCTTTTACTGAGGGTTTGTGTGAGTTGTTGGCATTGTCATCTGCATCCTACCTGTGTTTGCCTCTGCCTTTCATTCCATTTATCTTTTCCACAATCTCTTGACTTGCCTTTCTGTGTCTCTCACTATTAGTCTCCTCCACCTTTTCACGCCCACCCTCTCATCACATCCCTGCTTTGTCAAATCCTCCCCCGCTATTTCTTCTGCTGTCTCCCTCAGTCTTACAGTCTTTCCTTGCTGTCTTTCTGTCTTTCTGCCTTTCTCTCCCTGTCTCCCTGTCTTTCTCTGTGTCCCTGTCTTTCTCTGTCCCTCTCTCTCTCCCTGTCTCTTCTCTCTGTTTCCCTGACTCTGTCTCTCTTTCTCATGTGTTTCTCTGTATATATATATATATGTATGTATATAAGTCCCTAGCTCACGCTCTGCCTTGCTCTCCTCGTCTTGACCCAGGATCACACTGCCCCCTACTGCCCTTGCCAAGCAACAACAGGTACAAGAGGAGCTCCCACGACATGCCCGAAGTGGTGGCCTACCCGCTGCCCCAGACCTCGTCTTACATGAGCCACACCTCCAGCTCCGTCGCCATGGTGAGCGGCCTGCATGCAGCCAAGATGAACTGCACGCGCATCTTCAACCTCTTCTGCTTGTATGGGAACATCGAAAAGGTCAGTGGCAAGGAATTAATTAAATAACCTTTGAGACTATTACGTTGAATTTCAAAATCTATCACAGTAAGCTTTGTTTACAAACGCCCAATTGAAATCAAAATTTGATTGTGTTGTTTTTGGATGAACGGTTGTTGGAGCTGTTTGAACATGTCAGAGAACAAAACTAGAGATGTGAAGTCTTTATTTATATCCTTATTTAAATAAGGATATGGGGGTTACATTTGACATTTTCTTCATTTAGCAGATGCTTTTATCCAAAGCGACATACAAATAGTACAAGTAGTGCACAAATAGTGCGCCACACAAATAGTTATAAAGCTTTGATTGAGGATGCAGTGGCACCACCAGGGGGGGGGGCCAGAGGGGGCCACGGCCACCCTGATACAATCGCTGGACCCTCCACTGCCCCCCCCCCCCTTTTACTACTCAAAATATTAACTGTACCGGTATCAGTCTATGATCTCAGATAATTTGTACCATTAATTGTAAAATAAGAAACCAAAGTATATCCGTAAGCAATTCCTTAACTCTCAACAGCATAATAGAATTTCTGAAATTCAGATATGGCTTTTGATTTTGGTGTGCCACCCAGGGGCGTCGTTAGACCCTTTTTACTGGGGCACATGCCCCAGTATAAATCTGCTGTGCCCCAGTAAAATCCAAAGTTTGAGTTTTAACAATTTTCTTTATTAGTAAGTGCATCAATTTAGATTGGTAATAATAATCCCGGAAAAAATAAATGCAGTATCCCAATCAACGCTTGTAAAAGTGTTGATTGGAAAAGATTGTAAAAGTTTTTGAAAACAAAAACCGATGCACAAAGAATTCCATGGCAGCGCGCTCTTCTGAGCTTGCCAAATAGCCACTGCAGCACGCACACAGAAGTCAAGGTGTCGGTCTCGTCACACAAGTCATAATTGAGGTAGGCTAAGAAAACATTACAAAACTAAAGATAGTTTCTAAATAGTAGGCCTACTGCCTCATCTTATCTTTACTAAAACATAAAAACAATATTACATGAAGCTCAAAAAAACAGTATTTGCGCTCAAATGAATGCGGAAAAAATGTGCGCTCGCATTAGATATTTATGTCCCTGCCAAAGCTGATATCAAACTTGCGTCCCTGAACTGTTGTATAGTGGTAAGCAAGGGGAGTTTCTGTAGCCTAGTAGTGCATTGTGCACAGCAAGCTTGAAAGAAAAAAAAGGGATATGAATAGGGTCCTGTGCCCCAGTAGAGGTTTATGTCTAACAACGCCTCTGGTGCCACCCCAAGATTTTCAGTGGCGCCCTCCTGCCTACCCCTATGAAAGATTTCTGGGGACGCCACTGTGAGCGAGGCCCTAAGCACAGTAGAAGTGTTTCCTTTTTGACAGATTTGAACTGATGCCTTGGTTGGGGGGGTTACGCTTCTCCACAGGTTAAGTTCATGAAGAGCGTGCCCGGCACGGCGCTGGTGGAGATGGGAGATGAGTATGCGGTGGACCGAGCCATCACACACCTCAACAGCATCAAGGTGTTTACCAAGAGGCTGAACGTCTGGTGAGTGGAGCCGTGCAACTTTACGTGTGCTCCCCATGCCTCCATACACACACCTTCACAAACACAGGCCTTCACACACACGCAAACAGAAAATGTTTACTCCTCGACAGGTCTGCAAACACCTTTGTAAACCGAGATTTGTTAAAATGTTTGTTAACCGAGACCGCAGGTCGAGGTTTACAAACAAATCGTTTTAACAAATCGAGGCGACAAAGCGTTTGCTGACCTGTCGAGGAGTAAACATTTGGTTTCTTATATACTACAACAATACGTGGGAAGATCACAAATCAAACAGGTCGAATCTGGAGCAGACGCCATGTTGTCAGAGCAATCAGCTGCACTTGCACTGGTGACGTCACTACATCTCCAAGGCAAAATATCAACAACATCTATTCGTCTTCTGTCTGCTTCAGATACTTCTTTAAAACGGGAAGCGATTGCGGGGCGTTTGCGGACCTGTGCAAAAAACATATATATATTTTTTTTTTTTGCAATTTAGGCTACTTTGTTGCCGAGCAGATGCCACGTTGTTAAGGTCAATGGCTACATCTCCAAGGCAACCGCTTGTTGCTAGGTCCGTAAAAACGTTTATTTACCTCTGCAAACTTTCAGGAGGTATATAAACGGATTTATTAAATTTTAAGGACGTCTTCTGGACCAATAGGAACAGCGTATTGGTCCAATTATTACACTAGTATATAAGAAACAGACGTACACACACACGCAAACATACATACACATACACATGCCTCCATAGACACACACGCAAACGTAAATACACACACGCAAACGTAAATACACACACGCAAACATACACACAAATACGCACACTCCTCCCTACACAGAGAGGGATTTTTGAAGCTAGAAATACAGATGAGACAACAAGACCGCAAAATCCCACTGGCCTCCCCAGACTGGGCTTTTCAAAGGCTCGACGAGTGCGCTGTCCTTTGGAAATAGAAAGCTTCATCCATCAGAATAATTCATTGGTTTCAGCCGCGCATTTGGTTGAGTCGGGGTACGTCCACAACTGAAAAAACCCTGCCTCAAGGATTTCAAACAGCATTTCATTACAGCTGTGATAGGCTTGCATAGGCATACACACACGCAGACTTGCAAATACACTAAAATAGTTGTACACACATTCAATCCCACAATCCCACAGACATGTGAATACACACACATATAACACATGCCCCCTCCCGAACTTTGTCCTTGAGTATTTTATACACACATTATCTTCAGGGCCCTGCAGTAATCCATGTCTTATTTTGGTGTGAATGAAAAAGCCAGAAGGACATTTCTTAAATCTCCTGCCCCAAGGGGTGTTAGCTCAGTGTCTCAGTGTGAACACACACTCTCACTATTACACAGGGCATCTTTCTCCCTCTCTCTTTCACTCTCACTGTCTCTCTTTTTCTCTCTTTCTATCTTCCCCTCGCGAGACAATTTGTTTAATGAAGCTACCTAAGTATACCTACACCCTTCCCTCTTTTTGTATCTCCTTTCTATCACTCTCAGCCTGCTCATTCATCCATCCCCACCACCGTGTTATTTTCCCTTCCTTCCTTACGTCCTTCTTCTCTCCCTCTTTCTTTCTTTCTTTCTTTTTTCCTTCCTTCCTTCCTTCTCTTCCTTTCCTTTCCTTTCCTTCCTTCCTTCCTTTGCTCTCTCTCACTCTCCCCCCATCCCTCCCTCCCCCCTTCCTTCCTTCCTTCCTTAATCCCTCCCTCCCTACTTCCTTCCTTCCATCCTTCCTTTGTCAGGAAACCAAGTGTGGACCCAAAAGCAGACTCCTCTGATGCTCAAAATATGTGTCTTTCCTTTTTTTATTGGCAGTAGAAAATATACAAAAAGCAGAATGCAAAAGCATAACCGAGGAACTCTAATGTACACTGTGGCATGTGAGAAAAACTAAGCACAGAACTAAGAAACCAAGTGCCACTGAAAAAGCACAAACAACAAACAAGGCACAGGTGAAAACTATATGTCCTAAGGAGAACAGATTAACAGAACCAAAACCAATAAAACACAGCGAGGGCCTCTGGTGGCCAACAAAGGGTCACAACCCTGACATCCTTCCTTCCTTCTCTCCCTCCATCCCTCCCTCTCTCCCCCCAGTGTGTCCAAGCAGCATGCGGTCATCCCCAGCCAGGTGTTTGAGCTGGAGGATGGCAGCAGTAGCTACAAGGACTTCGCCATGACGCGCAACAACCGCTTCAGCAGTGCCGGCCAGGCGTCCAAGAACATCATCCAGCCCCCTGCTGCCGTGCTACACTTCTACAATGTCCCACCCTGCGTCACACAGGACCAGCTGCAGAGGGTGAGGCAGCTGTGTGTGTGTGTGAGTGTGTGTGAGTTTGGAACCAGAGCTGTTGAGGTGTGGCTCTGTGGCTCTCCAAACCAGTTTCATAAGTTGAGGGTTGACTAAAAATATATTTGGCATTATGGGGAATGGTGTGTATGCGTGTTCTACAAACCCAATTCAGAAAGCCACACTGCCCCTTTTGTTTGACATTTATAATAAATGTTGCCATCTAGTACCATTGTTATATATCTGCAATACTGATTAAACAATGTATGTATCCCCCCCCCTCCCCCAGTTATGTACAGAACATGATGTACCAGCATTCATCAAATTCAAAGTGTTCGACGCAAAACGTAAGAGCAAACTTTAATCTTATTTATGTCAAATGTTATTGAATCAAAGTATTATTGTGCTTGTGCCTGTAATAATGTGTCATTGGTACATTTTGAGGTCCTGTTGTGAAAAAAATCCTTATGTTCAAGAAAATGTGACAGATTTGGTCTTTCCTTGCAGCCAGCTCCAAAACCATCTCAGGATTATTAGAATTTGACAACAAGACGCATGCAGTGGAAGTTCTAACAGTCCTAAACCACCACCAGATCAGAATACCAAGTAAGTAGAATTGTCTGTGAATAAACACATTGTTTATTAATAATTTAACTTATTTTGCTGTCTCTGTCTGTTTTTTGTGTCTTTTTGTCACTTAAGAGGGTATAAAAGCAGGACATCCTTTGCATAAAGTTATTTTTAAATCCTCTGCTGAAGAAAGAAATTGGGTTGTGATGTTGATAAGTAATAATATTAGATGGATAGTTGAAATAAAGTGTAAAGTGTAGAGAATTCATGTCATCAGACTAACCTAACAAGTTTGGATGGTGAACAAAAGCCATAACAATGAAAGAAACATTGGAATTCAACACAGCACTGCTTTAAAATACCCCTACTGTAAAACGACTATTTCCACAAAGAGAAAGTGTTTCTTTAGCACAAAAAGACAAAGCCTTTAAAAGTCTTTCTAACAAACTATTGTGTGTTTTCAGTGTATTTGTTTGCTGAGAGGGGTGGAAATTAGGGTTTTTTGTTTCGAGTTTGTTTTCTCAAATAATAATGCCTTCTATATTACGTTTGTACCAAGCTCCTTGGTGGTAGACATGAGTTCAACTTAAAAGAAGAGGAAGTTGTGATTTTCAGGGGGGAAATATATATTTTATTAGCACAAACACCTTACTTATGCCTATTCCTATTTGGGTATAGGCTAAGTAGGCTGTGTGAAATAACAAATGTCTTCAAATACAGTATTAAAAAAGATAAGACCAGACTGAAATATTGACTCATAGCTTTTTTCTATTGCTATTTTTCCATTTCATTTGAGTGCATAGGTAGGCTATTCCTTGAGGGAAAAGGATTTTCATTTGAGTTTCATGGAAATGTAATTTGTTCAAGCTGTGGTGTTTACACTGTATCTCACTGGTTTCATCATCTCTTTTGCTCCATTTCCTTTTCATGTACCCTTGATCACCCTCAGATGGCTCAAATCCATACACCCTCAAGCTCTGCTTCTCCACCTCTTCACATCTTTGAGGCCACACATCCTAAACTGCCACCGTGCTATCCTGCTGTTTGCCAGAAACACGTGGAAAGGAGAATCAAAAAAAGAGGGGGACACCATAAAAAGGGATAGGAAGCAAGTCAGGACAGAATTTCGTTAAACCAAGAATGCCAAGGCAAACAAAAAAAAAGATGTAAGATCATTTTTTGGTTCCTACATCTGAACAATGTCAATGGATTATAGTTTTTTGTGTTTAGTTTTTTCCCAACTTGTTTACATGGACTACTCTGAGTAGTGGTTGAACTGATGGTTGTGTTCAAGAGGAAAGACTGAAAAGAGAACAAAAAAAGCCCCATAAGGCGGCGCCGTTGGACGCTACAGTGGATCTGATGTTGTTTTTGTTTTGTTGTGCTGACCTGACAAGAACCGAATAAAGACCTCTATCTTTTTTGTGCCCTACTCCACTGATAAAAGACAAAGTGACTTACCTACATTTCATTTTTCATTCCTAAGATGATGTCAATGGCTGGTGGCCAGTGGTGCAACTTTCAGAGCATTCTCAAAGTTGAATCTTGTGATGAGCGACCAGCGTTTTTTCTGGATAGTTTTCCTCTGGTGGTGGTGTGCCACTATCTACAAAACAGCTTCCACATTTGCTAATTTTAGCTTGGTCAGCTAAATCCAAAACAGGCCAAATGTATTTTCAAGTGGTGGAAATATCACTTCGGAAAACACTGGTACATTATGAAGATGCGTGTGCCTAACTCTGCAATAGAAGAGATTACTCAGTGCTTGTTAAAGACAAACCTGTGTTTTAGATCACAGTATATTGTGTATATATATGTATAGCAACTTGACTTTTTAAGGTGCACTTAAACAGAATTCAAAAGCTCATTTGCAGTTGAAACACGCGCTGTGAACGAGCAGAACATTTAAGGCCTCACCAAGTGCATCCGTAATCTCTATTTGTGTCTACGGTGAGCTGTGCCACTTAACAGTCTCATCCACAGGCCAGTATGAAACTGTGTTCAGGACTGAATAGAACATAGAAGGTTTTCAACAGAGATTTGCTCTGTCAGCAGAAGTGTACCATGTCAACAGAAGTGTACTCTTATCAAACAAGAGTGTGCGTGCTAAGTCTCACACTGACCTCCGTTACAAGCCATTTCTTACGAGGGTTGTGTGTTGTGTGTTCCCACTTGTCCGTGTTCCTATGTTTGTACTAGGCACATGACCAAACCACATCTGAAAGTCCACTGTGAGCATGTTCAGTCATTAAAACATTTGACAGTCAATAGACCATCTATCTAATCTATCTACATTCTTCATTCTTTCTATGAAAGGTTTAGGATGTTTTTTTGCTGTTGTTAAATTGAAGAAAATAATATATATACAGCTATGTATTAGTATGTAATACACAGTTGTTGGAGATGGTTCATAGCCCAACGAATAGACACATTTGTTGAAGAGCAGACATCTTCAGTGCTTTTGGTTGAAAAAAAATCTCCATTTATGGCTTAAAGGATAGGGTATATAAATGTCAACCATGCGTATATCTGCTGCTCTCCACCACTTGGAGCAACGTCACTTTGATGATCCAGGCCTCCGACTCACGCCTCTCTGGTCTTGACGGTCTGCTTGAGGAGTCTGTGGGGGTAAACACAGCTGTGTCATTGGAGGACGGAACTCCCTCAGCATGGTGGCTCGGTTCAGTGAAGCACAGGGGGCCAAGCAACAGACCCACATCTTTTTGTCAGTCAGTTAGAATACGCATGCTCTTTAACTCTTTAGCTCTATCAACCAACATGAGTCTTTGTCCCGTACTGTCTGGTATGGTTTAACTTGGTAAGTAAGGTTTAGCTTGGTAACCATAATTTGCAGGTTCTCATTCTGTCTCTTTCCAAGATCAGTCTAGCTTTCTGTCGATGATATTTTGTCTGTTGGCGACCATGAATTGTTTAAATGGCACATGCTTTTGTCCATACATTGTGAACGATCTTGTCATCACCTAAGTGGGCCAGTCACTGGGGCAACAGCCAGCCTGAAAGGCATGTTGGTATGCTCTAAAATGTGGAGGATGGATCTAGCTTGATCTTGCTTTCTCACCTAAGAAAGTTACTACAAAACATCTTGGGACAGGTATATCCTGCATGGTTATCATATCTGATCAAACTAAGAATGCAAGGGTTTTCAAGAATATTGAAATGCCTGTACTGAAAAAACTAAGTAGCAGCCAAATAGCACAATTTGCTATTACTTGCTATTACAATTTTCCACACTTCCTTGACTCTAAAAGAAAACCCATACCCATGTGGCTGCTGTCAGACACAGAGCTTCCTGCTGATACTTGAGATCCAGAGTACATCTAGAGGTTCCTGGTTCCTACCAAGGCCAAGTTCTGTGATGGACAACTTTACGTCGGTATGTGTGAGTGAGAGTATGAATGGGTGAATGAGAGGCAAACATTGTAAAGCGCTTTGAGTGCCGCTAAGGTAGAAAAGCGCTATATAAATGCAGTCCATTTACCATTTACATTGTGTTATTTGTTGTTCCGATTGATTTGGAAGTTGATGTGAAGCATTTGGTCAAATCTACCAAGCAACATTATTGTACAGTACTGCACAATTGAAATATACTCAAAAAATGCCTTCAATGAATGACATTTGACATAATATTTTATTTGTTATTATTTTAATTATCTGTATTCTTGTGACTTAACTCAACTAGTCTTTATTCAGGTTTTATACATATTGAAGACAAATATCCACAAAAACAATGCTATGTTTCTCTGTTTCTAGACAGACTTTTACCCTCCATTCCAATATTTCTACACTGCCTTGACCAGGGGGCTCAACATTTTTTTATTTCTGTGACACCATGAACTTAGTTGACCCATATTTTTTTACCACTTATATCTATTCACCATCATCACAGATGCTTCACATTACAATTCCTAAAATTAGAAATGCTGGCAAAAACCTTTATGACATATTTATTTATAGTTTGTAATTATTTACATTATGCCTTATCTCCCTGGAACTATCCCCTTCCAACAGAGATTCCAAAGTAAGCCTATCTTTAGCAACAGCCAGGGTCATGGGAGGTGAAACTCCTACAGGTTGATTTACATGTGGGCCACGAGCCAGACAATGTTTGTGACATGACTTGTCATTGGTGTTTACATTCCGTTGTTGCTGTTGAGATCCCTTCGCAGCGGAAGAGTGTCACACAACCCAAGTGTGTGCCTCCTCAAAGACCCTGCATCTGAAATAAGATTGGATTCACATGTGTACATTTCTCTGATATTTTTAAACGGCAACCCCATGTCACTTTGGATAATTGTATTTTGACAACCCATCATCTGCTGTATACTGCTGATAGTGTGTAGCATGGATGACGGCTGAGTATTTTAATTACAGTTTTGTTGTTTCGGGGTGGACCTCAAAGAAGATAAACGCAAAAGTGTTGGTTAGGTATTATGCAGCAAAGCTGATCTATTAAATGAGCTTATACATTCTAGAAAAGAAGGGTTAGGGTTATCAGCTTCACACGTTTGCAGCAATCATTTCAAATGTAAAAATGTTAATTGAAGAGGGGATGAATCTGAGTAGAATTTGTGTACTGTAGCTAGGAAAGAAAGAGAGAATGAGAGAGAGAAAAGAGGGATTTTGGCTCAGTCACCCGTGTCACAGAAACTCTCTCAGCTGTGGAACGCTGTGCCCTAGTTTTGTCAAAGTTGATTTTCTCCTGAGGGACATCATTTGGTAATCAAAGCAGAGACAGGAGGCTGACTACAGAGACAGGTAAAGAAGACAAAACATGTACTCTCTATTGCTCTCTTACTTGTGGCTCCTAACTAACAACAGATAAAAACAATGCTTTTTCAAATTTTAAATAACTATTGAATCACAATTTTTTAATGGTTGTCATAACAGATTTTAAGAGCTGTTGCTTTAGGTCTTTCTTTTAAAAGTGGAGTACATTCTCTGTAGCAACAATTCCCAGAGGCATCTTCACTCTACATATTGATTTGTAAGAAGTACACCTCACCAATTGGTTGTTTCTACTAAGCTCTCACATCCTTTTTCACATGTTGACTGCGCATGTAATTAACTTTTTTTTGCTTACTGTACACGTTTGGCACTGACCTTTCTCTCTCCTCATCCCTCAAACAATGTTCATGTAGCAACGCCATTAAAATTGACCAAGGCCAAAATACACTCCTCTGACCTACTTGAGCCATCCTAGCATATCTCCACCCTCGTTTTGTAATTAGGTCATTTTTTACTTCAACTCCAGGAGGTTAAAATAGTATGCTTTTGGTTTCCCGGTATATGTTTTATTGGGGATTTTTGGGGGGGATTTATTTCATTTTTATTTTATTATTATTATTATTATTTTATTTGTATCAAATAGCCCTATTATATTCCAAGAAGGTTTCAGAAGGTCTTATACATGGAACTTTCAAGATTAGTTTTTATGCAAACACAGTAGTAAGTGGACCGTGGAAATAGTTTACCTGTAGGAAATGTGTTGAAACACTGAACCCCTGGTCCATCATACTACTGTGTTCACTAGGATTATCTTGTTTTAAGCACGGTGTTACTCATGGGTAGGGCATTAGACTAATCTGACATTATACAAAACCCCTTTAAAACAATGATTTTGACGCTAGAGCAAGATACATTATGTATGAACAGGGCTCTCAAGTTTTATCAAAAGTTTGGGTACTAAAACCTTAGAAAACTTACCTCCGAATGACTGCGCCTCCTCCATTAATTATAGCGGGAAAAGTTATCCCTTACTTCTCAGCGTGAGAAATAACTTCTCAGCGTGAGAAATGCAAATTGTTGCGTAAGAGATATGGAATGCCGTTTGATTCCAAATTAAATAAATGAATAGATAGGTAGATAAATACATAAATAAATATGGCTATGAAATAAACCCTGAAATTAAAAAAAGATGGCAATAAATATAGAAATATAGCATCATATAATTTAGCTGAATCCATTTACCTATATCAATAAATAAATACATTTACTTATTTCAAAATGACGTTTTTGTAAAGACGACATTTATTTTATTTATTTATTTAAGACTTTGTTATCAATGTCTATGTTCTGTAGAGCAGTTTATCCGCCCAAGTACCTCTACAAAATCTTCAATGTGTGCCAAAATGATATCCCCTGACAAGCCATGCTGATCAATTTGATCTGCTAAGACCAGCATGCCATCTCTAACACTACTTATGTCTTCCATCATCTCTCGAATCTAGGTGTCCCGATCTGCCTTAGCTCTTGTGCAGCTGCTTTGTTCTGAAGATAACCATGCCCCTCGATCGCTTGCATGTAGGATTGGAAATAAATACAGCACAGAAATGAATGTGGTGTTCGGAAATATATGTGGTGTTAGGAAATAAAAGTCCCATTAAATAAATAAATGTTGTATTTACAAAAAAGTCATTTGAAATAAGTAAATGTATTTATTGATGTAGGTAAATGGATTCAGATATATAATTAATATAATTAATTAATATTAATATATTAATATATTATACTATATTTATATATTTATTGCCATCTCTTTCTTAATTTCAGGGTTTATTTCATAGCCATATCTATTTATTTATGTATTTATCTATTTATTTATTTACCTATCTATTTATTTATTTCATTTGGAATCAAACGGCATTCCATAGAGAGTGTGAGAAAGCATCAAGAAAGACTTGAGAGCCCTGGATAAATTAGCTGAGAAAAGGGACCCCAAATTTTGAAATAAATATTGGGGTGAAATTACATGGTTCCACTTTCTTGTTTTAGCTACACTCCGGGTTTTTCTAAACAGTTCCCCACCGAGGTTGGACATATTGCTTAATGAACTCCGATCAAAGACTCACCCGGCCTTCAGGTCATTAAGTGTAGCTAACCCAAGAAAGTGGAGCCACGTAATTTCCCCCCATTTTTATACTCAAACAATGATTTTCACCGAAAAACATACCAATGGAATTACAGTTAGGTCCATAAATATTTGGACATTGACACAATTTTCATCATTTTGGCTCTGTATACCACCACAATGGATTTGAAATGAAACAATCAAGATGTGCTTTAAGTGCAGACTTTCAGCTTTAATTTCAGGGTATTTACATCCAAATCAGGTGAACGGTGTAGGAATTACAATACATTTTATATGTGGCCCCCCCCTTTTTAAGGGACCAAAAGTAATTGGACAATTGGCTGCTCAGCTGTTCCATGGCCAGGTGTATGTTATTCCCTCATGGGAGTTTGTTATTTCATTGACAAGGAGCAGATAAAAGGTCTAAAGTTCATTTCAAGTATGGTATTTGTGTTTGGAATCTGTTGCTGTCAACTCTCAATATGAAGTCCAAAGAGCTGTCACCATCAGTGAAGCAAGCCATCGTTAGGCTGAAAAATCAAAACAAACCTATCAGAGAGATAGCATAACCAAAAACATTAGGTGTGGCCAAATCAACTGTTTGGTACATTCTTAAAAAGAAAGAACACACTTGTGAGTTCAGCAACACCAAAAGACCCGGAAGACCACGGAAAACAACTGTGGTGGATGACAGAAGAATTCTTTCCCTGGTCAAGAAAAACCCCTTCACAACAGTTGGCCAGATCAAGAACACTCTCCAGGAGGTAGGCGTATCTGTGTCAAAGTCAAAAATTAAGAGAAGACTTCACCAGAGTAAATACAGAGGGTTCACCACAAGATGTAAACCATTGGTGAGTCTCAAAAACAGGAAGACCAGATTAGAGTTTGCCAAAAAACATCTAAAAGACCCTGTACAGTTCTGGAACAACATCCTATGGACAGATGAGACCGAGATCAACTTGTACCAGAATTATGGGAAGAGAAGAGTATGGAGAAGGGAAGGAACTGCTCATGATCCAAAGCATACCACCTCATCAGTGAAGCATGGTGGAGGTAGTGTTATGGCGTGGGCATGTATGGCTGCCAATGGAACTGGTTCCCTTGTATTTATCGATGATGTGACTGCTGACAAAAGCAGTAGGATGAATTCTGAAGTGTTTCTGGCAATATTATCTGCTCAGATTCAGCCAAATGCTTCAGAACTCATAGGACGGCGCTTCACAATGCAGATGGACAATGACCCGAAGCATACTGCGAAAGCAACCAAAGAGTTTTTTAAGGCAAAGAAGTGGAATGTTCTGCAATGGCCAAGTCAATCACCTGACCTAAATCCAATTGAGCATGCATTTCACTTGCTAAAGACAAAACTGAAGGGAAAATGCCCCAAGAACAAGCAGGAACTGAAGACAGTTGCAGTAGAGGCCTGGCAGAGCATCACCAGGGACGAAACCCAGCGTCTGGTGATGTCTATGGGTTCTAGTCTTCAGGCTGTCATTGACTGCAAAGGATTTGCAACCAAGTATTAAAAGTGACAATTAGATTTATGATTATGTTAGTTTGTCCAATTATTTTTGGTCCCTTAAAAAGGGGGGGGGCACATATAAAATGTGTTGTAATTCCTACACCGTTCACCTGATTTGGATGTAAATACCCTGAAATTAAAGCTGAAAGTCTGCACTTAACCCTCGTGCTGCCTTCGGGTCACATGACCCAAAGGTTCATAACGAACCATCGTTGTGTTTACCCAATTTTACCCAATACAAAAACAAATACAAATAATTTTCTTTTAACCATTCCAATGTGGGGGGTCTGAGACAGCCCGACAGTTAAAAGAAAATGCTTCACTTTGTTTTTGTATGAGGTAAATTTGTCGCAATACGACGGTGGGTCACAATGACTGATGGGTCAGAATGACCCGAAGATAACACAAGGGTTAAAGCACATCTTGATTGTTTCATTTCAAATCCATTGTGGTGGTATACAGAGCCAAAATGATGAAAATTGTGTCAATGTCCAAATATTTATGGACCTAACTGTAAAATATCAACATCATAAATATATATTCTCATAAGCGATACTGCACTCCTCCCCCTTGGACAATTTGAACGTCTAACTCTATTCATGGATTGTTCCATGAAGCTTACAATTTGTTGTTGTTGACGTATGGCCAATTTCCAGTGCTGCCCTTTTCAAAGGATCCCTCAGGTGTAGTTGTGCTGTCCTATGAGTATACTTTCAATTCAACTCTTAATGCTGTCTAATGCCTCACTGATGGAGCCTCGTTTGTGTCTGTGTTTTTTGTGTGTGTGTGTGAAAGAGTCTATTTGGTGGGCATGTCTTTGCGTGTTTCCACTTGGGGCCTTTTGACATTTCTCACTTTGACTAAAACTCACACTTGCCCATGTCATGTATAGCACACATGGTGCAGGCCATCCCGAACCCCCAGGCCAGTGCAGGAAAACACGAGCGCTGAGTCAGCACCAGTTCAAACGGCAGCCATTATGTATTCTCCGCACAGAAAGGGCTGTGAAAACACCCCGATTCTCTCTAAGCAGGGTGTTATGTGTTTTTTCCCAGCCTGGGAACTGACATCTGCAAAGGTCAACCAGAGGGCGCTAAAGGTATCTAAAACATGTCATGTGAAATATATAATGGCCATGTGCTCCATGGATAGAGTAATGTGTTTATTGATAAGACTTAATGCTGTTTATTTATTGGTGGGATGCTGGATGTGGGATCATTCCACTGGACAAACTCTGGTGAGCTGTGGTGTCCCCATTAGCCCATTACAGAAGGCAAATACCACTTTGTGAGAATACATTTTTGTTGTTGAAAGGCGAATGAAAAAAAATGAATCCCCAGCTGAAATTGGAATACAACGGATAAAGTATTTGTACGGTAGGTTAAAACATCAAACTTACTGTGTCAGTTCACTGTTCTCTGGATATTCCAAATGACAGTGACCCCTCTGTTCTCTGGTCAATATTAAATGTTCCCTTCATGGTTCATAAATTGCTGTGACAAATGAACGTTTGCTTGACGTCACATGGGTTCCCACATCTATGCTTCACAAATTAAGAATTGAGAGTATGTATTTATGTTTAAGTTATCTGTTGGTGTACAGGACTTTGTAAGTAACTGAGGAAATCAAACCCTTAACACCAGGCCAAGCAATATTTAGGATTGCGTTAGGACCCTAACCCTAGCAAACCAAACTGAAAGTATTCCCAAATAACCTATACAGCTTAATATTAAATACATGTATTTAATAATGTACAAGGCTTCTAATTTCTTCTAATTCTATACTTTAACATATTAAAGCATAGTTTACAAAAATATTCAGTGCAAACAATGAAATTACAATTGGGCACAGTTTCTGGTAAAAGTTTAACATATTGTAAAATGTAAATGACCAAGCTAGACTTTTATGAGCACATGTGTTTGGCCTAATTTGAGGAAACATTATTTTCAAAACATGCTTTAGACTTATTGTTTGGAACGTTTCAGTAATCCCTGAATCCGCAAACCAAATTTAGGACCCGGCAGAAACCCACGGTCGTTTGAACTTGATAAAGAGGCAAGTCGGGAATCTGGGTTTTTTACGTCAGCTGAATTTTATTATTTTGAACGGGTCAAGAAGATGGCGGAGGAGAGCAGGTTGAAGCATCGGAATCACTCTCAGCAAAATTGCAAAAACAGCATCTTCGACGAAGGTGACCCATTCTTTATTATTGAGGGTCAGTAACGATGATGTTGTCAAAATGTGGTTGTTATATGGGATGAGAGACGCTAGAAACATGTGTTATATACTACTGGCTGAGCAATAGCGTACAGCCAGGCTACCGAAATGCAAGTGCAGACTATCCTGCCCACCTCATTACTCGGACTCGCATCAGTGAGGGTCAAAATATGAAATATGTTAGCACACTGGGTGTGATACTATGTTGATTGTGTGGAAGAGTTTCCTCTAATATTTATATCCTCTCTGGCATCACTAGATACTAGTAACTATGTCAATCCACTAAAACGTTACTCACCAGACACAAGCCAACGTTATGGGTGGCAGTAGTCTAACCATTTAAATAATATTACTGTACACACACTAAGCTAGGAAGCTAACGTCGTGCTTTCTTATTCTTTTCTTCTGAATGTTTGATGGATAACTCCGCCTGTTTAGTGATACTGTAGCAACGTAGCTAGCTAATATTTCACATTTGGTACAAGGAACGCTACTAACAGAGCACAACAATTTTTGGGGATGTATCAACTGCCTGCTCGTTTATCAAGTAGCGGTCAACGATGAATGCCATTCTGTCTCTGTCTAGCTAGCCTAGCTATTGTACTACAATAGCTAGCTAGGCTAGCTAGATAACTGATTATCATATATGCTGCTAGTTAACAATACATCCAGGTTCGATAGTCCTTTTGGTGCCAATTTTAGCTTGAGCTAGCTTAATGTTCTTAGCAGAAATGTTCTTATGTTTAGCTAATGTTCATGAGCATGGATAATGAAGGAATCGATTTGGGTAGCAACATAGCTGAAGGATAGCCAGAAAGCTAGCCCAGTCGACATTCAAACTTGCACAACGCCTTAGACGGATTGCCAGCTAGCTAGCTAGTCATTGTGCCGGTTAGAGCTAATCAACAATATTGTAGAATGCTTTGCATTCTTGAAATGCTCACGTCTTCAATCATCATGACTTAACCCTCTGCACCGCTGCTCAGCGACAACTTGGCGCTAGCTACCGTTGTGGGATCCTAAATGAATTATTATCAACAATATTATCACTAAGCACGTTTGGTTATTTGCCTGTTGGCATTTATCTGCCTTTGGCGTTTCTCATTTGGAATAGTTTGTCATAAATGCAAAAATTCAAATGAATGTTCTTGACATAGTCAGCTGTCAATCAAGTAAATCAATGCAAATGTTCACTAACCCCCCCACCCCTGTTGTTGTTGCTTACTTCCAACAGCTGTGTAACCGAGCCCAGTATTCCTTTACTCGGTATCATGTGGGGAATGTTTTGAACATTGACCCTCAGTTACATCTTTGGACATCTTAATTGGGTTGTTTTAGTTTCAAATGGCTTGGGGAAGTCATTCCCTGTTTTCCTCATTTGTTTTTTTTTTCAAGGTCTGGGGAGACCGATCCAGGCCAGTTTTGTGAGATTAAACAGAGACAGAGTTAAATGGTACATTAACATGTTTGCATGATGACCTTTGGCCTCTTTCTAGCCTCTATTGGCTGGAAACGGCAAATTAACCAATCTCCTTATCCTCCGGTATAACAGGCCTAAGCATTCTTGCACTTTAACCCTCTCAGCTAATGCGAATGCTGGAGGCTTTTAAGCTTGTACTGTCGACTGTCAACAGGATTGAGTTGTACTGTCAACTGTCAACTGGGGAGTCAGGTGGCTGAGTGGTTAGAGAATCGTGCTAGTAATCAGAAGGTCGCTGGTTCGATTCCCAGCCGTGTAAAATGACGTTGTGTCCTTGGGCAAGGCACTTCACCCTACTTGCCTCGGGGGAATGTCCCTGTACTTACTGTAAGTCGCTCTGGATAAGAGCGTCTCCTAAATGACTAAATGTAATGGCAGGGTCATTGGTCGAGTGCCAATCAGTAAATCCAGCACACTAGTGTTCCAGGTGTGCTAAGCACGTGTCAAACTCAAGGCCCGCCACATCATTTTATGTGGCCTGCGGGAGCTTAAAGGTCCCATGACATGAAAACTTCACTTTAGGAGGTTATTTAACATTAATATGAGTTCCCCTAGCCTGCCTTTGGTCTAGCCTGGCTCTGCCCTCCTACGTACTTCCGCTCAATTTGGATTTTGCTTCTGTACTAGGTCTGGGATTTCGGTGTATTAGTGGGTTTTCAGAAACAATTTTTTTTGTAGGTCCAATCAGCGAACAGAGGGAGTGGCTGAGAACAATGACGTTGATGTCGTGCATTAGTTTGAGTTGTAGTTCAGTAATGGCGGTGGAGAAAGATGCGATCGAAGCTATTCGGTATGTTGTGGCAACGCTGCCGAATATCCATAAGTTAAAGCCGGAGCAAGAACAATCCTTGCTGAGTTTTGTTGGTGGCCATGATGTTGTGGCCCTCCTCCCCACGGGGTTCTGGAAAAGTTTGATTTTCCAGCTACGGCAGCTAGCTCTGTTACAGTATTGGTGAAGGAGTTGGCTAAGGCGAACGCTAGCGATTGGTTATGGCAGGTCAGAGTGGCTCTGAGCAGATCCAATAGTTTTTAACTTCAACAGAGTACCCGCCTTCAAGGAAGTTAGCGCTTGTCAATGGAGCAATCCCAGACCCTCTGTACAAATCAAATGTACGAGGGTCTGGTTAGGACCAGGCTACCTTTGGTCCCCCAGTGGCTAGAAATTTCAATAGGTGTAAACCAAGTCCTGGGTATTCTTCTCCGCCTTTTAGAAAATGAGAGCTCAGACGCTCGGTTTTGAAAATCCCCAATTGTGACGTCACAATAGGGAAGGTTACCTCCCATTTCTCTGCTTTTCCTGCACAGAGAATTTGGCCCACCAATAGAAAAACGAGCTACGACCGTGCGAGCGCGACATTGGTTTTTCCTCGAGACATCATGGCTTGCAAACCATAGATAAAGGCCTTCATCAGAGAATGTCTAATATAGGGAGTGGAATAAACTTCCACTCTCGGGAAACTTCCGGGTTCTGAACTGGTTGCAGCTCCATGTTAGGCTGCTAACGAGCGAGTGTAGAATGGAGGTCTATGGAGCTATACCCCTCAAAATCCACTTTTCTCAGGATATAATTTTTTGTGTAGTAATTTTAATTCTGAATTCGAAAGGGGAGGCAAAAAAAATACACACTGCTGGCTGTTGGATTTTTTTTAAGTTGCCTTTCTGTTCTATAAAGCCTTTGAAAATGTCATTGACGTCATACACATCATACGACCAGAGCTACTGCTTTACGGCAAGCTCTGCAGGGTTTTACCTGGGTCAAAATGGGTCTTCGGTGCTCCAAAAATATATATATGTGTGTATATATGTATTCTTTTTTCTAATCAATGTATTTATTCCCAGGTGTTTTGCACCCCCCCCCCCCCTGTAATAGTCTAATAGCTAATATTGCACATATTTTCGTCCTATTTCCCCTAAAGCAATAGTTAGGCTACTTAAAGACACCTTACACTCATAAAGTATGCTCTAAATGGCATAAATACTGCCAATTAATAATTGACGTAACAACTTATTGTAAATGGTCAGTAGTAGCCTAGCCTATCGATTAAGGTAGGCCACTCTGAAGCATGTACACTGCCTGCTTCATTTGATCTTGATAGGCTAAGCATTCTGTAGCAAATAATAACAATAAACCCACTTTTTATTAATTAAAACTACTTCAGCATAATACTGCACCTAAAATACAAACCTGAGCATGGGCAGCAATCACTATCGAATCAACAGACAAATTAGCTAGCAGGGGAAGAATACAAACAACGAAAATCACCAGTTAACTTGATTTAAATTTGCAAGAACTATAGACTTATACAATAACAGGCTTAACACGCAATATCAACTGCGGTGTGAAGCGCGTGTCCGTGCAATTCTCCGACAAGCACTCTAACAATCACTGCTCTCAGACTGCCTAAAATGTTGTACAGCCTGATTTCTGATACCGTGGCGGCAGAAATATAGCCATAGAGGAAACACTGCACTATATATTATCATTCCAGGTTAAGAATACCAATGGAGGCTGCGTTGGAAATCGTAAATCAAACTTTTGTCAGCATTTTGAGTGGAAATTTCATTTGCATTTGTACAGGTGTATTCGTGCACGTCGGGCTGGCCCTCGCAGCGGAACGACAGTTTACTGGCCGCTCTGTCCATTCGCGCACCTCAAAGTTGCGTATTGATCAGACAAGAAGACACGCTTATCAACTCGATTACTATTGATCAAAACAGAACGAGGGTTCGGCTGTAGCCTACTTGAAACATACTATGGGGAACATATTCGCTGACATGCATTGCACGCGTGATGAACACAGCTTTTTTTTTTTTTTTTTTCTCAGACTTTTTTTTGCCTTTGGCGCTCGGGATTTGTCATTGGCGCTCTGGAAAACGGCGTTGGCGCGCGCCAACATTTTCTCTATGCAGGAAAAACCCTGGCTCTGGTCACTTCCTTTTTTCTCTCAAGGCATCGACAACACAGCTGACGGCTTAGGCTCTCCCTGTCAATACACATGCTAGAAAGAGTTTTGGCTTGCTAATGTTGTTGCTAATGCTCTGACATTCTGATTCCGCTTCGGATGCCATCAAGCTCTGGTCGTATCAGTCCTTCACTAACCAATCAGCATTCATTAGCAGAATGCTAGCGTGTTATGGGCAACAACGACTCACCCTGTAAGAAATCAAAAGGACATAAGTACTCGTTCATTCAACTTTCGACCTATAATCCATGTTGAACATGCAAAAACTACAATCTAATCGTAGATTTCTCAACGACAATCAGGCGAAAGAGACAAAGACGTTTAGCTCCATAGACTCCCATTCAACATGCACTCGCTCGCGATTCCACCCCCAGTGGAACTCTGGTGGAACTGCAGCCAAATTCGGTACAATGGGGCTTAATAGGGAGTGGCAAGGCTCTCCTTAAAGGCCATATTTATTTTATTTTTCCAACGAATTTGCGCTATTTGCTTGTTGGTAATAAACATTTAAACTTATCCATTGTATTTGATGTTGTTCGGTGTCACAAAACGGAATATAATACCAAAAAGTAACTACTTTTTGCAATGATTCTTCTTTCCCCCACAATGCATTGCATGACGTCACGTTGGGGAGACGACCGACCAAAGCCCGTTTAGAGACCATTGAAATCGATTAGAAATAAACAATAGGCTAGTACCAGAGAATGTCTAATATGGTCTCTGCTAGTACCATCAAAACATGGGACATCTAATCGGAAATGTGTTTACAACGTCGGGGAAAATATTTAATTATGGATGATTTTGGGGGGATTTCTAGGTGGGACTGGCAAGTTAGCCCATAGCTAGCCCATAGCTAGCATGATGTCTTCTTTCTAGATCTAGTTACCGGTAGTACTAGTCTACTTATCTGAACTACAGCTAACGACATGATTGTCTGGGACAAGTGGATTTTTTTGTAGGGCAGAGAAAGGTACCTGCCCCACTGGACAAGTTTAAACTCAAACAAAATAAAAAAGCACTGGCTTTTAGTAGCACTGGCCAGCTTGCAAATACTGAGGATAGCCTACCGAAGTTGAGTTAGCCAATGTTGTTAGCGATGCTAGCTAATGTTAGTTTGCTAGCTGTATATAACATTTCACTGGGTCTTGCAGCTGTTTGATTGACTGAAATTATTATGAAATGTTATTTCTATTAGCCATTTGCCAACTTTTGCAAGTCAAAGTATTTCCAAGCCCTGATAGTGTAACTGAGAAGACACAGTAATTCCTCTTTCAAGTAATAAGCCCCCGTTAAAGTGTTGAGCATTAAATTGGGACGAAGCTGCAATACAGTACATAACAGAAAGTGTTTCATTCTGCAGAAATTGTGTAAATGTTTAATGTAACAAATATATATTTTTTTATAACACCTCAATTGTTATCATTTGTATAATATTACAGCTCATCTTTGTTGGTCAAAGGCACAATCTTTACCCGGACGTGACTTTTGTGCATGGAAAAGTGAAACGTAAATGTAGGGCTACTTGTCCAAAGGACAAGTGCCTCAAAAATGTAATGTCAGGCCCTGAATGATCACTGTCAATATATGTAAAGAAAACGTTGACTTTCACTCGGTGCTATTCACTGACAGTAAAAACAAAAAATGTATATGTGCACTGCTGTTCGTAGACTAGCTCCAGAGATCGTTGCTGCGTTGCTAAATGATAGCAACTCACCAGGACACTTCACCAACTCTCCACTCATTCTCCTCGGACCATCCATTTAATTGGCTTTGACGGCCATTCTCGGCAATTCCTCATTTGACCTCATGTCTACTTGGTTCGAAATTATATGGCTGCGGGCCATCATACTCATTAGTGGTTTTTGCCACCTCTTCTTCATCCCAGTCAGTCGCCATAGTTCTAGTACTAGGCTGAGGCTTCTCTCCTCCACGACTCCCCAACGTGACGTCATCGTCGATTTGTGCTAATATGCTAATGCTAACACCATTTGGAGACACCATTTGGAGATATTTTAAATGATATATCTTGAGTGCTTCATGTACCCATTAATCAACAGTAGTGTTTAACCTGCCATATGGCCTTTAAACAGGCTCTGCTCTATATCTATGTTGCAAACGACCGAAGCATGGCAGTTAGCCCCGCCTCTTTCTTCCTCACAGCATTTAAAGCTACCAACAGAGAAACAGCGCGTCCTGAGGAAAGCTCATTGTGGGACTGCTCGTAGTGCCTGTAATTCTGCACCAAGGCTGAATTTCGGGAAAGAGACTTCAGATACAGTATTACGGGACCACTAAGGCCTATATCAAAGCATCCAAAAACAGCATCTCATGGGATTTTTAAATGGTGTATTGAAATAAATTTACGCTGCTTTACAGCATGCATTTACCATAAACTACATCTCTCTCAATGCATTTTCGATTGTTACAGCAAAGTGATGACATCCCACCTCTAGAAAGCAGTGTATTTACACATCAGTGTTTAACGCAAAGTTCCAAGTTTAACTGTGGGTGAAGGCGAGCATTGTTTGAATGACAGCACTCCAATGCAGCCGGTTCTGCAAACGTACCTCATGTGCATTTTCAGCCAAGGTCTTCGGGCATTCAACCAGTTGCTCTCGAACTTGGTTAGAGTACTCAGCCAAGCTAGATGCATGTTTCTGCTTCCCCTGACGACAATTTGGAGCCAAATTTGTGCATCCAATACCCAGACTACCATACTATTTAGTATGCCAGAGTACTGTTGTCACAGTACCCAGTAGTCGTGCAGAGCGAGTTTGAGTTTGAAAGAGTGGATTCAACATGCTTCATGGGAATTTTAAAATGTTGGTTGTGCTACAAGCAGTAAATATCTCAAACTCCAAAATATTTTTTTTTGCCTCTGTAAAAATGTTAACCCTGTTTTGCCCTCTTCTTTTGTATGCCCTAGTATGTTTTTTTAAGAGCTTCTTCCCCCCCATCGCACCTCTCTCCATTCAGGAGAGGGATGTCAACAAGCTCTTAACCCTTGTGCTGCCTTCGGGTCACATGACCCAAAGGTTCATAACGAACCATCGTTGTGTTTACCCAATTTTACCCAATACAAAAACAAATAAAAAGAATTATCTTTTAACCTTCGCAATGTGAAGGGTCTGAGACAGCCCAACAGTTAAAAGAAAATGCTTCACTTTGTTTTTGTATGCAGTAAAGTTGTCGAAATACGACGGTGGGTCACAATGACTGATGGGTCAGAATGACCCGAAGAGAACACAAGGGTTAAAAAAACAGAACCCCTGCAAAGCAGCTGGACCAGATGCTGTCTCTCCCTCCACAGTAAGGTACTGTGCGGACCAGCTGTCTCCAGTGTTCACGGACATCTTTAACACCTCACTGGCTGAATGCGTGGTCCCTGCCTGCTTTAAAACCTCCACCATCATCCCCGTTCCCAAAAAGCAGAGGATCACAGGCCTTAATGATTATAGACCAGTCGCCCTGACCTCTGTAGTGATGAAAACCTTTGAGCGCCTCGTGCTGACCCACCTCAAGGCCATCACCAACCACCTCCTCGACCCACTGCAGTTTGCCTACAGAGCCAACAGGTCTGCCGGGGAATCAAGGTGCTGGAGGATGAAGTGGAGTCCCATGTTGATGACGCAATTAACATGGGATTCCACTTCATCCTCCAGCACCTTGATTCCCCCGGCACCTACGCCAGGATCCTGTTTGTGGATTTCAGCTCCGCATTCAACACCATTGCCCGAGCTCTCCTCCAAGACAAGCTAACACAGCTGAGCGTGCCTGAGCCCACCTGCAGGTGGATCACTGACTTCCTGTGAGACAGGAAGCAGCGTGTGAGGCTGGGCAAGCTTGTCACGGAGCCCCGGACCATCAGCACTGGAGCCCCACAAGGCTGTGTGCTCTCTCCTTTACTCTTCTCCCTCTACACCAACAACTGCACCTCCAGCCACCCCTCTGTCAAACTCGTTAAATTTGCGGATGACACAACCCTCATTGGACTAATCTCCAATGGGGACGAGGCAGCCTACAGAAAGTAAGTTGACAGCCTGGCTTTCTGTTGCAGCCAGAATCACCTGGAGCTGAACGCCTGTAAAACAGTAGAGATGGTAGCAGACTTCAGGAGGAGCCCAGCCCCGACCATCCCCCTCATGTGTGACTCCCCAGTTAACACTGTGGAGTCTTTCAGATTCCTGGGAACAATTATGGCACAGGACCCAAGGTGGGCGGGGAACATCACCTCCACAATCAAGAAGGCCCAGCAAAGGATGTTCTTCCTTCGGGAGCTAAAAAAATTCAACATGCCGCAGAAAGTGATGGTCGAGTTCTACACAGCCATCATTGAGTCAATCCTCACCTCATCAATTACCATTTGGTTCGCTGCCTCTACTGCAAAGGACAAAGGCAGACTGCAGCGGATCATTCGGTCAGCCGAGAAGGTCATCGGCTGCGACCTGCCGTCTCTCCTAGACCTGTTCCACTCCAGGACCAGCAAGAGAGCATGCAAGATCATCACTGATCCTTCCCATCCCGGTCACCGCCTATTTCAGAGACTCCCATCTGGCAGAAGGTTCCGGGCTATAAAGACCAAAACCTTGCGCCACCTGAACAGTTTTTTCCCCACGGCAGTGGTGCTCACAAACAAGCCCCCTGCATCACACTGACTCTGGGTTTGCCATTTCCAATTCACTGCATCTTAGCCCTGCACATGCCCAAATTATTTATTATTTAATATTCTATCTTGTAAATCATTTGTCTTTCATTCTTGTTTTTGCTATTTTGTTATGTTATGTGTTTTATGTCCTATGCACCAATCACCAAGATAATTTCCTGTATATGTAAATATACTTGGCCATTAAAAAGAATTCTGATTCTGGTTAGGTTTCGCATTTGTAGTATGCTGCAAACCATAAAGGACATGAACAGTGATGTTTGCTAATTGGTTTCTGGTGATTGACGATTGTCATCTGCATCACATCTGCATCACACCTAAGTGTGTGTGTAAGTATTTCCAACGTGGCTGTCTACTTTTCTTGTCGCCAACTTTTAGCATTAGCTGACCCCTGCAGCGTTAGCTTCTTGTCTAGTGTTGCCAATTTAACGACTGACGCTAGATTTAGCGACGTTTTGCTTTTCAATGGAGATGACAAATCTAGCTGTGTTTAGTGACTTTTCAGAGAGCCACTAGCAACTTCTGGAGATATTTTTTGGGCAACACTGATTGTCTGACTCTGCAACCCGGTACCTAAGAAATTCTGGTATCGTACCATTTTTTGTTTTGTTTGAGTACCGACTTGATATCGGACTACCGTTTTTTGTGACAACACAACGCCAGATAGATATTTAGAATGGCAAATGCAGTATGCCAAAGATTTAAGGATGTCCTAATGCATCCGGGTGCATTTGGCTGTTTGCAAGCCAGCATGCTTTTCTGGCTATACTGACCCACAATCCTCAGCATAATGGAACATGGATCACATGAACTGGCCTACAGACATGACAAAGTAACAACAGCAGAGCTGTGGTAGCCCTCTGACAGTATGCTTGTATTTGGTCAGCTCCACGTTTTGTTTTTAGTTTTTTTGGTATCTCAAACGAAAAAAGTGTTGTACTATTTTTTTCTCAAGAATATAAAGATTTTGAGCTACTAACTGTTGACAACTGTATGAGCAAGGGGGTTAAAGTTCATGGTGAAATCTTGTGACAAATGCGTGTCCCAATTCTGTACTGCATGCAACAGTACTTATCTTTCAGTTCTTGCGAAATCAAGATGGTCATGTCCTCTGCCTCATCTTGCCACAGTATTAATGGCATCTGAATGGATATCGATTTCAGCCAGGGAAGTATTGTGCCACTGCTGTTGCTGTTTTTGCAGCACTAAGGTGTGTTCCAGCCCTAGCTGTATCCCCAGGGTTTTCCCTTCACGTAAGTCGGTCAGGCTATTGCATTTTGTACTTCTGTCGATCAATTTCTCATTTCTTGTTACTGCATCCATTCAGCGACGAAGTGTAGTACCAACCCTTTCCGTTTGAGTTAATGTAATGTGTTTTTTAGTTAATGTAATGTTGTTTCCTATTTGGGGGAGCATGTCTTTGTATTGGGGGGAGGTGAGCTAGTCATCCTATTTGGGGGGAGGTGAGCTAGTCATCCTATTTGGGGGGAGTTGACTCATTTGGGGGGAGTGTTTTCATTTTGGGGATGCACTCATGTTAGTGGGTGTGATTTGCACTTCAGGGCCACTGTAGATTTCTCTGCCTCTGCCATGTGTTTCAGAACAACGTTACTCAACAACGTCTCTCAATCATCTTTCCTCTACCTCCACTCTGCTCTGCGCTCAACTCAACTTTTTTTCTTTTATACTCAAAGATCTCCGACTTATTGAGTGGCGTAATAATCGTGCGACACAACGAATCGATAATGAAATTCGTTGCCCACTCTTTCAGGGCTCAACGTAAAAAATGTTGCCCCCCCCCCCCCTCCAAAAGTTGTAATTTAGCATTGTTACAACAAAACCAAAGACTTATAAGTTATGTTATTCTGTTAACATGTTTAAACATGTATTAAACACAACCTGGATATAAAAAGAACAAAAATGAAATCACATTTCTAGTGATAAAAAATTAAAAGGTAATAGTCAGCAAAACAATTGACTTTTAACCTCAAACATGACGTGCTCTCTTCCCTGCTGACAGCCATCTCTGCACAACTGTCAGGCTGAAACTGAAACCTCTGGTCTCTCAATGCTAATATATAAAAGCTTCCATAACATTTCATCAGTATGATACTGAGTACCCAAGTCGACACCATTCTTCTGCTGCAGTTCTATAGCCTGGGGGAACGGCTGGCCCGTCTTAATTACGTGATATGCCGTTGTTATAAGTCGTGCAATAACACGATGGGCATCTGCATTTAAATTCCTGACGAGCATGGTCAACGGCCTGGAAGATGGATTGTCCAGCGTGACAGCCAAGCGGGTGCGTGACAGCCAAGCGTGACAGCACCTGGTTTGCGTGACAGCCAAGCGGGTGCTGTCTGCTATTAGCATGGCTGGTCAGGGATTGTTTTTGAAAATTGTCGGTGCCTGTGTAAAAAGATCCACTTTTGTCTGCTTTAGACGGGAACATACGACAGACGACAGTGCATCTTAGTTACATTAAAAAAGTCACTTCCGTTTGAGCTCGTAGCTCTCCTTCACTTTATTGTCTCGCGACAGTTGTAAAAAAAAAAAAAAGTTTTAAAATGCTTTTTTTTTTTTTTTTTTTAATGAATGCTTTGCAGTGGCCCGATCGGGACAGTGAGTTGCTAGTTTAACTGTCCCGACATTACTTTTTACTGGCCCCGGGCCATCGTTATTGTCGAGCCCTGTCTTTTAATAATCGAATGTTATCGATTTTATCGATTCGTTGTTGCAGCCCAAGTTTTAATAGATGCTTGTATTCATTTTATGTATTTCTGTTTGTATGCATTAATGTGGATTCATTTCTAAATATGGCAAGTTTGGTCCTCCATATTCTTCAGTTCGTCACCACCAGCTTATATTAATACCTACAGGTGTGATTGCCCTTTAATCCTCAGCAACTCGTGCCATGAGAATATCTGGCCATTACCTTGAGTCTCCAGAGGCGCCTCTTTGGTTCACTGCTTGGGGTATTGAAAGCTGAGAGAACTTTTGTTCTTTTGTGAGTAGAACTTTTCTTTCATTGAACAACAAAAAATATTAAAAATGAACATGGCTTCAGTTTACCAAGTAATCAATATGCTAGGTAATGACAAACAGTGTTGGGAAAGTTCACTTTCTACATGAACTAGTTCAGTTCGTAGTTCACAAATTTTAAAATGAACTAGTTCAGTTCATAATTCAACATTTTTAACTAAGTTCACAGCTCCAAAAATGCTCTGTTGCAAGCTGTAATTGAAATCTGTCTGCAATACCGCTCTTGGCCTCTACGCAATTCGGCGCTCTCACACTTGCCAGGCATAGGGCTGAAACATTCAGACTGATGACGTTCAAAAACAACAGAACGTTTTATGTTTACGTTTATGTTTCTGGCAGACAATGTTCCCAACCAGCTGCATTCAGGGTATTGTGTGCCTTTATTTTCTGCCGCCTCGAAACTACAGTAGACCGTTAGATGGGACTTCCTGCTTTGCTAGCTTTCTATATAGTGCTTTATGACCTAGTTGGCTTAGACCTGAGTTGGACAGCTGTTGACGCTTCAGAGAAAGGGGAGGTAGGGTGGTTTACATTTAGTCATTTAGCAGACGCTCTTATCCAGAGCGACTTACAGTAAGTACAGGGACATACCCCCCGAGGCAAGTAGGGTGAAGTGCCTTGCCCAAGGACACAACGTCATTTTGCACGGCCGGGAATCGAACTGGCAACCTTCTGATTACTAGCCCGCTTCCCTAACCGCTCAGCCACCAGACTCCCCTTCATAGGTTTAGGCCTTCAAAATGGAAAAATGGAATGCGTAGAGGTGAAAATGTCCACTGCCACAGAGTTGGAATATGACTTTCGTCAGGGAACATACACGCGCAAACCGTTCAGTTGTTTTGAACTGCCCTCCTGTGTTTAGCGGGATAACGCTTGCTTTTCACGGACTAGCAAGGCATTCTAAATAATGCAGCAAGTGGGCCTCACTCCAGAGAGCTCCTATTCTGTGTGTGTCCTGTTGTCTCATTAATCAGTTGCAGGCAACATTGGCATCCACTGCAAATTCTTAGGTGCCTCTGTCAGAACTGATGTAGGCTACTATGGGAATTTTTTAGGGCATTTTTCTCTTAGCTTCTGATAGGAATATGCCCACAGTCATAAAAAGCTCATCATTCTACCAGATCATAAACCTGCAGGGCTTTTGAGGTGAGAGAGAATGTTCTAACTAAGCCATGACCTTCATCTGTCCGGTGTCTTCAGTCCATTCTGACCCTGAATGTCTGGTGTGTATGGAGGACATTTTAAGCAAGGTTTTAAGGCCGGAAAGTAAGATAGTCTGACAATAAGCGTCTTTGCGCACTTGTTTTCAGGCTCCTGTGTCCAGGCCAGTGTTGGGACGAGGTGTCTGGGACGAGGTCTCAGCGGACTTTGGCGCTGTCAAGGTTGGCTATTTATAGGGGAGTCTCGGAGTTGTACCAAGACCAAGCCAAGACCTTTGATAGCTGTGGTACGATTAAGCCCTTACAAGGCCTTACAACACTGCTTAGATCCTGTAGCTGGTGTTTTGCCTCAGAAAATCCAAGCATTTAGCCCTTTTTTGCAAATGGTTCAACAGTCTAGCTTGTCCTCCATTCGGAGTGGTGGGCTAGGTGAACAGTTGCTCAATGTCTGTCAAGCTTTGATTTGATCAAACGGGTCCAAGTCTCGCAGTAGTATTAGTCCCTCAGGAAACGAAGGGATGCCTATTTGGGTTCCTGCGGTCTAATGGTAACTGCAGTGTCATCATCAGCTGTAATGTGATGAGGGTGGCTGTGCACCCCTCATTATGGTCATCCCAGCAAGCAAGGTTTTTCCTGCGAAGACGAAATTTGGGCGTGCGCCTAAGCCGTTTTCCCGAGCGCCTATGACAAATCCCGAGCGCCTAAGGCAAAAAAAAGTGCAATTAAAAAATAAAGCTGTGTTTGTCACGCGTGCAATGCATGTCAGCAAATATGTTCTCAATAGTATGTTTCAAGTAGGCTACAGCTGAACCTTTCTACTCAAAATGCTGACAAGTTTTAACGATTTCCAACGCAGCCTCCATTGGTATTCTTAACCTGGAATGATAATATATATAGAGTGTAGGCACGAAGAAAAATAAAAGGAAATTGCAAAACACCTGGGAATAAATACATTGATTAGAAAATAAAGTTCTATGTGCTCGCTATAACTTCTATTGGAGCCGTCATCGCAATTAATCACTCGTGCAGTGCATGTCCATTATTTATGAAATGGTAAAAAAAAAGATGTATTATAAAAAAAGTGGTATGTCATTTACTTACTTTTCTTATATTTGCACACACACACCTATGGCAGCACACACAATCAGTATCAACACAGCAGTTGTGCTTTCTGTGGCAGCCAAAATATGGTTTTGTGGCGGGTCTGCAAACATAACATTATTTGAGGTAAGACCTACTGAATACTTTGATGCTTCAATTATCCTTCAATGCAAGCAGAGGGAAAGTGTATGTGAAAGAAAGAGAAAGACAGTGTGCTTGTACGGTTGCTAGGATTACCTGTAGGGTAAATAGTGCAAAGCCCTTTAATCTCCTTGGTATCTTCTGCCCAGCTGACCTGGTTGCTGTGGTTACAGATGATGGACCCCCCAGATACATAGATAAGGAGAGGGGCAGTAGAGGTCACGACCCCTCTGTCTCCGCCTCCTGAGAGCAGGTGATGTTGTTACAGGTGGAGGAGACTGAGGTGTGCAGAGTTCTGCAAGTCAGCAGTGATGGTGTTCCAGGTTACCTTCAGCACTGGTGGGTCAACTTCTCAAAATGACATACCTGGTTTTTTTTGGGAGCACCGAAGACCCATTTTGACCCAGGAAAAACCCTGAGCAAGCTGTCCTTGGCAGGACATTGAACTGAAGCCTGCAGACTGTATTATGAAGGAATTTGGATAGGGAGGGATTTTGATGTTGTGCCATGCAACTCTGTGTGACTTGTGTCTGCGTGTGAGAGAGATTAAGCCAAGGCGAGTTTTTATTTATTTTTTCATCTTCCACATTGCATCTCTACCCACTCAAACCAACATTAGTGTTGCTTTTGCCGACTCAGAAGCAGCAAACTTGTCAGCTTTGTTCTGACCACATTTTAACAGGAAACTGAGACATTTGTTTGCACCAAGAAAGCAGTTTCTCCTGTATCGTAGTGGCCTAGAGATCAGCCTATTCACTGTAGTGTAATCTAAAAACTGATATCACAATCATAAAACGTGAATCATAAGATGACGATTCCCAGTTGGTGGTTGTTCTGTTATATGGGCCATGGGGAACTTTTGACAACTCATATTGTGACTTTAATGGTCCACGCAGCTCACATATATCAAGACTCTGGTCTGCACCTCTGTGTCATTAACTGTCTCTGGAGGAGGGAACTGCTTACAGAATTGTTCCTACTAGTAGGTTTATTCAAATAAATATTTTATTTTCAAATGTTTTTTTTTATATATAAAATATGTGTTTGTGCTTTATTAGAGAGTTCAGTTCAATGTAGACAGGAAAGGCAAAAAAACAACCCTGGAACTGGGTTGGATTCAAACCCAGGCTGCTGCATTTAGGCCCTCAGCCCATGTGGTATACACTTTCTTGTGAAGCCCTCTAACATTGCTTGTAAAAAAGGCCACACAAACAAAATGAAATTTGATTTGACTTTCTCTGAACATGGTGTAATAATCCGCTAATCCTGGTAAACGTCTTCTGGTTAGGTGATTGGCCAACAGGCATGGTGGTCTTTTCCCATCGTCTCTAGGGGCTATTTGTCCATTCCAACACCTTTCTCTCCTTCCATCTGCTAGGTGGGCCCAGGATTGAAAATGTTGGCTCCAAGATGATGCCTCGGAGGGAGGAAGAGGATGCAGAGGAGGAAGGGTTGCTTCTGGAGGAAGAGGACACGGTTGTGGCCAGGCCGGTCCAGATTGTCGTGGCTCACGAGGATGACCACGATTTTGAGCTGGACGAGGTGGCGCTGGAGCGCATCCTGCTGCAGGAGCACGTCCGAGACCTCAACGTGGTGGTGGTGTCAGTGGCCGGAGCCTTCCGCAAGGGCAAGTCTTTCCTGTTGGACTTCATGCTGCGCTATATGTACAGCCAGAGCAAGGTGAGCAACCACACCTGCTTACTCCCTTACCCTTCACACCCACAGACGCACTGAAGCCATTCTTGGGGAGGGGAGGAGGGTGGCAGCCTTCGTGTACAACCAGATGACTCCCTTAGAAAACCAGAGGAAAATGTGGGTTCATATCCATACAAGAAAGCCAGATCAATTTATTAAATCTACTTGTTGTTAAAAACATGTTCACAGTCAGTGTTCTATTTTGAGAGTCCAAAACAACCAGGTAGGATTTAGAAATGCAGAAGTGATCAGTACAATTCTAGAGTTTTAGAGTTGGAAACGGGAGCCAACAATGCATGATGCCGCCCATGATGCATTTAATGATCTGTTATGCAATTTCTAGAATACCCAGGAGTGAACATGCAAAGAACATGCTTTGGTGTCTAGGAGCAACCTTGGGAATTGCACTTGCATCACACGTAGGCTAGGGTGAACTTGATTTTCTCAGTGATTTCTATACAGTTTGGAAGATCTAGTCTGCAAGATCTGGAAGATCTAGTCAATTTATTAAAGCAGTTCTAATGTGAATTAATGCGGGAGTCAGTTGGCTGAGCGGTGAGGGAATCGGGCTAGTAATCCGAAGGTTGCCAGTTCGATTCCCGGTCATGCCAACTGACGTTGTGTCCTGTGTCCCCACTTCACCCTACTTGCCTCAGGGGAATGTCCCTGTACGCTCTGGATAAGAGCGTCTGCTAAATGACTAAATGTAAATGTAATGCTTTGAGATAATGGGATAATGATTGTCGTGTTCGAAAAGATCCTCAAAGCCAAATTGTCCGTGTGCACGTACTTACAGGTTTTATGGAATTCTTCTCCAAATATATTATCTGTGAAGGTTTTCTGTGTTTCCCATTCACCTAAAGTGAAACTAATAGACCTGCATCACTTCAAGTTAACCAATGCCTTTTTCTTTACCAGGAACTAATGAGTTTCCCTCTGCCAACCTGTTTTTACAAAACTTTCCTCTAAACATCTCTACTGCCAACTGCTTTATTACTTTTCTGTGCTATGACTGTAATCCATTAGAGCTTTGCTTTTAATGCGGATTTTGCTTTGGTCACAATGTTTGGGCTGCGACCCGCCTTCGCAAGAACACACTGCCTTTTATTCCCCCTCATAAAGGGCGCTTTTGTGTCTCCCCTAGAGAGGTCTCAGTGGCGTTATCTTGGGATAACCATCCAAAATGCCCCTGAAGTATGCTAGCCAACACGAGGGCCTGGGTTGGGGGGATTGAGTCGGGACTCGCAACGTAGAAGTGGATCTTCATGGGACTTGTGTGTTTCTTGGACGCTTGTTCGCAGCTAGGTTATGAGTATGTAGGTATTAATTGAATGTATTCATTCAGCAGACGCTTTTATGCTTTGTGACATACATGGGTGTGGGACTTGATTCCAGAATACATGTACGCACTGAGCAGCATTTGAGGATAGAACTTGACTTCCTTGGCCTGAGCGGGATTCGAAACCCTCAAAGTAGTGCGGACTATGCAGGACACAGGAACAATGCCTATTAGTGATCAAGGTGCGTTGTTGGAAACAAGTGTGTACATGAAAGGGCTGTTGGCAAATCTCCACAGAAAATTTGTGTGGAATACACTTGTGTATTTTGACTGCTTTAGAACTTGTTTAGCATAGTGTAAAAACTTCCTTGTGGGCAACACAGCACTTTAGCATATAAGAGCAAGATGGCACCCATACTACATGAGAACTTGGAAACCCCCCAAACTCGGTTTACGTCACCTTAAAGATCCTGTAAAGTGGAATTGAAAATGATTTTTAAGTTCATCACACCACAGAAGAATGTGTTAACTACCCCCCCCCCCCCAAAAAAAAAAACAGGCAAATATGTTATTTTAATTAGGCTGTGAAATTGTGAGAAAATCACAAGTCTTCTCTGCTTGAGACTGGGGGGACATGTCGCCTGAAGGAGCTGAATCTCCGCCCCCTTGAATTTATTGAATTTAGCAACAACAGCAACACTAGCTAAATCAATTGCAGATATCAGAACAGACCTGAGTGTTTTATGTATTAATTAATTAATTTCTTTGCACACGTACTTTGTTTATGACCCACCCTTCGCATCAGCAGCATTCTTCTCCCTGTTTCAGTCGAGCCACTCTTGGATCGGAGGCCACGAGGACCCTCTAACGGGCTTCACGTGGAGGGGGGGCTGTGAGAGGGAGACCACAGGCATCCTGGCCTGGAGCGAAGTGTTTGTGGTGGAGAAGCCTGATGGGAGTGAGGTAAGACCTGGGCTGGGTTCCTCTGGGTGCTTCTACCTTGTACCAAGGAATCTCTTTGCATATGAAGGAGAGCAATACCATTGATGATATAGCAGATGATGCATACGGTCAGTGATGTATCATTGATGGTGTGCCCTGACAGGTGATGTGGTTGCAGTGTTGACGTGCTTGCTTTCCACAGGTCGCTGTTCTCTTAATAGATACACAAGGGGCTTTTGATAGCCAGTCAACCATCAAAGATTGTGCTACGCTGTTTGCTCTGAGCACCATGACCAGCTCTGTGCAGGTACAAACAACAACATTCTACGGATGCGCTTTAATCTTGTATTGTGTTGTAATTTGGGTTAATTCATGATGTTGTGTTGCAGGTTTACAACTTGTCTCAGAACGTTCAAGAAGATGACCTCCAACATCTTCAGGTTAGTGTCAGATTTATCTTCAGTATTGCATTGTCTGTGAGCTTTGGACTTTCAACACTGAACCAGTGACCTCACTGGAAAGGTACTATTCATGCATATGTATCCTGGTTCAAGGGAACCACCAACACCACCACACTTGATAATCCGCTTTATCCAAAATGTTATTGTGACTTGATGTTGTCATTGTTTAAATGCTAAGTACTTATAGCTGCCTATTCATAATTTTTGCACAGGCATATTGTAGACATGTTTGCACAGTTGTCAGTGTACATTGTTGTGTCCACTGTATTGATACAGAAATCCATATCTTTGGCATTATTATACCTTAAATATATTTGGGAGCATTTGTGCTAGGGCAAAAAATCGTAATGGTGCAACAAGTGCTGTCAGGTTAACGCGTTATTAACGGCGTTAACGCAAACCCATTTTAACGGCGTCAATTTTTTTATCGCGCGATTAACGTTCTTTTTGGCCTAGCAAACGTTGTCGTTTTTTTCACATGCTGTTGCAACAACTACTGACGTTAGAAAAACTACAACTACAACACCACACCGGATCTAGCTAGACCGGAAACAAAACAACAGGCACGCCGCACACACTTGTTTGGGCTTGCGAGCCGGCTAAAGAGTACTAGGCAAACGTTACGTTCTGAGTGGATGGCGAGCGCGAGATGGCAAAATGGATGCCAATAAGATTCTGAATGGAAAGTTTACTTTGAAAAAGTTGCCAAATAGTTCCATTGACAAGGCCAAAGTGATCTGTGATTGCTTGGTGCAAAAAAAACATTTGCACCAAGCAATCTGATCCACTTTTCCATGTTGATAAGAGTATTCAAATGAGAAATAATTGGACAAAAATAAATCAAGGGACATTTAGAATAGATAAAAACGTGCGATTAATCGCAAGTAAACTATGCGATTAATCACGATTAAATATTTTAATCATTTGACAGCAATAGGTGCAGCCTTTTTTAACTTCTTAAAATGCTCGCTAATTAGCCTGCTGCGCAGTATGTGCCTGCCGTGAGCTGATCCAGTGACCGGTCCACCGTTTTATCCAACATTACATAACCAATTAATCTTTACATTCCTAACTTTTAATGCAGATTTTAGATTGGTTAATATTAGCCATCAATCACTTCTTGTCACTGCGTTCCGTTTTCATGTGACAGAGAGCAAACTAGCGCGAAAAATGTTAAGCGCTTAAAAGACAATATGAAAAGAACAATGGAGAGCCAGAAGACCACATTTCAAACCCTAGTGGCAAGATGTGAAAAGCCCCAATGGTGGTGGTGTTTTTAAAAATAAAATTATTATCTGTAATATAAAAATAAAGTTCATTTCGAGCGCTGATTGCTGTTCAAGTTTGATAGGGATACCCCTTTAGTTGTATTGTATGTATTTATTCATAAGAGGATTTTGTTTGTGGTAACAATGCCCTCTCCTCAGGGATTCTATCTAATCTTAAATTATGGTGTTATTAATAATTTTCTGTTGTTGCAAAACCAATTAGAAAGGCATTAAAATTCCATAAAAAAGACAAAAACATTCAATTAACTGGCAGTTCAATTGACCTAAACTTTTGTTTGTCGTTTTGATCCCTCCAGGGCATCGTTATATGCATAATGCACTGCCTGACCTTCAGAAGTATCAGCAACTTTGAAGCCAAAATGAATACAAAATGATTAAGCCAAGTACCGCAAAGTAGTAGTTTGCCTTAATTCCGTGGATAATATGTCTTCAACCATGCTGACAAGGTGACTGTCTCTCCCCAGCTCTTCACCGAGTATGGAAGACTTGCCATGGAAGAAATTTATGAGAAGCCATTTCAGGTATTTTTTTGTGCTACCTAATCCTTCAGTAAGAATGAGTATCCTTGGTCATATTCACTCAGTTAAATAGCATTACTTTGATTTACAGATCTTTATCTGTGACCCAAATGTCATTAATCACAATGATGTCCTTCCTCCCATCAGACTCTCATGTTTCTTATAAGAGACTGGAGCTACCCCTACGAGCATCCCTATGGCTTAGAAGGAGGGAAGACGTTCTTGGAGAAGAGGTTGCAAGTATGTATTTTTCCACCAGTTTATTTATTTTTGCCAAAGTAACATTTTAGAGTGGGGAAACTCACTTCTCAGTATAAATACCTCCCACCCAAGCTAGCTTTTCGTTGGCATAGCTGGTTAAACCAGTGTTTATGGGAGCTGATCGTTGCATTTGTGAGTCGAGTTCACACCAGACCACCACCCCTCGCTCCTCGGCTTGAAGCAACGGCCCCGGTGGATGTAGGTGGTATTGCATTTCCGGTTAGGCACCCAGCTCGTCCGGACGTTTTTATTCTATTAACTCCAGTCCACATTTACAAAACTGTCTCCCCCAATTTTTGTTCGATTATCAAACCTGGCTCATACTACTAGCTTTTTCATAGAATTTTTTTTCCTGATTTTTGCAAGTTTGAAATCAATCCGAAATGGGTGAACTAGCACCCCATTTATTTGCTTACGTCAATAAAAGTTGCCTGCAAATGTGCTCGCGGATACGAACAGGGCACGAGCAGGTCGTGTATTGCATGCCGCACTATCTGATCAAAATGACAGTTCTCTCTACAGTCAGAGCTCGCGCAAGACGGTGGAACGTGGAGATACCCTTTCCAAAACTTGTAAGGGCGAAATAGTTTGTGAAAGACCCAGAGAAACACAAATATCCGACGAGGCAAAATCCCAGACAATTTTGGAATCCCTGCCGGATGCTTTTTTTAGGTCTCGAAAAGAGGACATGTCCGGGTAAAAGAGGACGTCTGGTCACCCTATGTTAAGGCGTGAGCATAGATTGTTGACATGTCTATCTGGAGCAAAGACAAAGATTAATACTTTAACTGACAACCACAATAGGAAATGATATATTTTGAATATATTGAAAACAAATTTTTGTTCTTTTTTTACTGTAAAGTTAAAGCGAATTACAATAAAGATGACTACTACTACACTCAAATCACAAAGAAAAATAAATACATATGTGGTGAGTTCCAATCAAGAATATCCATATATTTAGCCCTATAGCCTATTTCTAAAAACCAAGTGAAAGGAATACTATACAGTGACAGCATACATTTCCGTAAAGTTTGCATCATGTCTCTGATTCTTATCGGACTTGTACCCCATTCTGCCACTGCAATGCCTTAGCTCACACACTCGCGACCATATCAGAATCAGAATTCGGTTTATTCGCCATGTATGTTATACAAGTCTATGCATTTACATTTAGCAGACGCTCTTATCCAGGGCGACTTACAGTAAGTACAGGGAAATTCCCCTGAGGCAAGTAGGGTGAAGTGCCTTGCCCAAGGACACAACGTCATTTTGCATGGCCGGGAATCAAACCGGCAACCTTCTGATTACTAGCCCGATTCCCTAACCACTCAGCCACCTGACTCCTATGCTCGTGACTGGTTGTCGCAAAGTATGACGTGTACAGCTAGTTGCAAGCGTGCACGAGTCTCGGAGCTAGGAAAAAGGCGAGCCAGTGTTCTACGCTAGACCGGAATAGCCGGAACTGGAAAGATGGCGCGGTCCATTTCGCGCTCTCGCTTGCCTCACTGTGCCACTGAGCACTTTTCATAGCAATGAATGGGGATGCCATCTTGGAAGACAAAAGTAGCTGTGTCTACTATTATATAAGTCTATGGTTCCCCAGAAAAGGAGATGGGGAGGCTCTACTGGCGAGCGACACCATTACACCTGTTACACTCACATTAGGGGCTGAAGCAAGACATTTGGGCTCAAGTCACTTCACAATGACTTTGGAATAAGAGTTGTCATTGTCCCGTGACATGTGACACGGGGATGTGCTAAGGGTCTGGTAGAAAAGGAAATCTTGACTCATTGAGCCAATCGGCAACCTAACTAGCCCCTGATGCCAGTTGATAATACTTTTTGTTGTGGTGATTAATTTAATTATCATTTGATGTTATCCTGCATCCAAGTCTCCACTTTTAATTTTTTATTTACATGGACCTAACTTTTATGGTGTGTGTGTGTGTGTGTGTGTGTGTGTGTGTGTGGGGGGGGGGGGGTACTTTTTGTTCTTGTCTCGTGTGTCTAGGTCAAACAGAACCAGCACGAAGAGCTGCAGAACGTGAGGAAGCACATCCACTCCTGCTTCTCCAACATCAGCTGCTTCCTGCTGCCCCACCCTGGTCTGAAGGTGGCCACCAACCCCCACTTTGATGGCAGACTAAGGGGTAGGATCAGGTCCATTGCAAGTTGAACATCAACGGGTGATTTTAATTTTTTGTTACATGTTTTTTAAACCTTTCATAGATATCGACGGTGAATTCAAGACGGAACTTGTGAATCTTGTGCCAACTCTGTTGTCGCCGGATAACTTGGTGGAGAAAGAAATAGGAGGATCGAAAGTCACTTGCCGAGACCTTGTACAGTATTTTAAGGTAAGTCGTCAACTGTTTGATTTATAATATTGGATTTTGCAACATGATTACTCTGCCTTTTTAATACCGTATTTTTCTGAAAATAAGCCGCATCGTGTACAAGCAGGGGCAAGTAGACATGAGGGCAAATGAGGAATTGCCAAGACCTGATGGCCGTCAAAGCCAATTAAATGGATGGTCCGAGGAGAATGAGTGGAGAGTTGGTGAAGGGTCCTGGTGAGTTGCTATCATTTAGCAACGCAGCAACGATCTCTGGAGCTAGTCTACGAACAGCAGTGCAGTCCAGTCCCCTCATCAATTTCACCAAGTTTCATGTCTCCATTTCAAACCCTCTAGCGCCACCAATGGGTCAAATTTGAAGGTGTGTTTACACAATTTACTTTTGAACCACATGCCTCATTTTCGAAAATGAGGTATCGTCGTATTCCCTGGATCAAGACGAGTCCAACGCAGGCTATGAAGTCATACCCAGTTATATAGATTCTCCGCCTTTTGAATGTTAAGGAAAAGCGTTTTTTCGCACCTCCTCCTACAGTTTTTGTTGAATCTTCTTCAAAATTGCCACATATGATCTTCAGACCAAGCCTCACAAAAGTTATTATATGGATTTTTGATTTTCAAAATAGTTTGTTAGTTACAGCCAATCAAATTGATGTGGCCGCCATTTTGATTGAATGACTAAAGTTTTTTCGCTATCTCTCCTATAAAGTTTGTCCAATCTTCACCAAATTTGGCACAGATCATCTTCAGACCAAGCCTCACAAAAGACATCACATGGCGTTTTGATTTTCGCAACCGTTTGTTATTTACAGCCAATCAAATTGAGCAACTGATCTGGAAAAAGGGAAGTGAGGTCATATCTTAACCAATCTTTGACGCAATGACTCCAAACTTGGTGTATGGACTCAGGACCCTCTTAAGAGGTCTGAGACAGGCAATGTCATTTGAACTCAAGGTAACACTACAATAGGCAGGATTGTGTGTTGACCAATAACGGTTGATTTGTTTGTCTTATTTAAGTGATTCATTTGGCTTGTGATATCTTAGTAGATCCGGTGTCTGACCCATGTTAACTTGTGATACCAGCCGAATTGATGTGCCGCCATTTTGAATGAATATAACAATTTTTCGCTACCTCTCCTATAAAGTTGTCCAATCTTCACCAAATTTGGCACAGATGATTTTCCTCACAAAAGACATCACATGTTTTTTTGATTTTCTAAACCTTTTGACTGGAACAGCCAATCAGTCGTCAACCAAGCCACCATAAAAGTGAGGTCATATCTCAGCACCTCTTTACTGCATTGACACCAAATTTGATATAAGGACTAGGGACCCTGTTTTAAAGAGGTCCAATAGGTCATGCCATTTCACCTCTAGGTGGCGCTGCAATAAGCAAAAATTTGCACCAATTATCACAAACGTTTTCACATGGTTTTTGATTTTCAAAACAGTTTTTACGGTAAAGCTGATCAAAGTTGGCGATGAAGCCGCCAAAACAGGAAGCGAGATCATATCTCAGGAAAGATTTTCTGAATTGACATCAAACTTGGTAAAGGTGCTCGGGACCCTCTTCCAAAGAGGTCCACAAAAGGTTGTGTCATCTGACCGCTAAGGGGCGATTCCCTGACGCATGTTAACTTGTGATACCAGATGAATTGATGCGGCCGCCATTTTACGTAAAAAAAAAAAAAAGGTTTTTCCCTATTCCTCCAACAAAATCAAGAATTTCACCAAATTTGGCACAGATTATCTTCAGACCACAATCACCTTGACATGTCAACATGGGACTGAATTACAGCTGTTTAAACTTGGGCCAAATCTGACAACCGCTTGCCAGTTGAAAAACTGCTTATATTTTTACACAGTAACTGAACACAGTAATTTCCAGCACTGACAATAGCTCACTAGGATAAATTGGTGTCCTCACAAGGGCAACGTTAAGAGGTTTGAATCCAGCCAACGAGCCTGCCATGTCACTGGTTTTCTGTTTAGCGAGACTGTAAGCCACTGCAAAGGAAGCCAGGTACAACGCAGTCGCTAGCTACCTGTAGTCAAGCTGTATATAGTCATGGCAATCCTCACTCAAACTATCAAAATTATTTTAAATTTTCGAAACGGTTTGATCTGGTACAGCCAATCAAAATCTTCGGCAAAGCCGGCAAACGGAAGTTGGGTCGTATCAGCAAATCTTTGATGGATTCAAAGCTGCATTTACTCAGAACCCTGTTCTGAGGATGTCTAAAAAAAAAATTGTTCATTTTACCTGCTTGGCCACCTCATTGCTGCTTGCAGCTATTTTTCAGTTTTTGAACGGCTTGTTTTTAAACTTACGATTAACTATTGGATTGTTTCTCTGGATTAGGCATACATGAAAATATACCAAGGTGAGGAGCTGCCTCATCCCAAATCAATGTTGCAGGTAATGAACAAGAAATATATAATCAAACAACCATTACCATTTCGGTGTTAAAACATGAAACAGGATTTGGCGTATTATTACATTAATTTAAATCCTGTTCTGAGAACCCTTTGTGACTTATTCAACCTGGTGAAAACATAGATGTATATAGATATGGGTGAAAAGGCTTCTATTTTCTTGCCATAACTAGGCAACAGCTGAAGCCAACAACCTAGCAGCTGTAGCTGGAGCAAAGGACATCTACAACAAAGGCATGGAACAGGTAATTGTACAATTTACTTCTGCTGTTATATTTTTATTTTTTAAACCATGATATTTATTTATTTTTATTTATCTTAGGATTTGTAAGCAGGCAAAGAAGTATTTAACACTTTTTGGCCTAAAATATATTCACCACGATTAGAGAGATTCAATTGTTCAGTGTTCATTTAGAAAGTAATTAATCATTTTGTGTTCATGGTCATTCGGTGGTGAAACTGACAAGGAGAATGTGAAAGTGGCAGTGTGACAGCCTTGTGTAACCCCTCAAACCTTGAAGTTGTACTCTGACAATCTTATAGGAGGGATCATATAGAAATGGCTCCCCCTAGTGCTGTAACATTATACCACAAGTCTACGTATGGGACTGAGATTGACTGATTAGTGGACTTGCTTGCTGTAAAAACATACACTGTCACAATAAACAGCAAGTGTTTGGAATCACTGGTTCATGGCTTTATCAAGAATAGTCTTTAGACGAAAGACGATTTTAAATGTGTTTTTAGTACCTACTGTGTTGCTGGAATATGTCCATTTGGACTGTTCTCTGGTAAGCATAAAGGTGACAATGCAGCTGCATCCAAAACTCCCTGAAGAGATTCAGCCAAGTGTTTTTGGACTAACAATGTTTTTTAACTGCTTTGGGAGACAGTAGAACCATCAGTCCCTTGTAACCTTTACAAATGTATAAGGAGTAGGGTCCAAGTGCTTATAAGATGACTTTGTAATTAAGTGTTTGAGCGTACACTAGTATCCCCCCACGAACCCAAAACTAACCCTACCTCCACCCTCCGGCAGGTGTGCGGCGGAGACGAGCCTTACATGTCTCCGGTTGAGCTGGAGCGTCGCCACGACGACCTTAGGCAGGCGTCGGTGCGGCACTTCAGTTCGGTGAAGAAGATGGGTGGCGAGGAGTTCTGCCGACGCTACCAGGAGCAGCTGGAGGGCATGCTCGACGAGGCCTATGCCAACTTCACCAAGCACAACGACGGCAAGAACATCTTCTACGCGGCACGCACGCCCGCCACGCTGTTCGCCGTCATGTTTGCCATGTACGTGGCATCACTCATCACCGGCTTTGTGGGCATCAGCTCGGTTGCGACCCTGTGCAACCTGGTGATGGGCATGGCTCTGGCGGCGCTGTGCGTCTGGGCCTACGCCAAGTACTCAGGGGAGTTCCGCGAGGTGGGCAGCGTCATCGACCAGGTGGCCGAGACCTTGTGGGAGCAGGTGGGTCTGGTCAGTTTGGAATGCGGCGTGTGTTCGGAGAAGGACATCTGCATGTGTCCACTTCCATGTCTATTTGAGAATCTGCTTTTCATTTGATGTCACCAAATAAGATGATGGGTTTATCTTCCTTTCCTCTCACAATGGGGATTGCGTGCCCTTCTTTTTTACTGGTGATTATCTGCTCCTGCATCTCACCCAGTCTACGTAGACTCTTGTTCAAAGCACTTGCTCGCATTCACACCTTGTTTCAGTTCACTTGATTTGTTTCCTCCTCTCTGTGACCATAAGTGATTCACCAATCTGCTCTTCAGATCATAGAGGTTTACCCATTTACTCCAAACCCCTTTCAACTTCTGTGTGATATTTCCTCTCTTTTCCACCTCTAATTTATACCACACTTTCTCTCTCTCTCTCTCTCTCTCCCTTTTGTGCTTGCGTAGAGGACTCCCCGAAAGGTGAGCCAGCCATCTGGAAAACACAGGATGACTTGTAGCTCGGCTATTCATTTTTGTGTGTGTAAACAAAACGGTGTTTAAATCTCTCTCCTAACATAACGCCGCCACCCCCCCTACCCTCCCTCCTTCCAGGTGTTTTCCAAACTCTTTGAGGTGGCAAGAAGTCGAGTCACACTGGGCGCCTTGATACCAGCCCAGAGAACGAGACTGGCCTCCAACAACAATGTCAAGAAGAAAAACTAGCTGCGCCTACTGTCCTTCTGCTCAATTTCAGATTACAATTTTTAGGACTATAATAATATATTATAAATATTTCTCTCCCCCCCGTAGATCATGGTTCCCATGCCATGCTGGTCTAGATTAAAATATATATATAATTGTACACTTGGTTCACAGCAAATGTAGAATACAGGTTGGCACTTTGTTTTTTTAATCTTTTTTTTTTAATAGTCATTCCATTTTCTGGGGATGGTTTGGGTGGGATTTAGGGTTGTATAATAGAGGGAGGGGAGGTCAATATTGTTGTACTTAAAACCACAAAAATCACAGGTGGCGCGTCTGTCGTCATCCGTTTCTGTTGGCTGAGTGAACAACATGATTGTGAATGAATGTTCCCATTTACCTCCTTTCTGTACTTGTTTTGTTGTTGCCTGCTGTCTACTGTGTTTTTTCCCATCCCATCCCATCCCCCCCCCCCCCTCTTTGTCTGACGCCTTCCTTTCTCTTTCTCTCCTCTTTGTGTTCCTCACACGGCTGTTTCTCTCCAGGTGTTGAAGCCTCTAATGTGATCCTCCATGTACTGATCGCTTAGACTGACTGTGTTCAACTCCTTGAAATTGCCTGGGTGAGCAGGTGTCGCAGCACACAAAGTTAAAGACTTAACTGAGCGGCCATGGTGTGGCGCTCGTAGTACCAAAGTTTACAGCTTTACCCCATGTTGTCTAATTGGTCTTATCCCTTGGCCCACTCTTAAACAGTGGTGCCCAATGATGGGAAGGCATTGTGAGCAGACCCCAACTACTTCCTCCCTGATCGGACTGCTGATTGGATACGTGTGTGTCCCGTTAGACTATGGAAAGGTGTCCTCAGAACGGTTTTGCTGTAGTTTGTGTGTTTTGTCTGGGTTAGGCCACTTTTTCTATATAACTATTTAAATATAACTATTTGCTGTCAAATGTTTTTCTCTGACCAGCTTTTTTGTTTCTTTGCTTCTATTTCTCAAGTGAATGGAAATCAATGTTAGAATCAGTTGGCGTTTTTAAAGATGCCGCATTATACGCTTTGTTCTCTTGATATTTTCCACCACTACATAGACCTACCCACAGAAGTAAACACTACTCTTTAAACCGCATCCCCATCCACAATATTGCTGAGTTCGAAATCGACCCTTTACCCTGTAGATCGGAGACCTCTGAACTGGCTTCAGCAATGGCATCAATTTTGCCCTCTTATTGGCTAGGATAGTTTAGCAACTTGCCGTTCTTGACCTCAAACAGACGTGGGTCTGATTGGGTAATGTCGATTCTCGGGGGTCCATTTCAGAATTTGGCATACGTGTCACAACCAGCTGCTTTTAAGGTGAATCATTGTGTATATTGCCCTTAAATTTTTGAACTTAGAACTATCATGTTTTTTTTTTCTTTATTCCATCCAGACCATTACCGCCAATGTGTGCTGTTTTGTACAGTTTAGTTTTCTAAAACTCATCATGGGGCATGTGTATTAAATATACATATATAAATAAATTTTCTATACCTTTTTTGTAGCTGGAAGAACAATGGTTTCGTGGTAGGCCACTGTGCAGTTACTGTATGTAAAGGAATGCTTTTGTGATGTGTACATGTCAATAAAATCATTTTTATATATATTTGTAATCTACATTGAGCACTGCAATTCCACCCCTGCTGGCAAAGAATGTTTATAATCTTATTTAGTCTTTTGTTGCATTTTAAAGTTATTTTCGTTAATTTATTTTTCAATACAAGATTAAAACAATCTCCAACAATACCGGAAGTGTTGTCTCCAAATTAGAGGGTTCAATTTCTGGGAAAAGTAAGTGCTTGTGGCTGCTGCAACTAGGGAAGTTTATTCAACTTCAAATTAGAGGGTTCAATTTCTGGGAAAAGTAAGTGCTTGTGGCTGCTGCAACTAGGGAAGTTTATTCATCACTACATCACCTCCAAACCTATTTCAATTAATATCAAATACATATATGTATGTGTACCCCTCTTGCAATATGTTGTGTACTTGTCTATCTAGAGGTCCAGATAGACAAGTACACAACATATTGCAAGAGGGGTACACGCAAACATGCATACATACTGACTACCACATATTGCATAAAGGGAATGTACAAAACATACATACAAATGTCCATATTGTTCAAACATTTGGTACACTTACATTTTCGTGCTACTAAACGACATACTGACAACTGAGTATGCAATATACATTTGAGGCTTTTTATTTAACGATCATTTTGCTACCTACATGGCTCAAAATGGTTGGAAAGATGCTTTTGATCCCTTTTTTTTCTTCAAGAATTATGTAACCAACGTGATATAAATACATAGCCGAACTTGATAGGAAAACCCTGACCACACTGTCAAATCATGAAGATGTAGACATCTTTAAAGTGTGATAAAAATAGAAATATGTAGCTGATCATTTCAGATTTATTTAGGACAGATCAGTGAAGATGGACATGGATTTGAACACCGTGGTAAGGCCTCAGATAACATGATACAGACACACCAGGCCCCAACACAAAATGTAAACGTTAAAAATAAACATTTTAATTCTAAATGCAGGGGGCCCGAGTTGCCCACCAGATAAGCGTGTGCACCATGTAGTCTAAGGCCACAAAATCTTGGCCTTGGCTAAAAGCCTGGCTCAGCTGGGCTTGAATCTGTGTGGGGGGCCCCTGCATGTAAGAACCTCCCCTTCATGCTTTCTGCCATACTCTCAAATAAAACATGAAGATGCTGAAAATACATCTTTAAAGTGCTTTTTTAAAAGATACATTTTAAGTTTGCAGAATATTTTTTATTTACTTGGAACAGATCAATGAAGATAGAAGATGCCATGTAAGTTGAGTGAGGCCTCAACTTACAGCTACGAGGGCCCTAATATGATTACTTTCATGACTACCACTACAATATCTCCCAGGAGACAGCAGAGAAGTTGGCCATTATAGCTTGTGCCACTAATAAAACAAAGTGGGATGTTTTAAAGATACATTTGAATTCTAAATGAAGGCTACTGTACTGACTTTTACTGTAGGCTTTATTGGTAGCATGCACCGGTTTGTGATGTGAATGTATTAGTTTGCTAGCGTTAGCAGCAAAAACCATAAAACGTAAATATTTCCGAAACCATACAACAGAACCTGCCACAACGGGAACAAGACACATTTCATGTCTGTGTAGTGCAAAAACTGATGGACGAGTTAGGGTGTCTATAATATGAAAGATAACAGTAGTGTGCCTTACTGAGAGCAAGCACACCAATAAGAAAATACCCCTATTTATGCCAGTCAGTCTTGGAATGGCCTAATCCAAAAGTCATGTTTAGTTGACCTGTAAAAATAGCCCCAGTTCCGAGGTTAGTTACCAAATTGTTAGTCATGTCATTGGTGGCCAAGCAGCAAAGCCACCTTAAGTGTTTTACCTTTTCTTCTTATTATTATTATTATACATTATTATACTTCTTCCGCCATGGGAGTCTATGGCAGCCCCTGGTCAGAAGTTGTGAAATTTGGCACACTCTTTGGGGCCAGTCCCCTCATCAATTTCACCAAGTTTCATGTCTCCCATTCGAACCCTCTAGCGCCACCAATGGATCAAAGTTGAAGGTGTGTTTACACACGTTACTTTTGAATCATATGCCTCATTTTCTTAGAGGTATTGTTGGATTCCCTGGGTAAAGACGAGTTCAACGCACTTCATGACGTCATACCCAGTTATATAGATTCCTCACCATCTTGAATTTTAAGTAAAAACTTTTTTTGCTACTCCTACAATTTTTTTTTGCTACTCCTCCTCCAAGCCTCACACAAGTTATCCCATGGAGTTGTCAGTTTTCCCAACCGATTGTTAGTTACAGCCAAATTCAGCAACTGATCCGGAAAAAGGGAAGTGAGGTCATATCTCAGCACATCTTTACTGCATTAACACCAACATTTGGTATAGGGACTAGGGACCCTGTTCTAAAGAGGTCCAAAATAGATCATGCCATTTCACCTCTAGGTGGCGCTGCAATAAGCAAAAATGTCAAAGATCAAACATCGCCGATCAAACTTGGTACCCTGTTCCAAAGAGGTCCACAAAAGGTTGTGTCATCTAACATCTAGGCCCTAGATGTTAGATGACACAACCTTTTGGGGGTGATCCCGTGTCTGACATGTTAACTTGTTATACCAGCAGAATTGATGCGACCGTCATTTTACGTTTTATAAAAGTTTTTTCCCTATTCCTCCAACAAAATATATCCAATATTCAGCAAATTTGGTAAAGATTATCTTCAGACCACAATCACCTTGACGTCAAAATAGGACTGAATTGCAGCTGTTTAAATTTGGGCCAAATCTGACAACCGCTTGCCAGTACAAAAACTGCTTATATTTTTACACAGTAACTGAACACTAATTTCCAGAACTGAGAATAGCTCACTAGGATAAATTGGTGTCCTGGCAAGGGCAACATAAGAGGTTCAAATCCAGCCAAAGCCAATGAGCCTGCCATGTCACTGGTTTTCTGTTTAGCGAGACTGTAAGCCACTGCAAAGGAAGCCAGGTACAACACAGTCGCTAACTACCTGTAGTCTAGCTGTATATAGTCATGGCAATCCTCACACAAACTATCAAAATTATTTTAGATTTTCGAAACGGTTTGATCGGTACAGCCAATCAAAATCTGCGGCAAAGCCGGCAAACAGGAAGTTGGGTCGTATCTCTGCAAATCTTTAGTGGATTCACATCGAACTTGCTGCATTTACTCGGAACCCTGTTCTGAAGATGTCTAAATTCTACCTGCTTGGCCACCCTTATTGCTGCTTGCAGCTATATTTTTAACTAACTGTTCATTTCACCTTGGACACCATGAAAAGGCATCAGACTTCTGATACTTTATGACTATATGCAGCATATTAAAAACTGATTTGCAGTGCGTAAAAATGTTATAGGGAAAGTAACAATCGAAAGGGCAACAAATCTTTATTTACAAAACTGATAGTACAGTAAGTATTTCCCTAAAAATACAAGTCATAACAATGAGACTTCAAAGTTCCAAAATTACTATTAATAATAAAAAAAAAAGACGCAGGAGACAGGAATTCAAACAGTAAATAAATGGGGTCCAAGCGAAATCAAAGCTGTAGATGGGTTTGTTGTCGCCTTAGATCAAATCAGCCACTGAAAGACAAGTACAAATTTTACAATTAACATTGTGTTTTGTATACAATGAGCATTCCCCCAAATTCATGTATGGACAATGTTACATTACTTTGTAAAACAGTTACCGTTTTAAGAAAAAAAGTAGAAAACTGCTGATTTACCATTCATTGGCATTTCATCGATCTGTGTTGAGTAGTACTGCTCAATATCACGGAGGATACGGATGTCATCATTCTTCACAAAGTTGATGGCCACACCTTTACGGCCGTAGCGACCTGATCGGCCAATCCTGGAATTGGAAAACATTTGTAATAAATTGCTTAATTTATTAAATATTGAAGAAAAAAAATAGCCCTGACTTGTCTGTCTTGGAGACTCACTCAATGACTGTTCCAAGAATGTTGAGAGAGGGAGTGCCGAACCTACCTGTGGATGTACAACTCTCTGTTGTTGGGCAGGTCGTAGTTGATGATGAGAGACACCTGGGGAACGTCCAGACCTCGGGCCCACACGTCTGTGGAGATCAGCACTCGGCTACACACAAGGAGAGCAACACGTTAGAAAACTTGCCTCGACCTGGGTTGTCTTCTAGGCTGTAAACAAGCCTGTGTACAAGACATTTTTTATCCTCACAAAGAGTTTGGTTCAGAGGGGGTCTCTAGCAGTAAATGCAGTGTATTTTCAATGCTGTGCGTTACCTTGCCCCAGATCTGAACTCCTTCATGATGGATTCTCTCTCCTTCTGGGGCATGTCTCCATGCATGGAGGACACAGTGAAGTTGGCCTCCCTCATCTTCTCTGTGAGCCAATCAACCTACCGTATGAAGAGTGGACAACAAATCCATTCAGATCAAGCTCATCCAATTTGACACAACACGAGAAAAAATAGAAATGTACGTTATTTTTGCCAACACCGGCACGCTGTAGATTAGAATGATTGACTATTGACACAAATTACCACATTTGTGTCAATAGAACCAACTACTGTGCTCACAGAGGATTGGTCTTACATGAGTGATATAGTAATTAGTGATATATGAATTGAAATATGACAAGAGTTTTGCAGACCTTCCTCTTGGTGTTGCAGAAGATGACAGCCTGAGTGATGGTGAGGGTGTCGTAGAGGTCACACAGGGTGTCAAACTTCCACTCCTCTCTCTCCACGGCCACAAAGAACTGCTTGATGCCCTCCAGTGTCAACTCATCACTATGGGTCACACACCATAAAAGGGTTCAGTCTTCAGGACCAAGTAATGAACACCGCACTTAATAAACCACCCATAACAGGATAAAAATAGCGACCATTTTGGTCACATATTCTCCAGAAATGTATCTGTTCGAACCGTAAAAGATGTTCTGGAGCATTTGCGCGAGTGCAAATAATCGTTATGGTGCGACCCGTTTTAATTATTTTACCAAACGTTCGCCAATTAGCCTAGTGCACAGTAGTTTATCCAACTTTACATAACCAATTAAACTTGATCTTTATGTTCTTAACTTCAATGCAGATTTTAGATTGGTTAATATTAGCTGTCACTGTGCTCTGTTGTCATATGACAGGGAGCTAACTAGCATGCAAAATAGATCTATAACAATCAGAATCAGAATGGGATTTATTCGCCATGAAAGTTTGCACAGACAAGGAATTTGCTTTGGCAGGAAGGTGCATACAATAAACATATAGGGACCTAAAATTTTAATATGTGGACAATATACTAAGGGTACTACATAAGCTAGCAGTACTAAGTGGAATTAGAATTAAATAAAATATATAAAAATATAAAAATGTTAGTTGTGGCGCTCCTTAATATGTCGGTGGGTGCTCCTAAAATTTTGCGGATGCTCCTAACTTTTAAAAGTGGGGAGCACCAGTGCTACCAAGTAAAAAAGTTTATTTCGAGCCCTGCACAAGCAAGACAAATTATTTGGTGTGGGTGTACCTCTAAACAAAACAAAACTTGTTAATTAAGAATTCCAAGTATTGAAAGTCATGTAGTGTCTTGGTGGCATTGGTTGTTCAAAGCCAATGCCCTGACAGGAAGGAGAGCTGGTGGGTGAACGACAGCGGTCGGCATTACCCACCGTTTGACCAGGATGCGGATGGGGTCGGTCATGAACTTGTTGGTCATCTCCAGAATCTCATGGGGAAGCGTGGCACTGATGAGGCACACCTGGGTGGCAGGGGGCAGGTAACGATACACGTCGTAGATCTGTTCTTTGAAACCTGGGACGGGTTGGTGAAAGGTCAAATGTCTCGCAATGCTAGTTTTGAAATGCTGATACATTGTCATTCAAGTTTCAGGATATGAGGATTGTCAATGCCTGGAGAGAATGGAGAGCTTCTGCCTTGTACCTTTGTTGAGCATTTCGTCAGCCTCATCCAGAACCAGCATCTTTATGGCACGTGTCCTCAGGCTTCTCCTGCGGATCATGTCTGAAGGGGACAGGAAACAGGAAACACTGAGTCTCACTGATAAGAAGTTTGCTGGCGACTTACATCTTTGTAATATCTTCCCTAAAGAAAAAACTATATGCATTTTCTGAATAAACAGCATTGGTCTTGTCTGCAATGATACTACAAAATACAATGAATATATTTGTCTTGAGTAGCCGTTCCATCTTTTTGCTTTTCTATGTTGATATAGAGGTAGCAAAAGACCTGGGGCCGGTTGCACAAAACACCTTAAGTTTTTTCCTTAAATGTTCCCTTAAAGGTGACATGACATGAAAACTTCACTTTAGGAGGTTATTTAACATTAATACGAGTTCCCCTAGCCTGCCTTTGGTCCCCCAGTGGCTAGAATTTTCGATCGGTGTAAACCAAGCCCTGGGGGTGTTCTTCTCCGCCTTTCAGAAAATGAAAGCTCAATTGCTCTGTTTGAAAATCTCTTACGTCACAAGGAGGAAGGTTACCTCCTCTCTCTGCTTTGCCCGCCCAGATAATCTGGCCCGCCCATAAGAAACTGAGCTACGACGGTGCAAGTGTTTTTATCCTCGAGACATGGCTTGCAAACGAACAAAGCATAACATTTGCTCAGTTTGGATGTACAAAGGAAAACAAAAATCTTTTTACAGTTCCTTCATCCGAGCCTCTGAAGACCCAGTATCTTAATTTTATTTTCTCTGGAAATGTGCCTACACAACTTCTGTTGTAGGCGCATTTGTTTTGTATGTCTGCGCCAAACACTTCAGCCACGACTGTTTCCTCAACTTGAGCTAATACAAAACTGGCCTTGCTGAAATTAAATTCTGGATCAGTACTAACTCTCCTTCGTCCAGCTACTAACCTCGGACAAGTAAGTTAACTAACGCTATATCATTTTGTAGCTTTACTGTATATGGTTACCTAGCTTGCTACCCTTAGAATGTGGCTGTAACATTAGCTCTGCAGCTAACAGCTGAGTTACTGTCGCTAATGGAAAAGTAGATAGCATCAAGTATGTGTGTGAATACACATGCTGTAACGTGAGTGTTGTACACTTCTTTGTTATTTGGATAACCGTTCTGCTGTTGGTGTTATGGCGCGCGATATCCGCCTTTCCCCTCATTGAAATGACTGAGTGTGTACCTCTGCAAACCAGGGTTATCAGATGAGAATGGGCAAATTCGTGGCATCTTACAGCAACGGGGCTACAGCCATTGCGATACATCCATTGTAAACATTAGCGCATGGTGCCGCCCCTCCGCTCCGCATTAGCATTTAAAGCTACAGACACCAAAACGGCGCATTCTGAGGAAAGTTCCTTGTGGGACTGTAGTTCTGCACCAAGGCTGAATATCGGGAAAGAGACTTCTGATACAGTATTAGGGGACCACTAAGGCCTATATAAAAGCATCCAAAAACAGCATGTCATGTCACTTTTAAGTATTTAAGGTTTTCTCCTTATCTTTGTCTTATAGGCTACTTAAGGATTCCCTTAAAGCGTAGAACGAAAGCCCTTAGCAAACAAAGTAAGGAAGAAAACTAAAAGGTACCTCTGACTTATTCTTTACCGCAACATTGCCGAGTTTATGGAGATAAATTAAGGCTATTTATGCGTCGGCTACCGCTGTAAGTAGCTAGACTCAGGCCGGTGAATGCAGAGTAACTGTTGATCTCATTTTGATTTACACAGTTAAGGCCGAATTATACTTCTCCGACTCCGTTACGGACAGACGGACGGACTCGGACGGATTGGTTGAATTTATAGTACTCTGAAGGCTGTGGGTGCTGAAAACACTTCACTGCCAGAAGAGTAGGTGGCGCTGCACTGCGAAAAGTCGGAGCAAATTTACAAATTAGCCGTTTCATCAATAAAATACGCACATTTTCAGCAACTACACTGCCCATTTCTCGTCACATTTTAATTCAGATGCTGATTTACATGTACTGTTTAGCTGAAATATGAATTGTAAAAACTTACAGCAATGGTGGTCAAAGGATTCTGTTCGTCCTGTTTATCACGGCAACCCCGCCCCCGCCCCTGACGCAAGCGGTTCTTAATACGGACCAATCACAGCCAAGGGGTATCCGTAAAATGACGGACGGACAGACGGATAGTCAGGAAAATCAGGAGGTGCACGTAGAGCTCTCCGAGGGGCTCGGAGAGGGCACGGAGAGGGAATTCCTCGTCGGAGAGGGCGTTCCCTGTCTCCGTAAAAACGGAGAAGTATAAATCGGCCTTTAGAAGTAACTCCCACTTAAACGTTACTGTGTAGCAACAAGACCTACAAGTAAAGTTGATATCACCCGTTTTATTTGACTCCCTCCTGTAATTGGTTCTCTCTTTTTTGGACATAAGTCAAATTATCATATTTAGGTTCCTCCGGTAGGAGGGAACCTATTGTTATTGTTGGTATTCTTATTATTTTTCTTCTCCTTGCGCCCCAATATCTCAAAAAGTCCATGGTCATAAATGTTCTAATTTGGCACATTGATACTACATCCAAGTGGGTACCCCCACACCAAATATGGGCCACATCGGACCATAGGGGGCGCCACAGGCCACGCCCAAAAGTCCGATTTTCAAAGTGATGGCATTTCCACCCCATTGCTCCAATTCTTCTGAAACGTGGTGGGCATGCCTCATTTTTCATGAGGAACAAAAAATCCTCAAGGACCCATAAGGTCCGCCATGATGGATTTTCCTGTACTGTGATAATTTGGGAAAACATTCAAAATTCCTCTTCTCTTGAACCAAAGGTGAAATTGACTTGAAATTTGGTACAGATATGTATCATTGACGTATTTAAAAACGTTACTTAAGGCAATTGAATCAAGTACAAAATGGCTGAAATAGGTGTATTTATGTAAATGTCCACATTGCCTCAATATATTTGTGTCACTAAATCAAATGTATTTTTGAAGGATGGTTCAAACCTAATAAGCTTTAAGGTGACATGCCTCTGAAGTACCATGCAAAGTTTCACCTTGATATGTCAACATATGACTGAATTACAGCTGTTTGAACTTGGACCAAATCTGACAATGCTCGCCACTGGAGAAACAGCTTTTTTTAATTATCCAGTTATTGAACTTTGTGTATTCCATGCCTGGGAATAGCTCAATTGGCTGAGATGTTGTGCTGGTAATCAAGGTTCAATACCAGTCAGAGGCATAGTTTTTAATTTTTTATTCTGACCAAACGGTTTCTAGTCTCCCGATAAATCCTCCGGTTGTAAAACATAGCAATGCGTGTTTATTTGAGCCCATCACAACACATCTGTTTAGCGAGACTGTGTAAACCACTGCAACACAAGCCAGGTTCACCACAGTAGCTAGCTACTTGTAGTCTACGCATGGTAGAGATAACTCTAATGGTTTTCTCTAATGAAGTCAATTGATTGTTCAGGTGGATCCCTTGCCTGTTGCACAAATTCATTTCAGTAACCTAAGCCAGGACACATTCCCACTGATGCTAGGCATGATTTAAAATTCCCTTCCATGACAAGTTATGGCACTCCAGACAACCTGTTTAAAAAAACGATGAGAAAGTTATTCTTTACAGCAGCAACCCAGTCATCTCGTTGTCCCGTTTTTATAGGAAATGTACAAGCAGTTTCAACTTAGGCTGAATCTAACAACACTTACCACAGGAGAAACAGCTTACTTTTTTTATACAGTAACTGAACATGACAATATTCAACACTGAGAATAGGGCTGGGATGGTGACCTGTAAAGTATAAGTTTGTAGGTTGGAATCCAGCCATAGTCTTTTGGCCTGTCATAATTTTGATTATCTGTTTAGTTCAACAGGATGACATCATTCTGAAATACGATGCACAATTTCATGCAATTTCACCTTGAAATGTCAACCGTTTCTTAACCTTTGTCCAAAAGCTGACCAAAGCTAATACTCTGCCCTTTCTATTCATACAATCTCAACAGTTGGTATGTAGCAGAGAGGATAGAGAGACTGACTTGTAACCTTATGCTCATGAGTTCAAATCCCCATTCAGCCTGTTGTTGGCCAAACATGAAGTAGTTTTGCTCCCTTGTTGTCCAACTCTCGATCTTCTGCAGTTTACATGTTTATAATATTTTGCCATTTTGCGAAGGAACCCGCATCGCTGCTTGCAGCTATATTTTTATTCTATTTCTTGAATTGACCGCTTCACCAAACTTCTTGAGTTTATTTTTGTTGCAATTTCGTTCTACATTCGTTGTTTTTTGTTTGCAGTTATTTGTGGATCAAATTGACTTTTTAGTATGTGTTGTATTCCTGTAGAAGCACAATATTTTCCTCCTCTGACCAATTTGGTTTTCTTGCCTTTTCCAATTTTATTTCCTTAAGTCTAGCTAGAGCTAGCTCTAGCTTTTGTAAGGTGATGCACTAGCGATACAACTGAACAAACACAGTCTCCGTGGAAAAGGTCAAATTTTACTGCTGTAAAATCACGTTCAATGTAGTAAATCCCTTAACATTTCACCTTAGCTAAGGAAACCATTTAAGGGATTCTGTGCAACACCCTTAAGTAAATCCCTTAGTTAAGGAGAAATGTACCCTTAAGTGTCATAATTAAGGAAAAAACATAGTGTTTTGTGCAACCCGCTCCTAGTTAGTGGTGCTGTCTAGTTACTGGAACCGCCAGTCTGGACTCACCAAACACTCTCCCGGGTGTCCCAGATACAACGTGCTGGCCATAGTCCAGCTTGCGGATGTCTTCACCCACGTTAGTCCCTCCGATGCAGGCATGACACTGAACGTTCATGTAGTCACCCAGCGCAAGGAGGACCTGGTGAAAGAGTCATCAAGTTGCAGAGTTGAAATGGAGTCCTATTGAAGATGTAATCCATTGCACAGGATGACATTCGTGATAAGATAGCAGGACATCCACATACCTTTTGTATCTGTCCAGCCAATTCTCTGGTAGGAGCCAGGATCAGAGCTTGAGTTTCACGCACCTGTAGAACATAAAAAATATATATATTTTAGCATATTGTGATTGGTTCCGTATTTATGAGGAAAGGTGGGCGTTTTTTTATTCATTACAATAATTACAACAAACATACCTGAATATCGAGACACTGCAGCACGGAAACACAAAAGGTAGCCGTCTTTCCAGTACCGGACTGAGACCTTAGCAAGACCAAGTGTGAAACAAATGTTGATCAGTATGGTTTCCAGTCAAAGTACTGTATAAATGAATGTGGTTGTGTTGTGTAGTTGGGCCAGGCCTTACTGTGCAATGACATCTCTGCCTTTGATGATCTGTTTGATTGCTCTCTGTTGAATGGCTGATGGTTTCTCAAAACCTAAAACAAATTAAATAATAATAATGGAATAGTTATTCACTCATTTCATGGATGCGTGTTTTCTAAAATAAGCCAAGTGCTGCTTGTTCATTTGAGCAGGATATAGATAAGTCATCGCTAAATGTTTCCCTCCTCCACAGACTTAGGTGTCTAAAAGGCTAACTGGCTAGTTGTACTTTCAATTAACAAAAATACCTAGGAGTTATTGAAGTAAATTATTTAAAGTGAAAAGCTAGTGTGCTAGTTAGTTTCCTGTCTGGTCAATATTAGCTAGCCTATAGCCAATGATATAAGTAACGTTAGCTATCAGCGACTAGCTGTCAGTTACTTAGCTTAGTGCTACACTTATAGCTTGAAAACAATGTAGCGAGAGCTTGTTAGCTACATTGATAGGCTAGCTGACTTTTGCTGTAAACGCAGAACGAGGTCATTGGCTACCATTCATAATCCAAATATTTCGCTACGATCACTGTGATTTGAATTTAACTAAATAGTCAGGGTATTCTACAAGCTCCGGGCCTGCTCTACCCAAGACAAATCCCCGAACTAACCGTAAGCGTATATCCCCCGGAGAAGGTCCTCTCGTAGGCCCATTGTGTCGAATGTAGGAGTAACATCGACCTCCTCGCTGGTCTCAAACTCGATCTTGGTCATGTCTTCCTCCTTTAGAAGTCGTTTTCTACCGGATACTGGGGCTACAGCCATGACTTTAGTGACTTTAGTGACTTTATTTCCAAAATACCACCACAAACCACAACTTCACCAGTTCACGTTCTGAGATGCGATGTCGAAAAAAGACCGCCGCATGTGTCGCTCTCGTGACGTCGAAAGCAAGGGACCAACGTATGACGTGTTGAAAAGAGGGTGGTGGAAGCATAGACGTATGTCTATGGGTGGAAGCATAGCTCCCTCGGCTTCACCTCCACGCTACGATTTCCTGCATTTTATTACAAATGTCGATGCAAATTAAATTCTCTAAACATATCAAAAGTTATACCTCCCAATATTAATTAAAAACTTAACGAAAAGTTGTTTCTCTAAAAGTACATTTATTACACATTTAAATTATGTACAGTTATAGTGATAAGATATATAAAATATGAAAAAACAACCCAACTCATTATATGCTTTAAAAGTGGTTGAAAACATGGTGATGTGCATGTGTATATATGCCTGTGTTCCAAGCAGTCCAGCAAAGTGAGATATGGATATTGATGGTGTCTGTCATTAAAACTTCCCCAACACACTTTTCTGTAAATGATCCTGAACTGAATGTTGTCAGTATTCCATTTATTCTACATAGAATCCTTGTGAATTCCACTAAAATAACGTTTTATAAATTATGCTAATGAATCTCCTGATTCATCCTCTCCTGAAATATTTTTTAACTAATTGTGGTAAGAGAATAACATCATTTTACTTAAATGCAGAACCCAAAGTAATACTTCATCAGGGGGGAAAAAACATCAAAAGGGTATTGCAAAGTGATGTATTGTACAAGTGCATTTGGTGACCCTTTTACAACTTTCAGTGAAGTATTTCTATCCTACTAGAAGGCAGTACCCAAGTAATAGACTGGGTACCCTGTCGTGCATGTCATGGGCGCATAACATCGCAAACAAGCCTTGCTTTACGTTACCATCCTAACCCCCACCCCCTTCCCTAGTTTTGATGGTTGGGACAGTGTTAGTTCACTCTTGTGAAGCCAGCTCCAATCAATTCCACAGATACAAATACATACAGTAGACAGTAGGTCTTGGTCATCTATATTATAGACATATTTATGAACTTTCATTAATCAGGCTTTCAATACATGTTACAGTATGCATTTATTGGCCTATCTATCATGTAGATCAGTTAATCAGATATATAGATGACTGGATCTATGGTGGTTTTTAGTCCAGGACAGAACACGCAGATTAAGGTGATGGGTTTCCCTAAACAGAAGTCTCAAAGCCATTTGGCACCAAAGCATCAAAATAAAATAAAAAGTAAAACAGAAAATATTTACCCATAGAATTCAGTAATTGGCATTATTAAATTACCATTCATTTGCAGTAATACCAAAAAACCAAACAGACAATGGGCTTAAAAAAAAGAAATACATTCATGTGCAAACTAGAATGAATTAAGCAATCAGTTTACCTGTACAAAAAAAGCTATCATGCACTCTCACACACATCCTTGAATAAAATGTGACAGCAGCACCAGCAGTGTATGCGTGTCTCACATAATTAATCGACTGCAAAGAAAAATCACCACAAAACGTATGTTACATCTATACAAAGGAAAATGACTGTACCTTAATGTCAATCCTAATTCAACATCATGGTAAATATGTGAGTGTGTGTGTATCTTTGTGTTTGTTATAAAACCAATATAGTTGTTGTGAAAAGGCAGTAATAAATAGGGTTGGCAAAGCGTCAGTGATCCCCTGGTGTGAGTGTGTGTAAAAAGCAGTCTATTGATATGTGGACAGGTCAATCGTCCTTTGTGTGGGCGTCCAAATTGACCACTTGAAGCTCTGTTAGGTTGCTAGTGCTGCTGCTCGACTGCTGGCCAATCACCATCTAACATGGATAAAAAGACGCGGGTTAGTCCTACTCACCACCTATCACAAACAACCCTCCAACCAATCTGACACACTCTTTTTTTTTTTTTAAGTAAGCAAGTTCACAAATTTAGGAACTGAGGGATTTAGAAGATAGGAATAAAACAAATTGACTGAGCTGGTGTGTCATGTAAGGTAACATTCCTGCTTCAAACAGTAATTCCAAGTGAAAAGTCCAAGTGATTTATGTTAATTCAAGGGTTACGTGTTGTTGTGGTACAGGCCAAGCTGAGCGGGCAGTCTCACCGGGTGTAGCTGCACTGCCCCTGGTGGCATTGTGAGGAACACCTGTGGAACAGCACCTGCAAACCAACAAAAGGTGTCATTTTCATTGAAAAACATTTAACAACCCGAACCTCAATCCCCTGACACAGGAAGTCAATGTCTTCTGTCTAATGCAATGTGTTTTCTATCAAACTTTATGAAGATAACTTCCCTCAGCAAACAAACTTTTTTGTTAATTATCCTTAACTGAATGTTTTCAGTATTGCATTTCTTCTTTAGATTCCTTGTGAATTCCACAAAAGAACGTTTTCTAAATTATGCTATTTGTAACCTCTCCTGAAAGTACTATCAAAATAATCCTTCATTGGGACCCATAAATCCAGGATTTGATCAAATACAGGAATAAATATACAAGACAACAAACAATTACAAGTATGAGATTGAATAACATTTACAGAATACACCCAAATGGCCTAAATCGCTCGTTGTACACCCTTCATCGATCAGCTGTTGCTGTAGCTCTGTGGCTGGCTCACCGGCGTCATGGGATTGTGCGTGGGAGGCCTGAGAGAAGGTGTTGAGCACGGTCAGGCCTCCATCGGAGAGGGAGGGGGTGGGCGTGGCGTACATGACCGTGTGGGCACCGGGGTACATCATGTGACCCGCCACGGAGGAGGGCACAGATGATGTGACAATGGTGGTGGGCAGGCTCACTGGAGGAGGAGGGAAATATGTTTGATTCAGCCTGCAGCTGAAGGACCCGTTTACAAACATGGACAACCAAGACAGCAATTCAACTTTTTCATTTGTCAGAGACCACAGCTTTAAAGCAGATCTCTCATCGCTGTTTTATATTTGGCCTGCAGATGGTGCTGCTGCTCTGATGACAGTTGCCCTATGACCATCGACGCTAAAGCCCTGTTGACAAAATTAAAGAAAGTTGCAAACCACAGTGGGGGCAGAGTAGGATCGTCAGGGAGTGAGGAAACAAATATAGCACAGCATGCCAATAAATTACAGTGGTTTTTGGGAAGCAGAGCTTGCACCTTGGGGAATGTTAAATTAGTTTCATAGTGCTGGCTAAAATAAATTTAAACTATCGCCAAAAAGTAGTTTTGACTCGCTCTCACTACCAAAGAACATGCACATTAAAATCTGTGTGGCTAGTAGATTCTGTAGACAAGAGCAGTTCAGAGAGATATCAACAGTCAGGTCTGTACACAAGGTGTATGTCTGTACTAGTAGCTGGTGCAGGACCTGTTGATAAGTATAATGACACTAGAGCCATGGGCAGTGCTATCCTCGTCCTCCAGGGGGTTACCTGTGGAGCTGCCAGTGGTGTGACAGAGCTCAGAGCTGCTGTGGCTGAGGGAGCTCTGCTGGCTGCTGGGGTGTACATGGATGGCCTGGAGCTGCTGGGGCATCCCTCCTCCTAATGCACAAACACACACACACACGTTTATGCATACACGCACACACACACACACACACACGCACACACACACACACACACACACACACACACATATACATACACAACCATACACACACACACACACACACGCGCACACACACACACGCGCGCACACACACACACACACACACACACACACACAGTTTACTTCAGCAGCAAGGTCAGCATTACAAATGAACACACCCAGATCACATGTTTAAGTTAAGCCTTGGATTGTAGTTTCTTTCAAAATATATCTCAAGTTATTTTAGTCTGAGAGTAGGTTTAAAAGACGTTTCTGAGAAACATTATAAACTGTACTGGTGACATGCAGAAAAGATATACAAGGCATTATTTACAAATAATATACAAGGCATTTACTGAGAAGGTCACTCTTGCATACTAACACTGTTAATGCTGCGTAATGAAGCCATATGCCCATAGGTGGGCATGAACACGACCACCTGTTAAGACTACCATTGGGTCTGAATGAAGAATATACAATTGATAAATTAGTACTATGTAACATGCAATGTTTTTAGTCTATATTCTCTACAGCACAGGAAAATTGAGTTCATGAAGGTGGGCACTGACAAACATAGAGAAACCGAGAAATACTTTTTACTCATGCTCTAAAATACCTTGGGGTGCTGGACTGCATGTGAACCAAGTGCTCCTTTCCCCTGTGATAGCAGCTGCTAGCTTGGGGTAATACCAGATACGAGCAACATACATACACACAGACCTGCTATACACACTCCCCCAACCCTCTTTCCTGAAATACCCTTCCTAGTGCACAAGGCCTCCCATGTCCATTCCATTCCTCTCTCATGGTTTTCTTCATTCCTTTCTTCCTTGGACAAAAAGGTTCACTGGTTTCATGGCATTGTCTTTGTCACCCTTAAAACCCTGATAATTTTTTTTTTTTTTTGACCTGTGAACAACTAATACCAAATTAAAAAAATTGGGCTGTGATGAACCAGCCTCCTGTTTGGAACTAGATTCCTGTTTTTTTCTTTCTTTCTTTCTTTTCTTTCTTTCAAGTCTATAAAAATGACAACCAGACGGAAGCCTGAGATGCAGGGGTGGGGAGGGACAGGGGTGTGTGAACGTGTGCATGCAACAGGGACCAGGATGAAGACAGAGGCAGGTATCACCACCACCCCACCCCCCCTTAGACAGTAAAGCCCCTGACCTGTGAGCGAGACGGTTGCGGGGAGGCGGAGGAGTGTTGCCTGCTGGCCCTGCTGAGCGTGCGTGGTAGCGATGCCGGCCGGCCCCAGGGGCCCCTGGAGGGCCTGCAGCTGACTGAGGGGGATGGTGTGCGTGCCGGGGGGAAGCTGAGCGCCTGGAGGGGGGTGGGGCAAGGGGGCGCGCAGTGAAGTTAGCCACACACAGCTTTACACACAGGTGTTTAGGAAAGAAAGGAAGAGAGAGAGAAAAAAACAGAATAAGGCAGAGACAGAGATAAAAGGGAGAAGAATTCTGAGATGAAAGGCAAGCGTGGCTTGGAATCAAAACTCAACGGCAAACACTGAAGCCTGCACTCATAGTAAAGGCGAAGTAACTCGAAACCCAGCAGAAATCAAAAGGCCAAAGGAACATATGGCCACAGACACCACCAACAACGAAGAAACACTGTAGAATGTGCATGTGCATGGACACAACAAGGCACAGGCACACTATTAAACAGCCACAACAACAAGCACAGCCACAGATACAACACAACAGACACAGCAACAGCCACACAAGATCCAACAAGACAGCCACCACAGCAGCGACACAAACACAACTACACAGGCACAGCCACATAGACAAAACATCTGAACATCACTGTCATAAAAAGCTGCAAAACACAGTCTGGGCCAAGAAAACGGCATGTAGTTAACACAGACGTCAATCCACTTCTCCCTGCAGCAAAGAAAATCTCACCCAAACCAACTTGAGAAATCCTTTTGACAAATCCAGACTCTTTTCCACTAGTAGCACTGGTGCTACCAACGTTCTTGGTTTCTTGCATTTGGTCGCACCAGCACCGGATTTGGCTGCACATTTTTGTTTTGGTACAGCATGGTATTAAATCAATGACCTCACACGCACAGCTGCATACATAATTAACATACCCTAGTTTTACATGGATGTTTAGACAGACCACGGCATATTGGATGCAGATTATGTCATTTCGGACACAGTCCGGAGCCCTGCGCAGAAACGAGATATGAGACCCCCCCCCCAGAGAGAAATGGTTCACTCACCGGACATGAGGGTGAAACCTCCGGGCAACATGACGCCTGCGGGCGCGGCCGAGCCCTTGAGCACCGTGCCGTTGGTGCTGGTGCTGTGGGTGTTGATGCCGGCTGAGACCTGCCAGCAGGTGGCGGGATTGCTGTTCTGCAGGTGCATGGCCACGGCACTGGAGGAGGAGGAGGGGGCAGAGGAGGAGACAGGCAGGGGCTGCGCGTTGATGCCACTAGGCAGGTTGGCCACAGTGAAGGTTGGCTTCATGTCCTGGGAATGGGAGGAGGAGAAGGACAATTTGACAGGATTTGGCCATCAGTCAAGATGCATTTCCATTATGAAAGTTGTGAAAACGTGTTGCTTAAACCGGTGCAGGAATTTGTATTCTTTTTTTCCCTTCCATGATTATTCATAATAATGGGCCATAATTCCATTGGAAGAGACCAACTGAAACGATATAGATCACCTCTTTTTAGTTGGCATAAAACAAAATAAAACAATCACATGGCTTGATGAGTTTGCCAAAAAACAAAATCACAGTGCTGGCATGCTTGACTTCAACACAAGCATGGCTTACCTGAGGCAAACAAATTCTCTCAAACTTAGCAAAGGACACTGACTAAGGCCTAATCCCAATACTCTGTTTTAGGATGTCATAATTTCTTAATCAATTATGTAAGCCGAAAATATTACATATATGGGACTCTCTGGATATGTCCGCCATTGTTGCAGGTAGCGCAGTATTCACATACCCCTAGGTTTCAAGTAAGCTCCCGAGCTTACTTGGTTTTAAGGGGTGTATACCCCTTCGTGTTAGCCCTACCCCTCGATCAAAAAGAGTATTGGGACACCACTTACTCTCACGGGAACGCGCAAAACTAAGGGCTAGGGGTAAGGGGTAGGGGTAAGACAGAGTATTGGGATTCGGCCTAAACCCTAACACGACCAAGACTCATCTCCAACAATTGATTATCACAATGCTAAATGACAGCAACAGCGAAAAATATCTAAGTTGCTAGTCCCAGAGGAGAGTTGGGAAAGACTGGGTGGGAGGTTGCAAAAAAAACAGCACCACAAAGCTCCTGGAATCTCAGCTGTTCTTGCAGTAAAACAGGTGCTCGACAAGGTTAAAGGTCATGCCTATTTCGAGCGCTACAATGTCTGTGGAGGAATCTACAATGGTTGGGTTTGTGTGGTATCAGCAGAGCCTGTTTAAGGAGAGCCTGTCCACTCCCTATTAAGCCCCATTGTACCAAATTTGGTTGCAGTTCCACCAGAGTTCCACTGGGGGTGATCACGAGCGAGTGCATGTTGAATGGGAGACTATGGAGCTAAACGGTTAAATTTGTCTCTTTCGCCTGATTGTTGTTGAGAAATCTGCGATTTGATTGTAGTTTTTGCATGTTCAACATGGATTATTGGTCGAAAGTTGAATGAACGAGTACTTATGTCCTTTCGATTTCTTACAGGGTGAGTTGTTGTTGCCCATAACATGCTAGCATTCTGCTAATGAATGCTGATTGGTTAGTGAAGGACTGACTACGACCAGAGATCCCGCTTGATGGCATCTGAAGCGGAATACAAATGTTAGAGCATTAGTAACATTAGCAACAACACTCTTTCTAGCATGTGTATTGACAGGGAGAGCCTAACCTGTCAGCTGTGTTGTCGATGCCTCGAGAGAAAAAAGGAAGTGACCAGAGCTTACCGTAAAGCAGTATCTCTGGTCGTACGATGTGTATGACGTCATTGACATTTTAAAAGGCTTTTTAGAACAGAAAGGACAGTGACAGTCACAGAGTCACTGAGAACTGTCACTGAGAGTGACAGTTCTCCCTATATTAGACATTCTCTGGTATCAGTGTTCATGAATGTGTGTGTGAGAGCACAATGTCATCTAACTGTGTATACTCAACATCTTGTAGTCCAACATGACCAAGAAATCCTAACCTCAATGGCTTGTATTCTTTCATGTCACGGGTAGGGTTTGGTATCGACAACTGGTTCCATTTTAGAACCAGTTCCAAATTCCTTGTCTGTGCAAACTTTCATGGCGAATAAAACCCATTCTGAATTTCCAAGAACCTTAGATTCGATAAGACGCGCGCATTTCAATTAGGGGTGTTCCGATCAGGATTTTTGGGGCCGATCACTAGAAGCAGTATCGGGGGTCTATTTGAAGCCTTATATTTATCATGTAGCATTATCAGAATCAGAATTCGGTTTATTCGCCATATATGTTATACAAACACAGAATTTACTGTGGCAGGGAGGTGCAAACACTAAACATATACGAATCTTAAATTAAGTAAAGGTACAGAAGTTTAACTATTCCTAAAAACTAAACAATCTAAGAATAAAACTATTTAAATATAAAATAAAATGTATATAAAAAAGTACACAAAAAGTACACAAAGTATATGTAAAATATATATAAAAAAGTCAATTTAACTATTCTTAACAACAATGTATATTAAGTATAACAATGAAGATATGATAAAATATTTGAAATAACAACTGTTTATTTAGTGGCAGGAAACATCCATCCATCCATCATCTGCCGCTTTTCCGGGGGTCGGGTTGCGGGGGCAGCAACCTAAGCAGGGAGGCCCAGACTTCCCTCTCCCCGGCCACTTCCACCAGCTCTTCCTGGGGGCCCCCGAGGCGTTCCCTGGCCAGCCGAGAGACATAGTCCCTCCAGCGTGTCCTGGGTCTTCCCCGGGGGCCTCTTCCCAGTGGGACGTGCCTAGAATACCTCAACAGGGAGGCGTCCAGGAGGCATCCTTATCAGATGCCTGAGCCACCTCAACTGGCCCCTCTCGACGCGAAGGAGCAGCGGTTCTACTCTGAGCCCCTCCCGGATGACCGAGCTTCTCACCCTATCACTAAGGGGGAGCCCGGACACCCTGCGGAGAAAACTCATTTTGTCCGCTTGTATTCGTGATCTCGTTCTTTCGGTCACTACCCACAGTTCGTGACCATAGGTGAGGGTAGGAACGTAGATCGTCTGGTAAATAGAGAGCTTCGCCTTTCGACTCAGCTCCTTCTTCACCACGACGGTCCGATGCAGAGCCCGCATCACTGCGGACACCGCACCGATCCGCCTGTCGATCTCGTGCTCCTTTCTTCCCTCACTCGTGAACAAGACCCCGAGATACTTGAACTCCTCCGCTTGGGTCAAGATCTCCTCCCCGACCCGGAGATTGCACTCCACCCATTTCCGGTCGATAACCATGGCCTCAGATTTGGAGGTGCTGATTCCCATCCAAGCCGCTTCGCATTCGGTTGCGAACCGCTCCAGTGAGAGCTGAAGGTCACGGCCCGATGAAGCCATCAAGACCACATCATCAGCAAAAAGCAGCGACCCGATCCTGAGGTCACCAAACCGGAACCCCTCAACGCCCTGGCTGTGCCTTAAAATTCTGTCCATATAAGTTATGAACAGAATCGGTGACATAGGGCAGCCCTGGCGGAGTCCAACCCTCAACGGGAACAAGTTCGACTTACTGCTGGCAATGCGGACCAAACTCTGGCACCGGTCGTACAGGGACCGGACAGCCCCAATCAGGAAATCCAGTACCCCGTACTCCCGGAGCACCCCCCACATGAGCCCCCGAGGGACACGGTCAAACGCCTTTTCCAAATCCACAAAACATGTGTAGACCGGTTGGGCGAACTCCCATGCACCCTCCAGAACCCTGCCGAGGGTGTAGAGCTGGTCCACAGTTCCACGGCCAGGACGAAAACCACATTGCTCCTCCTGAATCCGAGGTTTGACAATCCGACGGTCCCTCCTCTCCAGAACCCCTGAATAGACTTTCCCAGGGAGGCTGAGGAGTGTGATCCCCCTAAAGTTGGAGCACACCCTCCGGTCCCCCTTTTTAAAGAGGGGAACCACCACCCCGGTCTGCCAGTCCAGAGGCACTGTCCCTGATGTCCACGCGATGTTCAGGGCTCGACAATAACGATGGCCCGGGGCCAGTAAAAAGTAATGTCGGGACAGTTAAACAAGCAACTCACTGGCCCGATCGGGCCACTTCAAATTATTGATTGAAAACAAAATTTGCATTGTAAAAGTTAACATCCTTCATATGTTTTGCTAAATGCATAAATAACTTCAGCTTGTGGGGCACACAGTTGGCAAATCAAGAGTTGAGTAGTGAGTGACGAGTGGTTGTCAAATTGTAATTCTTTAATCTCGATACATTTTTTAACAACTGGCGCGAGACAATAAAGTGAAGATGGCAGCAAAGTAGAGCTACGAGCTCAAACGGAAGCAACTTTTTTTATGGAACGAAGATGAACTGTGTCGTCTGTTGTATGTTCCCGTCTAAAGCAGACAAAAGTGGATCTTTTCACAAAGGGAACAAACAATTTTCGAAAACAATCCCTGACCAGCCATGCTAGCAGACAGCACCTGGTTTGCGTGACAGCTAAGCGGATGGTTGACAATCCATCTTACATTTACATTACATTTAGTCATCTTCCAGGCCGTTGACCATGCTGGTCAGGAATTTAAATGTAGATGCCCATCGTGTTATTGCACGACTTATAACAACGGCATATCACGTAATTAAGACGGGCCAGCCGTTCCCCCAGGCTATTGAACTGCAGCAGAAGAATGGTGTCGACTTGGGTACTTAGTATAATACTGATGAAATGCTATGGAAGCTTTTATATATTAGCATTGAGGGACCATAGGTTTCAGTTTCAGCCTGACAGCTGTGCAGAGATGGCTGTCAGCAGGGAAGAGAGCACGTCATGTTTGAGGTTAAAAGTCAATTGTTTGGCTGACTATTACCTTTTTATTTTTTATCACTTGAAATGTGATTTCAATTTTGTTCTTTTTATATCCAGGATGTGTTTAATAAATGGTTAAAAATGTTAACAGAATAACACAACTTGGAAGTCTTTGGTTTTCTTGTAACAATGATAAATTACAACTTTTGGAGTTGTTTCAAACCCACTGGCCCGGTGGGGCCAGTGCCAATTTTTTTTAATGTTGAGCCCTGGATGTTGCAGAGTCGTGTCAACCAAGACAGCCCTACAACATCCAGAGCCTTAAGGAACTCCGGGCAGACCTCATCCACCCCAGGGGCCCTGCCACCGTGGAGCTTTTCAACCATCTCGGCGACCTCAGCCCCAGAGATAGAAGGGCCCCCCCCAATGTCCCCAGACTCTGCCTCCACGTCGGAAAGCGTGTTGGTGGAATTAAGGAGGTCTTCAAAAGTATTCCTTCCACCGATCTAGGACGTCCCCCATCGAGTTCAGTAGCGCACCATCCCCACCATATACATCGTTGACAGTGCACTGCTTCCCCCTCCTGAGTCGCCGGATGGTGGTCCAGAACCTTTTCGAAGCCGTTCGGAAGTCATTCTCCATGGCCTCGCCGAACTCCTCCCACACCCAGGTTTTTGCCTCCGCGACCGCCACAGCCGCATTCCGCTTGGCCTGCCGGTACACATCAGCTGCCTCTGGAGTCCTACCAGCCAATAAAGTCCGATAGTCCTCCTTCTTCAGCTTGACGGCATCCCTCACCTCCGGCGTTCACCACCGGGTCCGAGAGTTACCGCCGCGACATGCACCGACCACCTTGCATCCGCAGCTCCGGTCAGCCGCCTCAACAATGGAGGCCCGGAACATGGCCCATTCGGACTCAATGTCCCCGCCCCCCCCCCCGAGACATGATCGAAGCTCTCCCTGAGATGGGAGTTTACATTTACATTTAGTCATTTAGCAGACGCTCTTATCCAGAGCGACTTACAGTAAGTACAGGGACGTTCCCCCCGAGGCAAGTAGGGTGAAGTGACTTGCCCAAGGACACAACGTCATTTGGTTGGGAATCGAACTAGCAACCTTCTGATTACTAGTCCGATTCCCTCACCACGCCATCTGACTCACCTTAGGGGGAGTTGAAGCTCCTTCTGACAGGGGATTCTGCCAGCCGTTCCCAGCAGACCCTCGCATTACGTTTGGGCCTGCCAGGCCTGACCGGCGTCTTCCCCCACCATCGTAGCCAACTCACCACCAGGTGGTGATCGGTTGACAGCTCCACCCCTCTCCTCACCCGAGTGTCCAAGACATTCGGCCTCAGATCCGACGACACGACTACAAAGTCTATCATTGAACTGAGACCTCGGGTGTCCTGGTGCCAAGTGCACATATGGACACCCTTATGCTTGAACATGGTGTTTGTTATGGACAAGCCGTGTCTAGCACAGAAGTCCAACAACAAAACACCGCTCGGGTTCAGATTGGGGGGGCCGTTCCTCCCAATCACGCCCCTCCAGGTCTCACTGTCATTGCCCACATGAGCGTTGAAGTCCCCCAGGAGGACGAGGGCATCTCCGGGAGGAGCCGGAACCTATCTACCTCGCGCACCAAGAAACATGTTTAACATATTCCACTCTCTTTCTTAGAGCCGCTTTTTAGAGACGCAACATAAACCATAGCAGCCTATGCTGGGTTATTGATAACCGCGAAAATGTGCAAAATGACGTTGTGTCCTTGGGAAAGGCACTTCACCCTACTTGTCCCTGTACTTACTGTAAGTCGCTCTGGATAAGAGCGTCTGCTAAATGACTAAATGTAAATGTAAATATATATAAACAAATGTAACTATCCTGCCGAATAATAAATTACAAAAACAGAATAAACAGTCTTTATAAATAAATAAACTTTAGACTATAAAATCTGCAACATAAAAAGGCCATAGCCAAAATATTGTTTCACATTTTTCTTTGCATTTAGGTAGGAGATAAAGGACCATGGGCAAGAAAGTGCACAGCAAGAAAAAACTTAAATAAATAAAAATCGTCTCTTTTGATCGGCCTTTATAGTGAGTACCGATCTGAGTATTTAAAATGATTATTGGCAGATAATGATCAGCGACGGAGCGATCGGAGCACCCTTAATTTCCTCACTTCCTAACTGAAATGAAAATGAAACGAGTGGGGCCGCCGAGATATTTTGTGGTGAAATATGGCCAATAGAAATGAATGGATGGATGTTGAGGATTAGAGCGTAGCAGTCGCCATAGGCACAGACAATCTTCTGGCAACTCCAGCTTTGACGTTCTAGGATGTCTGAAATCTATTGAGTCTTGATGAACGTAGGAGATAGCTAGCTGAGTGTGTTCCGATAATATGTTAGCTAGCAAGCTGCAGAGCTGTATCAGCAGCGTTCACATTAATTTGGTAGTTGATAGCTGCACGGTCGGACACTACACACAGATGGAGCGTCTCGCACGTAAACGTAACAATTTTCCCAGAAATTGGAGGTTACTATACCCCTATTCCCCCTTGTAATTATTTCCATCTCATAATTTGATATCAACTTTGGATGCTTTTTGTATTCGTATAGTAGTAGCCTAAAGGATAAGATAACAGGCCTACAAATGTTGAATAAATACAGAAAGGGTGACATGTTTAGTTTTTCACAGAAATATCAATGGATATTCTCCTGTCTATTTGCACATCAGAATCAAAGCTAGCTAACATTATATTCTTTTTTTCTCTCTCCAAAAACATTACGGGAATCGGAACCAAGATTCAATAAGAACCAGATTTTAAAACCAGAATCGGAATCAGAATCGATCAAATGTAAATGATACCCAACCCTTGTCAGGGGCAGTGAGCTATGAGTTGCCAGTGCATTTGAAGCCGAAGTTTCTAGAACTCTTTGATAAATATTGTGTTGGTGCAAGAACAGGACCCAGACAGTTGTGCCCAGACTCTCCCACAGAGATGGGAACAAGACCAACATCCACCAGCAAAGTTTGGTTCAGCACAAACAGCACAGTAGGACAAGGCACACAAGTATATAGTATAGTTTGACATTCTATGACTGTCATTGTCAATTATAGCCAATTACTACACTGTACATGTCTGTAAATGACCACAATAGTCTGTATTTGTGGCCACACACAAGCTACATTGTAAAGAGGCAGATGTCCGCAACATGCCCTTGATATATTATTAGGCTTCCAGGCAAATGCCTGTAAGGTTTAAAACTCACATCTTGCTCCACAAAGATGACACGTCTAGGATTTGCTTGAGTCAGCGACTAGGGAAAGTGGTCAAAGCTTGAAACAATGCATAGTTGTAATTCTGGGAGAATCTAATGTTTCCTTTTACGCTTAAATCATGCCATGTTATCCCTATAAAAATACTGACAAGTATTGTGTGTGTATAATGTAAGGGTTTGAAGTGTAGTTTAAGCTGAGCTATTCAGTGAGTGGAGAGTGACGAGAAAAGCTATGTGGTCCAGGTGGCGCAGAATGGGTCTTACTGAGACAGCTGAAGGAAAGGGAGAGGAGGGAGAGGAGCTTTAACCCCTCACATGCCACATACAGTCTGCATTTTTACACCTTGTCTATGAGTAGGTGGCAATAAGACCCCAGAGAAAGTTGACAAATGTATACTCTAGCTTATCATAACGCTGATGTTGTTATACTGTTAGTATAGGTTGACCTTTCAGTGTTTTCCTTTTTTTTGCAGTGCGGGCAGGTCTGACCGAACAACAAAATGCTGCCAATTAATAACTGATGTAACAACTTATTGTAAATGGTCTGTAGCCTAACCTATCGATTAAGGTAGGCCACAAGGTAGTCTGCTGAATTTGATCTTGACATATAGGCTAAGCATTCTGTAGCAAATAATAACAATAAACTAGGGGTGGGCGGTATACCGGTATGAACGCGAATACCGGTATTGCATTGTGCAATACCGGTACCAAACAGAAACACTTGATATTTAATACTTTTATTAATATATCGGGATATCCATGATATGGATTTTGCCATATCATGGATATCCCGATATATTAATAAAAGTATTAAATATCAAGTGTTTCTGTTTGGTATAAAATATAAGTTTTATACCAACCCTAACTGCCTAGTGGGCTAGTTCAAATTTGTATCTTTTACAAAAAAAAACATGCAGCATGCGCTGCACGCCTTGTCCCAGCCAATGAAAGTCAACAAACAAGCTAGCGCAACTCCGAGGAAGCAAACATTCATATGAGTAAACTGCTTTTGTTGGCAAGTGTAAGCAAGCGTTAAGGCAGACATCCCAAGTCTCCCGGAAGGTCCGGGAGTCTCCCGCATTTCAATAGCGGCTCCCTGACGCCCGCAAATGCTGTACAATCTCCCGGAAATTTCGAGCGAGCGAGAGACTGTCTAATGGTCATTTCTGGTAGAGATAGGTGCATATCGCGCGTCCTGATTGCATCTGGGGGGGGGGGGGGAGCTACCTCCCGGAAATGAGTCTCTGCAGGTTGGGATGTCTGGTAAATGATGTCTGAAAATAAAGCCAGTGTGGTTGATTTGCCAGACAAATTCGTAAAAAGGGGGGCCTCTTCTGTCGTTTGGAAATGGGTTGGTTTCAAGTTATCCGACATCGACCAAAAAACACTACTCTGTAAGTTGTGTCGTCGAATTGTGCTAGCCAAAGGTGGAAACACTAGCAATCTTTTTCACCACCTGAAAGCTGTGCATGTGCGCGAAAATGAATTTACCAGAATGCGTTTGACAAATCCAATGCCAAGTTGGTTAGAACTGTGAAATGTTTATTGTAAGCCAACATAATTGAGTATTCAGCCAAGTAATAATTGTTTATAGGTAGAGCTAACTCACTACAAATATTTCACAGAGTTTTCTTGCGATCCCATAAACGTAGCTACTGTTGAACTCGTAGGCTACTGTTGAACGCGTAGGCTACTGTTGAACGCGTAGGCTACTGTTGAACGCGTAGGCTACTGTTGAACGCGTAGGCTACTGAGAAGTCGCTCTTCCGTGGCAATTAAACACAGCAAAATTTGGAAAACTCATGTGACACACCGGAGTTACCCAATGCAAATCCGTCCGAGTGCGGTAGATTAGCCGCTGCAGTGCGGATTGCATTGTCATGACATTTTAAGAATAACTAATATATTGTGATATATACCGATACCGTCAGTGCTTACGAATTATACCGTGATAAACATTTTAGGCCATATCGCCCAGCCCTACAATAAACCCACTATTAATTACATTATCTTAATGCAGTGTTACCACTTCAGCATAATAATGCAACTAAAATACAAACGTGAGCAAGGGCGTTCAGCAATCGCAATCGAATCAACAGCCATGTGCAGAATACAAACAATGAAAATCACCAGTTAACTTAATTTTAATTTGCAAGAAGTATAGACTAACTGACAACATAAGTTACACAACTTACAGTTCTCAAGGACGTTCAGTGGCGTGCAGTGGCACAGTTCACCCGCTCGCGGTGTGAACCGCATGGCCGCCACAGCAAAATCAACATAGAGGAAACACTGCCTTTAGTTGAATTTGTGGTTGCACAAGATGACTTGGACCTAATTGGGTTTATGCCAAATGATTAAATGAATTTGGCCTGGTACAACGTATGCAGATGACTGTTAAACAACTTATTCTTCAAACTAGTTGGTGAGAATGGCAAAAATAGTCCAAAAAGCTTTCCAATGCCTGAAAAAGAGCTATGTAACCCCTTTGAAAGTTTTTTTTTTTTTTACCTCCCTCGATAAACATTTGCTGTGGATGAGTTGCGTTCAGAGGCAGGGGAGGAGCAGAAACACAAACACACGCCTAAGAGGCCCTACAGCTCACATCCTGTCAGGGAATCCCATAATGGTCCAACCAATCTAAATGCTTATCTCAAAGAGCAAACAATGGGAAACGGGGTTACGAGGATTGCGTTCTGGTACTGTGGGTCCTACGTCCCAACACTGTTTAATGTCTGACTTTCTAAATGAAGGGTAGTCTACCTCTTCCAGACTTCTCTTGTTTTGACAGTGACTGGGGAGTGTTTGTCTGGCTGCAGTGCTCTGATTTACAATGTCTCGGCCTGCCCTTGTTCTTGGGTGACCAGCTGCAGTGTTTCTGCCCGCAACCAAAGACGTGACTTGACGAGAACCATCCTGCGTTCGCAGTGGGGGCCCAAGCCATATCTCCTCATTGGGAATATCTCTCTAGCACAACAATAGGCAAGAGATAAGAAATGGAGTCGCTGACATCTCATCATTCCTTTGCACCACCAAGACGAATCGCCCAGAAACAAAGATTTAGGCTGACATCACTGTACACCCTGCTCATAAATGTGAGGCATGTTTCAGTGAAAATAAGGGTCTCTAGAACACAGCTGCCGCTTATATGGAATGCAACCAGTCCTCTGCCAAGAGAGCCACTGGAGGAAACCATACCATATATGGGCAGAGACTCAAATCTTATTTTTATCAATGTACGTCAAACCTTTCCCGATGTGTTTGTGTAAAAATGTGCATGTGTCTGAGGCCATACTATGGACCTTACCATACACGAAAAACAACAAAGCAAATTGAGAAACTTTGGTTGCCTGTGGTAGGGTGTAGGACCGGTATTTGGCAGTAGTGTTGCCTTTTGAGACATCACACACTACTGTCATTGCTAAAGCCTTTTCCCAATACAACATGAGGGGACAGAGCTACTGAGCACACAGTATCCACAATGCATTGCTACATGAAACGTTGACCAACTAAGCATCGCTTGGAAGATGGGCCTACCAGGCCCTCTAAAGCATCCTCCGACATCGGCCAACTCACCTTGGCAACTTCTGTGCAGCCGTCGGCCTCCGACACCTGGTAGGTGAGGTCGGTCTCCTCGAACCCCGTGGCACTCATGCGCTGGTCGGTGGACGGGTCAGAGCGCGGCGGCGAGTCAGGTGAGTTGAGGCAGGTCTGAATAAGGGCCTTGCCCGTCTCACTGGTGATCATGGGCTGCAGCTTGCGCGTGGCGAAGGTGTACACGTGGCCCGTCTCACTGGCCACCAGGAGGAGCACCTGGGTGCCCGTCAACGTGGAGAGCTCATACGCCTACAGCAGGGGAGGAGACATGATGGGGTTTTGCTTCTTTCTTTTTTTATACACAAGGTGCATCCCTAGTGTTTTCACTCCGGGTCGAGTGCAATTTGTAAACCGTGTTAACACGCTTCGAAATCATTCACGCATGCTTCCTCAAGCTACCCGTGTTTTCTTATGGTTGGAGCTCAATGGGTGCTAGATTACTCCTCAAAAGACCAACTTGTAAGCAAAGAATATGACTTCTGTCGATGTAAGTAAATTGAGTGTGGGGGGAGAAGAGAGGGAGCTGGATCCTGATTCGAACTTCTCTTCTACAAAGGCTTATGGGTTGATTACAGCGAAAGTGGGCAGAGCTCCCATCCATAGGCAGCAATTCTTTGAAAGCTTTTAACAGGATCTTGATGAGCACAAGCTGTTGTTTCCCAGAGTAACTCACCACCAAGCACAGCAGTGTTCGCCAACATTGCTGGAATGAGCACGTTCCACCAAGGGGCATTATGGTTAGAGTCAGAGGGAGGGGACCGGTTTAGCTAGAAGCCATTGGCCAATTATTTTCTCAATGTAGTCATTTCATTCGACAACAGTGATTGTAAATCTGGAATGTCCTAAAAAAAGGAAGGTAATGATATGAACAAGAAGATTAAAGAGAGAAAATAATATTCCCTCTTTGGGGTGGATGTGTGGTCACTAGAACACATACACCTATTTTGTGTTGCAGGAGGAGCACAGAATATGACCTATCTATAAAGCCCTATGGATGCATTTTCGTTTATAGTTGTTGCTGTAGCTCACAAGCCCTAAAGAGCAACTAGTGTGTTACTATGGTAACAGACAGTTACCAAAGTAATGTATCCTGGAGACACAATGTTTGTACTCACATTCTGTATAGATGTGGTATTCTGTATATCTGTGTATATATGGTATTGTTTTATCTAGAATTATTATAGTAATACGTGTGTGTCAAGGACCTGTCCTCTCATTCATTACAATGAAACTGGTTTGGAAAGTCATGAATTAGGCTGAGTAAGTGTCAGAACGGCAGACATTTGATCCAAATGTTTACTATGACAGTATCCAACCTAGGGTTTATTATAGCGGCATACTTAAAAAAAACAAGGAAGGAACCTTGTGGTTGCCTAGGCACCCAACACACCATGTCTGTTCTGCTGGAGGGGGTGTACGTTGGCGGTGTAGAAGGAACAGTAATACCATCACGTCATAAACTAGCACCAGGCTTCTTGGGGGCCCACTCCCTCTCCCTCTTTTTATGGGGGTTTCCTACCCAAAAAGGAGTCCTCCTCTCCCTTACTGATATTGATACAGACCCAGTATGAACCATTCTGGAAATGTATTTACTTCTGTAAGTCACACAATAAAAGCAATCCTTGCCTCGAATAGAAGGTACGTGGTGTTCCATGAGACCAGTGGTAGAGCTTTAGTAATGTCTTATAAGAAGTCAGTTTCGACTCAAGGTTATAAAGCATCCATCCACACTTTTGAACCTGGATAGTTTCTTTATCTCAGACTGAACTCCCTCTAAACCGCAGGCCTGTATCGAATTTTCTGACAGGGTTATCATGAAGGAGGTTATATACATAATGACTCAACCAAATGCAAATAGCATTTTACCAGACTTTGTAGGGCTGCCTTTTTTGACAAGTGGTTTTGGCTGCATACATTTGCATTATCAAACATTTCACTGTTCTTTTATGGGGCCCTACATTATAGACACAAGTGCAGCATCGAAATGTACTTCAGTTTTACATTCAAGTGGTTCGGCTTTACTTAGAAAACCTGAGTTGTTTTGTTTCTTATTAGTATTTTAATTGCACGTATTGCAGATGGTGTGGCAGGAAGCTCATTCTTAGAATGATGTAGGCCGTTTGAAAAATACTTAATACTCCTATGTTAATAAAACGGGTAGCCTACAATCTGGACACAGTGCATGATACGGTGCAGGTATTGTTATGGTATAACCGAATGGGGTGGTGCCTACGGTTGTCAAGCAATGGCAGGTGTGTTGGTATCCTTAATTGAATGGTGTCATTGAATGTTGAATAGTTGGACGTGGCGCATAGATAAACCAAGGGCTGTGTGGTGTAAACCACTCTTTAACTCACCTTCTTCATAATACCAGTCTTCCTTTTGCTAAAAGTTGTGTACCTCCGAAGTTTGTTGTCTATGAATTCCATCTTTATCTTGACACGCCCGCGGGTCTTCTTGCCTGGCTTTGCCCCTGTTGCACCTCCGGCGACTCCACTATAACCTCCAGGCAAGCCCATCGACGTTGCTGGTGATGAGCCGACCTCCATCTCAGCCCTCTCCCGCTTCACCCCTCTTCTGTCCCCGGCTGAACCCATAGTGTCCTCGTCATCCCCCGAATCGGACTCCTGGTCAGAACCACTGAAAACCACTTCGCTTGGGTATTCTCTGTCTTCGAATCTACCACCTTCGGGTAAATTGATTCCAGTATTTGTTCCGGAGGTATTCAATCCAGTCCCATTGCCTGGTCGCGCGCCTCCTGCTCTTGTGCCCATTCCTGCCCCGTTTCCCCCCAACATTCCAAACCTGTCTCCAGGCCTTCAAACCTCCGCGCACGCAGTGATCAATCGTCCCAATGGTCGATACGTAAATAAACGGCGACACTTACATGCGCAGGAACCTTGCAATCTGGAGAAAGGTAGCTAGCTGACTAACGTTACCAAGCTAGCTAAATAGCTGAGAAACAGTGACATACAGCGATTACTTTAGCAACAAGTAAAGCCTATCTTGCTCTCTGTCGCGCGCTATCAGTGTGACATCAGAATGGAAACACGAAGCTATACGGAGAGAGATCAAATGAAAGTCCATGGGCAATCAGTATGACCGAACGCCTGTTTATAAAATATCAATTACAGTTACTGTACAAAGTTGTAAGGTTGTTTTTGCCTGCTAATCAATCAAGTCCAACCCCCCTATTTTACAAACTACACTTCTTTCCACATAAGGAAATGACGAATGACACCCTTTGATGTCACTCCGCTACAACATATAGCTCCCCACAAAAATGTTTGTTGTTCCAACATACCATAGGATAGGGCTTCTTCTATGCATGCGTTATGGTTTTAAGTAGATCGTTTATTGTATAGTACAATGACTGATTATCATAAATATAAATGCGCCCTAATTCCAAAAAGGTCTATGTTCGTTCGCGCATGCATTGGAACTACTTTCCTCCATATAAAGACACACATTTCCTTTTATGGAAATGGCGCTCCTTATTTGGTGAGTCATTGCTCCAAGCCCTACGCCGAGCCGTCAAACTTGCCCTCCCAACTCGGCTGAAAACTTCTTAAACATTTGACTATATTGTAGAATTCACACTCCGTTAAATCCCAATTGAAAATTAAGAATAATACATGTTTCTCAAATTAGTCTTTTGTTTATCACTGAGACTGACACTCCACAAAGCAGTCTAACTACAAGCAACGTGCAAGTGAAGACGCTATTTTCAATCAGATGGTTACTTTCATGCACTAAGAATTAAACAGTAAAAGAAAAGAAAAAATGCCATGCCGTATTTGTAAACATTGAGTTTGGACCCTATCGATTTTATATTTGGGACTCATGCTTTTTAAAGGTCAATTAAATGGAGGGCAAACATGCAATCAGTAGAGTATATATTAGAATACAAATCTGCATTGTGGAGTTTGAAGATCATTTGTTTTAATTTGTATATAAATTAAATTATACCCTTGTGTTCAGTCACGGGCAGTAAAACAAATAGCCACAAGATGTCACCATAAGTCAACATAATTTCCACAGTAGTTTCCTCCTTGTATTTGATAACTACTGTGCATGTTATTCTCTGTTCCTCCTCTAAAAGTTAACTTTAAACGCATAGCCCTACAGTTCCAATGTTGGTTGTGTGTTAACTCCACCAAATATCTAACACAAAAAAGACATTCTCTTACAGTTCCTGAAAAAATTTCCCGGTGTGTCGAACAGGAAGGTATTGTACGCTACAACTTCATATTGTACTGTTTCAACATAGGCCTACTCAAAGGTCAGACTGTCACTCAGGCCAAGGATAGCTGTTTATCCTTGTGTGTTTTTGGCATGGTATTTGGTGATGCCATTTAGGCCTACATTAAATTAGCATAGAGTTTACAAGAGTATGGCAAAATAGATGATAATTTGTAATGAGTAGACATCTAGACAGTTTACAGTGCATAACTGCAATGTTGTGGCCAAAATGATTGACTACTTGAATTTTAGTAAATTTATAGACTGTATTCCAGAAGTTAAAAAGAAATACAGATACAATTCCAGATGACATTATAGGGGGTTTAATATTGGCCAAACAACCAAAACTGTCAGTGTATTGCTTGTTTTTTTGTGTTTTGGCCACTAGATGTCCTCATGCCCGGCTTGCTCAGCCGTAATTACGTTATTGGATTCACCTGGGCCTCGTTCTGCTAGGTGTATTTAAAGGGGTGATTGACTGGGTTTTTTTGGGTATTTCACACTGTTCCTTAAGGTCTCCGAATAGGGTATGTATTGGTTGGGTTGAAACTGGCCCGGGTGCTGTTCTATGCCCCTTGATAGATCCTCTAAAATTTTCCCGGGAAAAAACACTAGCTTTTCTCCTTTTATGGTATGCTCATTAATATTTAGATGAGGTGCGCGCTGATTGGTTGGTTTTCAACGAGTGAAGCTGGGGAGCAAAAACGCAACATGGCCAACTGCACTCACTGAAACACCGAAGGTGGAGACTTGAAATAAAAACGCGCAAATAAATCTATTGTGTCTACACAACACTGTTTTCAACAGATTGACTAGATATCATTTGAAATGATAACGTTAGTTGTTTCCACTTCTGTTGTCGAAGCAAACTGGATTGACTTAGGTGGGTAGAACGTTACAGCTTATAGTAAACCAAACTATATCGTGATTCAACTCAGCTTCAGTTAGCTAGCTCTAGACATCTTGCTGAAAAATAACCTGACAAAGATCTGGACAAACATTTATCGTGAATTGTAGATTTACATAACAACACAGGTTATTTGAATGAAACAGTAAGGAACATGAAACAACGTTAGCCCCATTGCCAATAAACTAGGCTAAATCATCACACATTCTACCTATGCTCTTGCGTTAGCAAGCTAAACTAGTTTACATGCCTACAGTGTAGGTGTTTTCGCTATCTAGCTGTTCTTGCATTACTTGCAAATCAGCGTTAATAAAAATCAGATGAGCTAGAGTCGACTAACATTGACTAGACGGGCATGGCTGATGTTTGTCTATACCGTAGCGTAGAAGATCCCTGTGCAGTTCGACCCTTGACACATTTGCGCGCACCATTTCACCAAGGACGGTTTTGAAAACCTGGGACAATGTCGCTAAAGCAGGATTTGCTATGAAGCTGTTGCTGAAACAGCTCACTCGCTACCCCTCTGACAGTTACTGCACTGGATGGAAGACCCATGGGTCCCGGGAAGGTAACCCTCCTTACCTCTCCCCTTCGCCTCTCTATTCACCAACACCAGGAGGAGTTGTGTTTCCACCTGATACAATCTCCAGAGCTCCCTGTGATCCTCGGCCATCCCTGGCTTTTTCACCATAACCATCACCTTGACTGGTCCACTGGCGCTATCCTCAGTTGGAGTCCTGCTTGTCGTGTCCCCTGTTTGGGACAGAGGCCCCCTGACCCTATTCTCGAGTCTCAGGATCCCCTAGACCTATCTCAAGTCCCCAGTCAGTACCATCAACTTGAGGCAGTCTTCAGTAAAAAGAGAGCCACCTCTTTACCCCCGCATCGCCCTTATGACTGCGTCATCGAACTGTTCCCGGGTACCTGTGCCCCCAGAGGCCATATATTCTCCTTTTCTACTCCTGAGCGTGCAGCTATGGACAGTTACAATGAGGGGGCTCTCGCAGCAGGGATCATTCGGAAGCCCACTTCTCCTGCTGGGGCTGGTTTTTTCTTTGTGGGCAAGAAGGATGGGGGCCTTCGACCCTGCATAGACTACAGAGGCCTCAACAAAATCACTATCCGGAACCGTTACCCATTGCCGCTTATGGCCTCAGCCTTTGAGATACTGCAGGGAGCCTCCATCTTCACCAAACTCGACTTGCGCAGTGCCTACCATCTTGTGCGAATTAGACAAGGTGACGAGTGGAAGACCGCATTTAACACTCCTACCGGGCACTATGAGTACCTAGTTATGCCCTTTGGCCTCACCAATGCTCCTGCAGTTTTCCAGGCTCTGATAAATGACGTCCTTCGAGACATGCTCAATCAGTTTGTATTCGTCTATCTGGACAATATTCTAATTTTCTCAAGATCCCTCAGTGAACACATTGAGCATGTAAATAAGGTTCTTGGACGCCTTCTCGATAACCACCTTTTTGTCAAATCCGAGATGTGTACATTCCATGCGACCCAAGTACAGTTCCTAGGATTCAGCATTAAGCCCGGCCATATTCAAATGGATCCCCAGAAGGTCCAAGCCGTCACGGATTGGCCCACTGCCGCGTCTGAAGGAGGTGTAGAGATTTCTTGGCTTCGCCAACTTTTACCACAAGTTCGTTTTGAACTTCAGCTCTGTGGTGGCTCCCCTATCAGTTCTCACTAAAGGGGATAAGGCGGGCTTTTGCTGGAGTCCCGAAGCGGAGTCAGCCTTCAATTAACTCAAACTCCGCTTTACTACAGCCCCCATTCTTGCTTTCCCCAACCCAGACAGACACTTCGTGGTGGAGGTGGATGCTTCGGATGTGGGTGTTGGAGCAGTGCTTTCCCAGAGGGCGAAGGACAACAAACTTCATCCTTGTGCCTTCCTTTCACACCGTCTTACACCAACAGAGAGGAATTACCATGTAGTAGACCGTGAGTTACTGGCTGTTAAACTGGCGCTCGAAGAATGGAGACATTGGCTTGAGGGGGCCGAACACCCATTTCAAGTGCTCACCGACCATCAAAATCTGGAGTACATCCAGCAGACCAAGCGGCTCAATTCCCGTCAGGCACCCTGGTCTCTATTCTTCAACCGGTTTCAGTTTATCTTATCCCATCGCCCTGGCTCCAAAAACCTTAAACCTGATGCTCTGTCCCGAGTACACGCAAGCAGTAACCGAGAAGATCCCATCACATCCATAATCCCGAGCTCAAAGATCGTGGCCCCCGTAAAATGGGAACTTGAAAATACAGTGAGACAAGCCCAGACCCGGGAACCAGACCCAGGAGTATCGAATATCAAAGTGGATATCAAGACCTTTGTGAACGCCTGTCCGACTTGCAATCAGGGGAAGGTCTTGCACCGCTCACCTCAGGGGTTGCTCCATCCTCTCTCCATACCTCGAAGACCCTGGTCTCACCTCTCCATGGACTTCATTACTGGACTCCCGCCATCCCAAGGTAACACCACCATTCTGGTCATCGTTGACAGATTTTCTAAGGCTGGCAGATTCGTTCTCTTGCCCAAATCGCCCACGGCTAAAGAGACCGCGGAGTTGATCATCACCCATGTTTTTCGAGTTTTTGGCATCCCACAGGACATTGTTTCTGATCGGGCCCTCAGTTTTCCTCTTGATTCTGGCAAGCATTCTGTCAACTTCTGGGGACAACTGTGAGCCTGTCTTCCGGATACCATCCTGAGTCCAATGGCCAAATGGAGAGGTTAAACCAGGACCTAGAAACCACTCTGAGGTGCATGGCTGCCAATAATCCATCACCTGGTCATCCTTTATTATGTGGGCAGAGTATGCCCACCACACCCTCTGCTCATCGGCTACGTGCATGTCCCCCTTCGAATGCCAGTTTGAGTATGCTCCTACGCTGTTCCCTGACCAAGAAGTGGAGGTTGGAGTTCCCTTCGCTCAGCAGTTCATCTGACGCTGTTGTCTGACTTGGAAGAGGGCTCGACACAAACTGCTTCGAGTCTCTCAGCAGTACCAATGACAGGCTAACCGTAGACGCAGACCTACCCCCATCCTGCGTCCCGGACAGAGAGTTTGGCTCTCCACAAAGAACCTTCCCTTACGAGTGGAGTCCTGCAAACTCACACAGCGGTTTATTGGGCCTTTCAAAGTGGCAAGGAAAGTCAACCCTGTTGCTTACCGTTTATACCTACCCAGGTCTCAAGATTAATCCTACGTTTCATGTCTCCCTTTTAAAACCTGTTTTGTCTTCCCCTTTTGCTCCAGCAGGCAAACCTCCCCTTCCTCATCGCCTCGTTGGTACACAGTCCACCGCATACTGGATTCCTGTTGTGTGCAGGGATCACGTCAGTATCTTGTGGAATGAGGTCCTCATTCCCGGCTTGCTCAGCCGTAATTACGTTATTGGGTTCACCTGGGCCTCGTTCTGCTAGGTGTATTTAAAGTACTCTGTCTCATAGCTGCCTTGCATGATGTTTAGGTGTTCTGATGCCGATTGCCTATGTAAGTTCCAAGAGTCATTGTGTTTTTTTGTTGTTGCCTGTGGAACATTTTCGTGGAACGTCCTTTTGGGACTGGTTTTGTTTGGAATCCTACTTTTTGCTATATTATGGACTTTTGCTCCAATTGATTAAAAACATTCAGCATCCCCAGTTCTGCGTGCGTCTCACTCTTGGGTTCACCATCCTCCAGGGGCTCAAGAATTGTGAGTCGGACCCTCACACGGGAGATCCGAGTTCGAGTCCCGGCTCTGACACAAAACTAATTCCCCTATGTTTTAAGGAAGATAGGAAACTGAACAGTTTATTAACATTAACCAAATTATGCCAATACCAATGGAAATTGCAGTTATTTGACTATGGGTTAAATCAGAGCAAGAATGGTCAAAGTAAGGTTAAAATTAAATATATATTTAATAACATTGCAATTGAATTCAATCAATTACAAGGCAAACTTGTTACAAAATGAACGCTTTAAATCGTATCTACTCTACCATGATTATTGTAAATCAAAGAGAGAAAGCAAGAGGCGAGGGAGAAGGAGTAGGACAAGCTAGAGTTGAGATGAAGAATCCACAGAACAATGCTTCACAATTCCTTTTATACACAAGATAAACCAATCAGACCACATTTTGACCCTTACTTATCAACATATGACTAGCAATGCAACAGTAAGTTACACAATGAAGTGTGAGACCCATCAAGCAGAGACTCTGTCCAGCAACGCCAAAAGATTTTAGCATATGAGAAGTGGGGGCAGTGTGACACCCAGCCTGTTTGACAAACCTGTCAATATATTAAAAGAGAAAGGCTCATTTCAACATGTTCCCTTTCCTGCACACATTTTCTGTCCCTGTTTAATTAACTGAAAGTTGTTATAATGATCAGTTTTATTATCTGTTTATTAAGTTAAGTTTCTGTTTGAACAACCAAGGTGTAGTCTTAGTCTATTTTACAGGTTTATCTTATGGTGAAGTTTTTTAATCTTATCTTATATTTTGATTTTTCATTTGACAAACATAATGTAATGTACATTTATACATTTGTAACATTACATTGCAAACTCCCTCCTCAGGTATGTATAGAGGCCACCCGCACCAACAAATTGCAATTTTTTTGTTGGCATAGCTGGTAGTGGTCGCGCTTGGGTGTTGGAGGTGACGGGTTCGATCTCAGGTGCGGGCGAACGTCGGCCAAGTATTCTTCCGATGGGGGCGCGGCCACGTCTGTTACATATGTTAATAGACAGAGAGTTGCTGTCTTTGTATAGTAGGGACAGATAGGAAATGCAAGATGTTAGCAAACAAGGAAGTGTAATGTATCTTTTATCTGTAAATGTCAACTTTATTCTTACATACTGTGTGTTGCATTTACTATACAGGGCCAACATATTTTCTATATGCATGTATTTTATTTGGTTAAAGGCTGAAAGAAACATCAGGCACATATGTGAATGGGCTGTTTTTACACAGATAGACATAACATTTGTTTGATTCGTTTTTCAGAACAGAAGTAAGACATTCAACTTAACATTAAAGCCTGGCCAGATACATGTTATTCTATTGTCATTTTAATGTGTGTACCTTGAATCCCTTCAGAGTATGTAACATGCTTGCAGTTACTCCTAGACTTGCTTACTCCTGGACATCCTGCTAAAAGAATAGATCAATACTACTTTATTGTGACATTGCTAATTTCAATAAGGTATTGCAAGTACTTGAGTAAGGTACTTAGGTTGCACTGTATGGTCTGATGATGCATCATCTGTTCACCAATTTGGTTTAATTTACTTTCAATTAGCAAGCATAATGTAGATCAGATTGATGGCCAAAGAAAGTTAGTTGCACTAACTGGAAAGTCAGGGAAGTAATTTACTGGCACACAGAAATATGTTAACCCTCGTGCTGCCTTCGGGTCACATGACCCAAAGGTTCATAACGAACCATCATTGTGTTTACCCAATTTTACCCAATACAAAACCAAATAAAAATACTTTTCTTTTAACCTTCGCAATGTGGGGGGTCTGAGACAGCCCGACGGTTAAAAGAAAATGCTTCACTTTGTTTTTGTATGCGGTAAAGTTGTCGCAATACGACGGTGGGTCACAATGACTGATGGGTCAGAACGACCCGAGGAGAACACAAGGGTTAAGCAACAGCTCCCCTGCATACATTCGCACACAGCACTGCCAAGGATTTCCTGAAAACAAAACCATTTTGAGTCTGAGGAATGATTGCTTTATTCCCATTGGACAGAGGTTGCTGAGCAACACTCGAATGGATTCAAAAACATTCAATTTTCTTATTACTTTGAAACTTAACATCTGAAGCATTTCACAATTCTCAAAATCAAAACCAAAAACAAGAAAACAAATCCAATTGGACTATTTAAAGAAAATTTGTGTTGTCTTATTCTGTATTGATGTATGTGTGTAGCAACAAAGAAAGCATAAAGTATATTTTAGTAATGTTATTGTTAGTCAGTGATGTGCTAAATCAAATCCTTACTCTAGTATTTTCTGTACACGTGTGTTGGTTTTCACTTCAAGCTAATCTAATCGTTCATTCCCAAAGACCCAAAGACACACATTTTCAAGTACAAATATCACCCGATTTCAACTCAGATAATCCATCAAAGCAAATTTACACATAGGACAGTTCAAATGAAAACATGCTCACATACAGTTAGGTCCATAAATATTTGGACATTGACACAATTTTCATCATTTTGGCTCTGTATACCACCACAATGGATTTGAAATGAAACAATCAAGATGTGCTTTAAGTGCAGACTTTCAGCTTTAATTTCAGGGTATTTACATCCAAATCAGGTGAACGGTGTAGGAATTACAATACATTTTATATGTGCCCCCCCCCCCTTTTTAAGGGACCAAAAGTAATTGGACAATTGGCTGCTCAGCTGTTCCATGGCCAGGTGTATGTTATTCCCTCATGGGAGTTCGTTATTTCATTGACAAGGAGCAGATAAAAGGTCTAGAGTTCATTTCAAGTATGGTATTTGTGTTTGGAATCTGTTGCTGTCAACTCTCAATATGAAGTCCAAAGAGCTGTCACCATCAGTGAAGCAAGCCATCGTTAGGCTGAACAATCAAAACAAACCTATCAGAGAGATAGCAAAAACATTAGGTGTGGCCAAATCAACTGTTTGGTACATTCTTAAAAAGAAAGAACGCACTGGTGAGCTCAGCAACACCAAAAGACCCGGAAGACCACGGAAAACAACTGTGGTGGATGACAGAAGAATTCTTTCCCTGGTGAAGAAAAACCCCTTCACAACAGTTGGCCAGATCAAGAACACTCTCCAGGAGGTAGGCGTATCTGTGTCAAAGTCAAAAATTAAGAGAAGACTTCACCAGAGTAAATACAGAGGGTTCACCACAAGATGTAAACCATTGGTGAGTCTCAAAAACAGGAAGACCAGATTAGAGTTTGCCAAAAAACATCTAAAAGAGCCTGTACAGTTCTGGAACAACATCCTATGGACAGATGAGACCAAGATCAACTTGTACCAGAATGATGGGAAGAGAAGAGTATGGAGAAGGGAAGGAACTGCTCAAGATCCAAAGCATACCACCTCATCAGTGAAGCATGGTGGAGGTTGTGTTATGGCGTGGGCATGTATGGCTGCCAATGGAACTGGTTCCCTTGTATTTATCGATGATGTGACTGCTGACAAAAGCAGTAGGATGAATTCTGAAGTGTTTCTGGCAATATTATCTGCTCAGATTCAGCCAAATGCTTCAGAACTCATAGGACGGCGCTTCACAGTGCAGATGGACAATGACCCGAAGCATACTGCGAAAGCAACCAAAGAGTTTTTTAAGGCAAAGAAGTGGAATGTTCTGCAATGGCCAAGTCAATCACCTGACCTAAATCCAATTGAGCATGCATTTCACTTGCTAAAGACAAAACTGAAGGGAAAATGCCCCAAGAACAAGCAGGAACTGAAGACAGTTGCAGTAGAGGCCTGGCAGAGCATCACCAGAGACGAAACCCAGCGTCTGGTGATGTCTATGGGTTCCAGACTTCAGGCTGTCATTGACTGCAAAGGATTTGCAACCAAGTATTAAAAGTGACAATTAGATTTATGATTATGTTAGTTTGTCCAATTATTTTTGGTCCCTTAAAAGGGGGGGGGGGGGGGCACATATAAAATGTGTTGTAATTCCTACACCGTTCACCTGATTTGGATGTAAATACCCTGAAATTAAAGATGAAAGTCTGCACTTAAAGCACACCTTGATTGTTTCATTTCAAATCCATTGTGGTGGTATACAGAGCCAAAATGATGAAAATTGTGTCAATGTCCAAATATTTATGGACCTAACTGTAGGTTACCTCAAGGGTCAAGAAGTTAGGAAGTATGAACAGACATGTATGATATCTCTATTAGATACAAGCCAGAGCTTTAGGCCTGCAGAGACTCAACTACGGCTCCAGCACTTACACATCTAACACGTCTCAGCCCAGCATTTACCCATCCAAAATCTAATTACAGACCTTTGTCCAAAAGGAGATTAGAATTGGATTGGCTAAACCTGTAATTTACCCACATCATCACTCTTGGCTCAGAGGTAACCATTTATGTGTGTGTGTGTGTGTGTGGGGGGGGGGGGGGGGGGGGGGTTGTGGAACCAAGCACAATATTGCCAAAACTTGACACTTCATTGTTTTTAGAGATGCCTAAATCTACAACACTGAACACACATGTACAATTCTACAGTTCTAATAAATGTTGAAAAATTCATTCAAATTTTAGGATGCATATAATAATTGGTAAATCTACAAAAAGCACTTAGCAGACTAACTAAACCACCCTAGTGGTTGTATTATTCTCAAACTCCCACATTATTGCTGCACAGTCACCTGTATTTTGCGTTATCTTAGAAGTGTTACCCGCTAGAACATCTTATGGTAGCCATACCCTGTGATACGTCAGAGTACCTCCAAAAAGTAGTCATACCTCACACAATTCTTCAAACGTTTTTAACCACAAGGGGCAAAAAGAGCCAGAATTTTCCAACAAATCAAATCTGGAAAAATATGTTTCTGTGTTTGGTTACACTGTAAGTGTTGTGTTAGAAAATACAAACAGATAATTCGCCAATTAATAGTAAATCAAAAGGTTTATCAAAATTGATATCTTTAGAAAGCTAAGAAAAAGCAATACAAAACATTGCTTTACAATTATTTAGCTGTGCTCTAATCATTTAGTAATGATAAGGTGAATTTATTGAGATTCAGCCCTTTCTATTTTGATCTTGATCAGTAGAGTAAGCTGATATGATATCAGTAGGCTACTTAATGAATACAAAAAATGTCTTAGAAAGCATAGGGTCCAACGATGATGGTAAGCCGCAATAGAGAACTGGAGCGGTAGTTAAGGACGTTGTTCTGGGTGACCATCTCCAGATCTACAACGTGCTCCCTTGGACCAGTCAGTGGCTTTGTCATCACTAGCATGGCACTGACGTTGTTGGAGCGCTGGAGTGTTGAGGGTAAGAGAAGTAGTATGTTAGTTATAAAGCAACTGTACAGACAAATACAGGGACACACTAGTAGTCTCAGGATGCATCTTTCCTTGTGTACAATGACTAAATGCTCCACTAAATACATCTTTTCAATGATTGTTTAAAAAATGTAATCGTTCCTTTATTTTCCACTTTGAAATGTTTGTCTGAAACTTACCCAGTCGGTAACACTTTATTTAAAGTCCATATGCATAATGCATTATGCAGCATTATATATGTACTCGTAAGGCATTACAATACAGTAATAATACAGTATAAGCATAGTTTTAGAGACTTGTAGACACTTGTAAAGCCTCATGAAGACTCATGATGTTGTATACCAATTCATAATGCTCAGTTACACAGACAGACACACACACAGAGATTCCTAGCATTATTATATATTGGGTGTGCTTGCCTTCGGCAAGGGCACAACCTTTGTTCTCTCATATATATTTATTGGAATGCTGCTTCAGCATTCCAAGTATTGTTCTTTGAATCTTTATTCAACTTCTTAAAGGCCATATGGCAGGTTAAACACAACTGTTGATTAATGGGTACATGAAGCACTCAAGATATGTATATCATTTAAAATATCTCCAAATGGTGTCTCCAAATGGTGTTAAAGACCAGCTTTTGTCGTTTTTGGTGTTAGCATTAGCATATTAGCGCAAATCGGCAATGACGTCACGTTGGGGAGTCGTGGAGGAGAGAAGCCTCAGCCTAGTACTAGAACTATGGCGACTGACTGGGATGAAGAAGAGGTGGCAAAAACCACTAATGTGTATGATGGCCCGCAGCCGTATAATTTCGAACCATCAGGATCAGGAGATACCTGTCTGAGCATTCCACCCAGCTGCTAGTCCAAGCACTTGTCCTCTCAAAGTTGGACTACTGCAACTCGCTGCTCGCCGGTCTCCCAGCATGCGCAACCCGCCCTCTCCAGAGGATTCAGAACGCGGCGGCCCGTCTGGTCTTCAATCTACCCAGACGCTCCCATGTTACCCCGCTCCTCATCTCCTTCCACTGGCTTCCCATCAAGACCCGTATCAGATTCAAGACTCTGGTACTAACCTTCCGAGCGGTGAACCGGACTGCACCTGACTACATCAAGTCTCTCGTCCAGCCTTACCCTCAGACTCGTATTGAGAGACTTGTTTTTTCTACAGGTACACTCTTGCACTCTTGTGGGGAGTTTCATGTTGTTCAATTGTAACTTGTTTAACTGCATGCTCTTATGGTTCTTCCCTTTGGCACTTATTTGGTTTTCCACAATGTATGCTTCATGTTTTGGCTGCTCGCAATGCTTGGGGCTATCTCGTTGTTATGATCAGTGACCTATGTTCTTTTGTAAAGCTCTCTCTTGGAAGTCGCTTTGGATAAAAGCGTCTGCTAAATGCATAAATGTAATGTAAATCCACCAAGTAGACATGAGAGGGCAAATGAGGAATTGCCGAGACCTGATGGCCGTCAAAGCCAATTAAATGGATGGTCCGAGGAGAATGAGTGGAGAGTTGGTGCAGTGTCCTGGTGAGTTGCTATCATTTAGCAACGCAGCAACGATCTCTGGAGCTAGTTTACGAACAGCAGTGCACATATACAACTTTTTTTTACTGTCAGAATAGCACCGAGTGAAAGTCAATGTTTTCTTTATATCTAGTGATAGTGATCATTCACGGCCTGACATTACATTTTTGAGGCACATGTCCTTTGGACAAGTAGCCCTACATTTACGTTTCACTTTTCCATGCACAAAAGTCACGTCCGGGTAAAGATTGTGCCTTTGACCAACGACGATGAGCTGTAATATTATACAAATGATAACAATTGAGGTGTTATAAAAAATGTATTTGTTACATTAAACATTTACACAATTTCTGCAGAATGAAACACTTTCTGTTATGTACTGTATTCAGCTTAGTCCAAATATCTCTACAGACCGTGCAGCTAATTTAATGCTCAACACTTGAACTGGGGCTTATTACTTGAAATAGGAATTACTGCGTCTTCTCAGTTACACTATCAGGGCTTGGAAATACTGTGAATTGCAAAAGCAGGCAAATGGCTAGTAGAACATAACATTTCATAATAATTTCAGTCAATCAAACAGCTGCAAGACTCAGTGAAATGTTATATACAGCTAGCAAACTAACGTTAGCTAGCATCGCTAACGACATTGGCTAACTCAACTTCGGTACAGTAGGCTATCCTCAGTATTTGCAAGCTGGACAGTGCAAGTACAGTAACATGGCATTTTATTGGCTGTGCTCACGCCTTCGGCGAGCACAACCATTGTTCTCTCACATATATCTTATTATTATTATTTTCCCATCCCTAAGGATCAGTCAATATTTGGACTACATAGAAAACGGCGGTGTCAAAATGTTCGTTTTGGTCTCGATTGCGGTGCTTCTATTGGGATTTACGTTCCGTTGCACGGTTTAGGCTGTTAGGCTGTGCCTAAACCGTGCAACAGCTCGTTTCCCGATTTTGGTTTTCTTATTTCAAAACGAAAATCCATTGGCCGCAAAGTACACGGACCGGGACGGAATAAGAAAACCAACATCGGGAAACGAGCTGTTTCTTCTTTATGGGCCCGACCAAAAATACAATTAAAAAGCCTTTAAATTATATCGCGATTCGGCACAAAAATGCGTCGGCCCACCGGGCTAATGCCCGCTATGCCTGATGGCCAGTCCAGCCCTGCCCCTAACTATTAATTACAATAGTTATAATGGAGAATGCTCCATTATAACTATTGTAATTAATTAAGAGTACATGTAAAATGCTGTATAATGCGTTATGCATATGGACAAATAAAGTGTAACACTTGGTTCTGCAGCTGTGGAAATGTGCTACATGACCACTTGAATAATTTGATTTAAGGGAGTCAGGTGGCTGAGCGGTTAGGGAAGCGGGCTAGTAATCTGAAGGTTGCCAGTTCGATTCCCGGCTGTGCAAAATGACGTTGTGTCCTTGGGCAAGGCACTTCACCCTACTTGCCTCGGGGAGAATGTCCCTGTACTTACTGTAAGTCGCTCTGGATAAGAGTGTCTGCTAAATTATCTCACCCTGAGGAAGAATTCTCCTCCCTCGTTGCCAGACTTGATCCTGAAGTTATTGTGCATGTTGGGGTAGACGCTGGTGGCCTGGATCTGGAAGATGTCTGCTGGTACGGAGCGTTCTGAGGTGATGCTCATGTATTTGTACACAATGGATGGTGGAAGTCCCCGGCAGATGGATGGTGACTGGCAGCTGCAACGACTGCATACATAGAGCCATTATAGTTTTTGACCACATAGTGGATGTGGTAGTGGTAGGTTGGATTGTCTTTTTGCAGGTGAAGATTGGAAACATACCGGAGCAAGCTAATGCTAATCTAGAATGGTGGGTACATTTGTTTCCCTGGATGCACAAAAAGGTGATAGAGCTAATTGATCAATGGGCCTTAAAGTTGTACTACTAACCTTAACCATACTTGTTACCCTAACCATACAATTTACATAAACATTTCCATTAGTTGTGTAGAATTGCACAGAATTTGAACTTTGAAATTGTTCATCTACAACTCACACTTCAACTGCAGGATCTTGCATAAAAATCCATTGTTCTTTGTAAACAAATGGGAGTGGCCGCAAAGGGTAATTGGGGTAGGTGCAACTATTCACTACTCACGTAATCCTAATATGTTGAAAGACCATAATTGACTATTACATTCAACCTGAAAACAATCTCAAAAAAGTGTTTCAGCACAGCAGTCTTGCAAAACGTTTTTCTTTTATTCTTACCCTTCTCCTGTCTGCACGTAAGGTTCATGGCAGGGGTTTCTAGGGTAGCACCGGAAGCCTCCAAAGTAGTTCCAGCACATCTCATCTTCTCTGCAGTTGTGTCCTGTATCACACTCATTTATGTCTGCCCATGAAGAGAACATGTCAACAATTTCACATCCTTAATCCCAAAAGTTTGGTGTTTATATATATTAAAATCATTGAGTCATTGAGATTCACTGCTGGTGTTGCAAGATTGGTTGGTTGGGCTTGGTTGAGATTTAGGTATTGTGCTTGTTGCAACAGGCCCAGTACCTTGGCATACTCGGGTGCCTTGGAGTTGGTATCCCTCAGGACAGGCACAGACATACCCTCCAGGCTGGTTTACACACTGCCACTGGCACATGTAGCTGGAGAAAGCACACTCATCGATATCTATTCACAGACAAACATTTAGGGAATTAACTTAAAGGCCTGTATGAGATATACACATCATACATATTTAAGTCCAATTTGTTTAACAAAGTACCAAGTGACGAATTTCTACTGCATCTATACTTTAAGATAGACCCCATGCTCTAACCAGATAATAACATTTTCTACATGTAAAGTTACACCACACTCATTACCTTGGCATGATACTTGGTCTGACACTAACTCATAGCCTTGTTCACATTGGCAGATAAAGGAGCCCATGATATTGTAGCACTGGTGCTGGCATGGATTGCTATCCTCACACTCGTTGACATCTGCAAAGCATTGGGAGCAACCAAATTAGCTGGATGCAAAGACTCGCAAAGTCTTTGGGATTACAATGCTTTGAAACGGAATAGTATTTTGCACTATAGTTTGATTACAATCTTGAAATGTAAAGAGAAATATTCTACATTAACATCTAGAATATATAACAGTTTTATGTAAAAAATGTTTGTGATAGGTTGCACCAAAATAGACTTCACACTCCAGACCACCAAAATCAGGGAGTCAGGTGGCTGAGCTGTTAGGGAATCGGGCTAGTAATCAGAAGATTGCCGGTTCTGTTGTGTTGTGTCCTTGGGCAAGGCACTTCACCCTACTTCCCTCGGGGGGAATGTAACTGTACTTACTGTAAGTCGCTCTGGATAAGCTAAATGTAAATGGCAGTGAGTTTTATGTTTTTCTCTGAAAGTGCTTGATTACATAAATCATGTCCATCATTGTCTGCTGCACTCCCCTTTTGCACTATTATGTCACATTGGAGAAAATATACTAGGTATTGGGTACCTTCAAATTCACTGTCTGTTTCTTAGAAATGATTTTGTGATCTGGCCAACAGGGTGGGTCTCGGAGTGTATCGGGCCGCGTGAAGTAATCCATTGCTTAGTGCAGCCCAACATGGCAACCAATGTGTGTATGTGTATTTCTCTTGAACGACTAATCCAAACAACTTCACACTCAACTATGCACATCCTTGGGTTCTGAGCAATATGCCTGCCGAATTTCACTCACGTCTGCTAAATGACTAAATGTAATATGAATATAATATTCTTATCTACACTTTTTGATATTTCTGGTCCAACAGAGACAAATTTACTGAACAGAACACTGACAGTGTTCCTTAGCAGCACCTTCTCCTGGGTGGTCTACAGTCGTAGCCAGGTTGGTTAACATACTGTATACAAAGTGCTAAAAATAGTGGCACTTTCAGTTTTGTATACAGTGACTCGGATGTGTTACACGTGTGAGAGAGAGAACACTGAATCCATCCAAAGCTTGGCTCAGAAAAAAGCAGCAAGAAGTTGAGCTCAGCAGCGGTCTGCCTGATGTAACCCATTTGTGACACAGGGGCTATAACCACGATGTGAAAATGATGTCATACTGGAGGCTGTGTAAACATATTCCCCCCCCCCACACACACACACACACTCACACTTCTTACATACACAGAGACACACACAATACACACACACACGGTGATACACATCATTTCCAGTTAACAAAGCCCAGGTGACCCTGCTTTTGGCTGGTGGCAGCGAGGAATAGTACAGCACTAGCTAATGGTCAAAGCTGACATCCACTTATCCATACAAGAGGGAAAATATGACGATGGCTTCCCATTCCGCTTTTTCCAGGAGATCACTTTAGATTGCTGTTATACATGTCGACAGAGGTGAACCAATAGGCACAATATGCACACTTCTATGATCCCAGCTACAAAGCAAAACTTAATTACTGTGGGTGCATTGGATTTGTGTGATGTCATGGAAACCATTGAACAATCCAAAAAGAGTACTTGCATAATGTGTGTCAGGCAAGCAGTCAGGCAAGCAACATCACGTTTCCTTCAAAGAATTTTAAGAAAATTCTTGCTATTAGGAACTGTCAGAATCTGTCAGTGAAACCTATACTATTCTGTACAAGGCAAAATGAGTGAAAATCGTAACTGTGCTCTGTACTGTCTAACACTATGAACATACTCCCAAAAGCCCCCAAATGTTTCTAACAAAAGATGAAAAGCTCCCCTATGAAGCGGTGCCTTCATGAGACAGTGGTCTGACCAAGAACATTTTATGCCACTTTGGTGTCAGAATGGTTAACCACAAGACAACAACTGTGAGACCCCCATTCAAATTTGTAAACATGGAGATGTGAGAAATGACCGGTTTCACAAGTTTTGTGAAAAACCAGCCTGCCTTTGTCCTGAGTAAGCACCAAGAAGAATAAAGACAGTAAACATAACTTAGCCTTTGAAGTCTGAGATCAAATCAGAGACCTAACTACTAAAGACTATGGCCCAGTTTCCCAGACATGGATTAAGCCTAGACATTTCTCTTACTTTCTTTCTCTTACTTTAGGACTCGGCTTAATCCATGTCTTAGAAACTGAACCTATAAATTTAGAGTGTATTCTGAGTACTTGGGGTTTGAAAAATTCTACATGAAGGGGTTAAAAAGCATACAGTAATCTGTTTTAACTATATTGGTTACACATTCTTATACATTTTCTTGTTCTAACACTTAACTGACTCGACAACCTAGCTAACAACCCATCAAGTAATATAACAGTCACTTTCAACTTAAAAGTACCATTTATTAACAATTGAGATATTGTTAACTTTGTTAAGTCTAATTTGATCAGTAATGCTCAACATTAGTTTTCTTTGGCATTACTATGCTGTTGAAGGCAAACGCACAATAAAGAATCAAATAAAGCATGGTTTATTTAAGGTATCTTGCTGGAAGGAGTACATTGTTAGATGACTCATTTCCAATACTTTCAAGATGTGCTTGCCAACTGATGTGATATCATATAAAATAATGACTGGTTTGAATTAAGTATTTTTTGCAAGACTCTTCAAGAAAGAAGTGCCTACTATGCGAAACGTCTGTTACCTCTCAATAACGTTGTGCACTGAACACCACTAAAATTAATAATTGGTGTTTATCTCTTGAGACATCCCTGTTTACTTTGTTCTGCTTATTATGTCACCAGAAACTATTGTAGCAGACTATGACATGCACACTGTACATCTGTACTTCAGCTCTGTCTGTACAAACTAATTCTTGATATGCTTGTTAAGCATAGTACTGTCTGTCTTGTATCTATGTGAATGTGCTATAGAATAAAAACTCTGAATCTCTCTTAGGTTATGATATAGACAACACCAGGAGGAATGCTCTATTCCCATGAACCTACGTTGTTTGTAATCATGTACAGATTTAAATACTACTATACCATCATAGTTTGACTGTAGCACTTTACTGGGTGTACTCACACTTACTTTGCATACAATCCAGTTTGAGCAGTTCATAAATTATAAAAGACACATTTAAAGGAATTAAGTGTTGTATCGCAAGTCTAGGCCTATCTGTTGTTGCCAAACACAACACCCAAGTATAGGATAGCCCTTCTTATAAGTGATACAATAATGAAGGGAAGGGAAAAAGCATGGTTTTGGAATGTGTTGTTGGCTACCATGTTCTGTCCCTCAGCTGAGCTTGGCTGTCACCCCATGTCAACTGAATGGTTTATGTAACTGCAATTGTTTGCCTCCCTTGCCAAGATTCGGCGTGTTGCAACTTGACCAAGAGAGCAGAGCAGACGCACACTTTTACAAACTCGTCACACGCAAGAAACACAATCCCACACATCGACACTCACACATTCAATGTATAGGCCTACATTGTATAGTTCACAGCACAGTCTTACCTCTGCAGTAATTGGTCTCATCAGCCATGAAGCCCATAGCACATTGCACTGGTGGAGAGAGAGCAGCGCCGGCTCCAACACTGTATCCAGTGCCCCCTCGGCTTCCGCTACCAATCGGTATGACCCTCTGAATTGGTAAGGCTGGAGCCTCCACAGGAGGCGACGGCAGGTCGCGCACATCATCCATCGCAGCCGCAGGTTCATCCTCTCCATTGCTGACGATGATCTGGGCATTCTGGGGCAGGCAGAAGTACCCACCAAAGTGGTTGATGCATCTCATGCCACCTTTGCAGGCGTCAGGCACTGTCACGCACTCGTTGATGTCTGAGAGTTAAGAGTCTGTCATCAGCGTCTTCCGCAAAGGCAATGGTAAAACGCTACCATGTGAGCCGGAAGGAGAATGTTCACTGGAGGTATAAAAAAACGGATGGCCTTACCTTTGCATTCTTGTCGGTCAACATCAAACTCATAGCCATCGGTGCACTAATGCCAGAAAAAGATTGTTAGGTATCTGGCATTTATTATACTCATTTCTTATGGTGACAGAATGGCAGAACACTAGATTGATTCACTGATTAAACAGCTATGACCCTTAAGTACGAAACTGATTAAGCATGGCAGTCACTATAGGACCATAAAGACACAAACCTCAACTTCAGGTCATTATAATCATGAAGTAAAACAAAAGGAAAAATGGTCCCCAAACATAACTTTGGCCTACTGAATTGTGAAAATGTTAGGTTACTGAGTGGGTGATTTACACATTTGTTATTCTGCTCTGTGGCTCTGTTTCCCGACTGGTGGATAACAGGAAATCAGACAGACAAGCCATTAACAACCTGGAGAACACCTGTGTTTTCACTTATCCCCCCAAAACAATGTGTTTAGTCTGTCGCCATCCAGGGAGGAATGTCTGCGCGCCTGTTCGCCGACCATCTGACTCATGAGGCTAGACTAGAGAGACAAGCTCCGGCCCGGCCTCAGCATGGGCTCGAGGCTCCAGTCTCATATGATTAACCTCCATAACTCATCATCAGCTCCGACAACAACATCAAGTTACAACTGCCGACTACCGATAAGTGCATCCTGGATTGGTGGAAACTCTTCGTATAAGTATTGCCACTCGCAAATACTTTATACTGTCATTAGTGTAAATTGTTATCATTTGGAACTCAGAATAGCAGTTGTAAAGTCTGTTTGCTTTTTTTATTGTTTGTCATGTCATAGAAAGAATGGTGTCTTTTATTTGAGTGTTTTTGTCTAATTCTGATGGCAAAACAGTTATCCTTTATAGAAAAAATAATATACCCTTTTTGTTCATCTAGTAGTCTCTCCATTCATCTATCCATTCATCCATACATCCACCCATCAATCACACTTACTTCTCCATTTACTTATTCATCAATCAATTTCTTCAGTAATTATTTAACAACTCACTCAATCCTCATTCATTCATTCAATTTAGAGGCATTGTAAGCCAGTGCATGGTAGATGTTGTGACTGCCACTTGCCGTGTATGTGACAGGTTCTTCAACCTCCTGGGACACAGCAATGTTGATGACAACACTCAAGCACAAATACATCCACAGCATTTTGTTATTCCTTCAGATAAAGACAAACGGACAAATATGAGGTGAATAGAATGGAGTCCAAGGAAGGATGAACATACCTTAACCATTTGTTGGACCATGGAAGTCCATTGAGCTTTACAACACTTTAACACATCATATAAGTAAATTTTGGGCTGACTCGTGAACAATAAAACAACTTCAATCAAGCTCCATCCGGTGTGCAACGTCATATTTAGACGGATATAATTAGGCTATCAGGAGAGAAAAGGTTTGCATGTACAAACGTCTATGACATAAGGCCATATTTTCATTGGCACGATTTGACCCCCCTTAGCCACACAGAATTATCGAAGAGAAATATATTTTCTCTGACAGCGCATGCACATTCCATCATGGTTGCTCGTTAAAGTGTTACTTTACAAATGGTTAAATGATAACACATCCTTATCACTTGTAGGTTGTCACTGTCTGCAAATGATGACGCCAATATCAAGTAGGCTAGCCTAATAGCTGAGAGGTTACCAATTTATTAACCTACTGAATTTATGCTGCGCTATAAATCTAGGAAATAGCATATCCATCAAATCTATTGCTTTTCACTATAGTTTGAAGCCCACTGTGCGCAATGAATATCGTAATTAAGTCTTACCTCGGAAATGCTGCCAGTGTCTTGCAAATTGTTTATCCTCAGGAGTAACCTGACAACAGCTACAGTAACGTAAAGCTATCCACTATCTTTGATAGTGTGACTTCTGCATAAATGTCTATCGTTGAAAAAAAGGATAGAGGTGGTGCTCTAAGCACTTCAACATCCGAGGGATTTTTGCAATGTCAAGTACAAACACTAATTTCAACAGTTGCACAGAATAAAACGTGTTGACCCCCTCTACTGGTTATCCGACATGTGGCACCACAACATAAAGCTTGCCAGACAGACAAGGCCCTACGTTAAAGAAATGTATTAGACCATCGGTTCCCAAACTGGGGTACGCGTACTCCCAGGGGTACTCAAAGTGGTTCAGGGGGTACGCGGGGAGAACATTTGATTTGCGTTTTCAAAGTAAAAAAAAAATATATATACATTTTCAAACTGAGCTATAAATAGACATGAAATGTTAAATAGTCTGAATAGCCAAGTCGCATTGCCAAAAATACTCATGTATACCAATATTCAGCAAAATAATTACACTGCGAAAAATAGCTACAGGTAGTGACGTATAGTAAGACTTTTAGTAAGTAAGACTTTATTTATATAGCACTTTTCATACAAGAATTGCGGCTCAAAGTGCTTTACATAAAATCAACAAAACAATAATAAGTGTTGATCTAAACTAGCCGCACTCTATCTGCGGTCTCTCGAATCCATCTTAGATCCGAGCTGCCACTTGCAGTTTCTAATACACAAGACAAGACAAGGTAAACATGAGGAAAGAGGAGGAAAAAAGGCAACACCCAGACAATGCTCCTAGAGGAGTACAGTGTGGGAACAGACAAAAACCTCAGCACATAAGTACAACAACATTTACAAAAACAGGCGAAGGCGTTGGATGGGGGTGGGGGGTGGTGATATCTGTAGTAGGTGAAAGTTAATGTGTGAGTAGGTCTGGGTTGGCGCCCTCGACCTAGGCCACAATCAGTCCGATTCTCCCTATGCAGATTGTGTTGGCCAGGAGACATCCTTGGTCATGACCCAGGCAGAGACCAAACCACAGATGTCGGTGGGGGGGGGGGGGAAGGGAGGAGCAAGATAGTCTCGCTTCAGCGCTCTCCAGGGGAGTTGTTTTCCAGCGACGGCCTTGGCCAAGGCCTGTGCTGGTTACGGGGCCGAAAGTGGATAAGATTGGGGTAGTTGTTTTGACGAGTAGCCGCACTCAATTTTCACGTCCACCCTTCAGGAATGTCTCCATGTCCTCCATCTTCCTTTGCAGAGCCGCAAACTTATCCCTGTTAAGTTCACAGTCTGAGCTCCAACAGCTCTGCCCAACGTATAGTCAACAGTCACACCGGTTAGCTCCCTCGTCAGAATCTCACTTGCTGATGACCTGTGTAGGGAAGCGGGAGCTGCACGAACATGGACAAGTGTTTGAAAAGAGTTAATCCCCCGTCCAGAGAGACACCATTGGTTTCTACCAGTAGGCCTACAATCGAGCATTAACCTGCCGGTGACAGCAACCCAGGTTGCTCTTACGTGTTCTTGGATCAGGGCGCAAGCAGCAGTACATTTGTTGCTAGCCAAGCTACTAGCATTGTGACAGTGAGTCTGATGCAGAGCTTCGACCTCCTGGTCGTATTTATGGAAGCAAATCGTGACCAAAATTAAAATTTAAATGCATTTGCAGAAATGCTTTTTCATTTTAAGAATGTGTATGCATTATTTGACTCATAAATGAAATTAGTAATCAATCATCCTATTTGCATTTTAATTTTCTTCTTCAAGAGTGCTCAATCTTTCACTTAAAGGATGACATGCTGTTTTTGGATGCTTTTATATAGGCCTTAGTGGTCCCCTAATACTGTATCAGAAGTCTCTTTCCCGAAATTCAGCCTTGGTGCAGAATTACAGCCACTACTAGCAGTCCCACAAGGAGCTTTCCTCAGAACGCGCTGTTTTGGTGTCTGTAGCTTTAAATGCTAATGAGTCTAATAAGTCGCTCTGGAGAAGAGCGTCTGCTAAAAAAAAAAAAAAAGACTAAATGTAATGAGGAGCGGAGGGGCGGGCACCATGCGCTAATGTTTACAATGGATGTATTGCAATGGCTGTAGCCCCGTTGCTGTAAGATGCCTCGAATTTGCCCATTCTCATCTGATAACCCTGGTTTGCAGAGGTACACACTGTCATTTCAATGAGGGGAAAGGCGGATATCGCGCGCGCCATAACACCAACAGCAGAACGGTTATCCAAATAACAAAGAAGTGTACAACACTCACGTTACAGCATGTGTATTCACACACATACTTGATGCTATCTACCTTTCCATTAGCGACAGTAACTCAGCTGTTAGCTGCAGAGCTAATGTTACAGCCACATTCTAAGGGTAGCAAGCTAGGTAACCATATACAGTAAAGCTACAAAATGATATAGCGTTAGTTAACTTACTTGTCCGAGGTTAGTAGCTGGACGAAGGAGAGTTAGTTCTGATCCAGAATTTAATTTCAGCAAGGCCAGTTTTGTATTAGCTCAAGTTGAGGAAACAGTCGTGGCTGAAGTGTTTGGCGCAGACATACAAAACAAATGCGCCTACAACAGAAGTTGTGTAGGCGCATTTCCAGAGAAAATAAAATTAAGACACTGGGTCTTCAGAGGCTCGTATGAAGGAACTGTAAAATATTTTTGTTTTCCTTTGTACATCCAAACTGAGAAAATGTAATGCTTCGTTCGTTTGCAAGCCATGATGTCTCTCGAGGATAAAAACACTTGCACGGTCGTAGCTCAGTTTCTTATGGGCGGGCCAAATTCTCTGGGCTGGCAAAGCAGAGAGAGGGGAGGTAACCTTCCTCCTTGTGACGTCACAAGGAGGAGATTTTCAAACAGAGCAATTGAGCCTTCATTTTCTCAAAGGCGGAGAAGAACACCCAGGGCTTGGTTTACACCTATCGAAAATTCTAGCCACTGGGGGACCAAAGGCAGGCTAGGGGAACTCATATTAATGTTAAATAACCTCCTAAAGGGAAGTTTTCATGTCATGTCACCTTTAATTAAAATGAAAAAGAAATAGGCTAGACATTTGAGATTTAAAGGTGACATGACATGCTGTTTTTGGATGATTTTGGTCCCCTAATACTCTATCACAAGTCTCATTCCCGAAATTCAGCCTTGGTGCAGAATTACAGCCACTACTAGCAGTCCCACAAGGAGCTTTCCTCAGAACGCGCTGTTTTGGTGTCTGTAGCTTTAAATGCTAATAAGGAGCGGAGGGGCGGCACCATGCGCTAATGTTTACAATGGATGTATCGCAATGGCTGTAGCCCCGTTGCTGTAAGATGCCTCTAATTTGCCCATTCTCATCTGATTTTATACTTTTACTTGAGTAAAAAGCTTGAATTGATACTTCAACTTCTACAGAAGTATTTGTAAACCCTAGTATCTATACTTCTACTTGAGTAATGAATGTTAATACTTTTGACACCTCTGATTAGACGATGGATTGCAGATTGAAAACGTATTTGCCTATTTTTTTCTCTCTCTCCGTCTCCGTCTTTACACGTCGCTGTTTCACACAATGTCCAACAGATGGCGCCAGTCTCACAGATCTTTAAACCCAGAGCAGAGCCAGCATGGAGAAGATTTTTTAAATATTTTATTAGCCACAAACAACACAGGCATCACAGACACTGAAAATGTTTAGATAACTAATTGACAGTTTAACTAACAGGCAATATACCCCATGTGTGAAGAAAGCGTACTGATATTCAATAAAATATCAAGGTACATATTAGTCTTGCAGTCTTACTCCTGCAGCTTTCTCCTCTTCAAATTCAGAAGTCTAATGTACAAAGTAAATTGCAAGACTGTACTTACATTTCAAGGATTAAAATATTTCTTTATAGAATTGTCATACATTTTGTGCTGTGTCTTTCAATGCTGAAGGCAATGCATCAAGAACTGATGGCCCCTCGACATTATCCAATCAGTTCCTGATGCAGTATCATCAACATCAGAAAGTGTCTGCATTTAATCCTGGAAACTGGTCTCCATATTGGCTTCAAAAATACTAGTGAATACAATACTGTCCACATAATGCATATTCTTGCACAGATAGAATTCAAACTAAATGACCTGACTGATAAAAGGATAACCTAACAACAAACAAAACAACACACAATAAAAAGAAAAACATTTTCAGTTGAGCAACAGTACAGGGGTTTTGTTTCCTGATACACAGCTCAGTATTGTAAAAGTATGTAAGCATACACACAACATCATCGCTGACTTTTAAACATACTTGCCGTCTCCCCACTATCCTGCCATCAGCTTTATACAGATTGGTGCAGACGATGAATACTGCTGTGTTTAGCATAACCCCAGTTGCCACCGTGAGAGAGAGCAATAAGATGCTCACAGTTGCCAGCTGAGATTAGGCCTAAGCATAGCCATACACTGATGGGCATTGGCCAAGATAAACATTCTTACATTATGATACTTGCATATTGGGGTGGGTATGGGTGGGGGGTCTTGAGAAATGCCTGTGGCAAATGCACACCTCTTCTGCCAAATTACAATTTTCAAGGCACCAGCATGCTTCTGAGGATAGTTTTGCTTGGTTGGAGAAATATGTTACGTGTTATTCACACTACTAGATATTTACCCCTCTGTGCATAACATACGGGCTAAAAAGGCCTCTCTTCTAGACACTGATGTCATTTTGAACCATTCCTAAGGTAGGAAGTATGTATACAAACGGTTTAACTGTAATTGTATTTTCTGTGCGATCAAAAGGCGTATGAGAAGACAGATTGCAGAATCTCTGCAGGTTATTGTGAGAGAGTCTATGACATCACAGTTGCCTGCAGAGATTACCCAGTCTATCTCTAGAGCCTGAGGACCCTGGTTGAGGCGCCTTACTAACACAGAAGTAAGATGGTTCAATTATTGATCTTATGTTTGTCTACAGTCTAAAATAAAGCACACATAAAACTCTTCTTTATTTCATGCTAGCTGGCTCATTAACATTTAGCCTCATCACTTACTCATCTACTTAAAGTTTACCAAACGTAAGCAATCATTACAATGAATTCCAAAAACTACTGCCCTAACAATTTCAATTATATTGGATCATAGACTTCAAGAGTGGCTGCATCAATTACAGAAAACATTGTACAGGGTTGCACCAACAAAATTCTGAGAAGGCGAAGTTTGTTGACAACCAGCCTCTATAACTTGCTCTAACAATTTGCTCTGTCTGTCTGTCTGTCTGTCTGTCTCTCTCTCTCTCTCTCTCTCTCTCTCTCTCTCTCTCTCTCTCTCTCTCTCTCTCTCTCTCTCTCTCTCTCTCTCTCTCTCTCTCTCTCCAACCTAGTAGGATTGAGAGAATCCTGACAGCTGAATGAGTTGACAAGTACTACAACAGTGCCATCCACAGACCCTCATGCGTAGTGTGTGTATAAACATTACATTACATTGCCCCTCCCTAGCACAAACACACGCACAGCAATAGAAGTGTTCCATAAACAAAAACTAGCTCTAATCCACTCAACCCCTAAACTACGAATAACAAGGCTGTAGAGAAGATCAGCTAAATCTGCCTCCAGCTGGTAAAAAAAAAAAAAGCATCTACCCCTCGGTAGCAGCTGGCGCGTGCCCCCTTGTTTTTTTAGAGAGATACCCTCCCCTATTTCACCCCCTCACCCCTCATCCAGAAGGTCCACTCATTACCATGGTGATTGGGGGTCCCTGTCCTATTGTCCGAGCGTTAGTGGTCGTTGTATCACGTCACCTTATAGAAGTCATGGCCCTGGCCTTTTGACACCTCCAGACCCCTGTGACAAAATAAGAGGGAGAGGGTACAAGGAAAAGGGGAAGAGGGGGAGGGAAGGAGAGGGAGACACACTTTTAGAGGATGTGTTTGGCAGACCGAACAGACCAACACAACAGATTGTAAGCATTGTGGCAAAGCTTATAAGGAAGTAAAAAACAAACAAAAAACTAGTTTTCAGTTGTCATACAACACATTTACTATTTTCAGAATTATGAACAACAGTACATGTATAGAAGTATGAATAGAAGTATGAGCAGAAACATTCAGCTTGATCGCATAGGAAAGGTGCCACAAACATCTATGTTGTATGTGTCTCAATTAGATGAAGCAGATCTAAAAAAAATAAAATAAATGTAAACATTGAAATCTAACCTATATTGTTGTTCTTTTGTCCATTTTGTTGTCAGTTTTTTAGTATTTTTTTATAACAATTACACCTTTTATACAAAGGTAAAACAACCGACTCAGGCAAACTGATCAAAGAAATCTTGACTTCATGCAACAAAATGCTATCTGTGTGAACTGAACTGATATAAAATTCACGTACTGACTAAAATTTTGAGTGACTATTAAGAATTCGGTCTAGTAATAGAGCATTGCTTATTCACTCAATCGACTGAGTCTTTTTGACAGACCTTGCATGGTAAGCTATGAGCCCCACAGAGAATAGCAGGACCCACACGCTGAAGACCATCTGTCAAAACGATGGAGCTTGCCTTAACTGCACTTGCCCCCGCATGCTTTAGCCGAAACAGTAAACGTTATAACATAAAGCATATGCATAGCTTGTCCTGCATGAGTGACGTTGACTTTCCAAAACAAGGAACGTGACAAATAAAAAAAAATCAATGGCTAATGTTTTCAGTTGAAGAATATACCCCTCTGTTCAATTATGTTCAATTATTTTTAACGCAAATGGTTTAAACAAAACAAAAAAAATGAAAGCCTTGAAGTTTTACTGAAGAATGGATAAAAACTAAAGCTCAAAGCTGTGTTCATAAATATTTTGTCATGTATCCCTGTGACAGCTACCGCAGTGCATTCAGAGATTTCCCCAAAACAATTAATAATTAACAAACATTGTCCTGAGCATCCAAAAAGTGCACTATAAAATTAAATATACCATCATTAAATCAATAAACATTTCAAATCCACCGCATGGTGTGAGAACAACGAACACTAAAAACCTCCAATGTTCAACATTAATGGCACTTTCTATAATTGGAAAGGGCATGTGATTGTTTCTCAAGCAAAGGAATTGTGCCCTTGCAGGGTTTTGTGCTGCTGCAATTTTCTTTTTCTTTTTTTGCCACCTTGTCTTTTTCCCATAGAAGTAAGATGAACCGTGTCGGTTGGTCACTCTCAAAGGACTACTGTACAATGGCCCTTCCATGCGAATTATGAGGAGATGGAGGCTGAGACGTCCCTCCTGGAGTGATGATTGTATTGTTTGGTTGGGGCCATCAGCAGGGTGAGGAACTGAACTGGACCGGAGAGGTGTTTGAAGGGGGGGCCTAATACACCCCCCTGCTGAACACCCCATAACCTCCGAACGAGCTCCAAGGCCAAATCCCAAGACCTCAGGACTCCAAGTCCACAAACAATTACGGTCTACATGAACAAAGATGACATTTTTAATTTGTTCCAGCTCTGAGGTTACGAGTCTTTTCTGGCTGGTAACAAGGGAAGACGTGGAAAGACAATGCTTCAATTAGAGCGAGTAAGACTGGCAATGGATACTGAACTTGGCCCCCCTCTGGTGGTCCATTGTCTTGTTATAGAAGACAGAAAAAAATGACAATATGATTTGATTCTGGTACTGTGCACTCCAAAAGCCCTAAGACATGACATGGAGGCCTACTAAGACTAATTGCTCTTTTTCTCTCATTGTGCTCACCAGTTCAACAGTAAGACACATTGTCTTTTTCACCCCTCATCATGCCACATGTATTCATTAACTTTTTTTATCAATGGAAATGGATGTTCTAAGTTTAGAATCATAACTTAATACTATTGTCAAAAGCACACATTGAGTTTGTTTGTGAGGCTCATGCTCCAAAACAGTCAGAAGAGTGTTGGAGATCTCATAAACATGATTTATATGAATTCTGCAAATTAACCATTACATGTTCTTGTTGCAAAGTAAATATTAAATCCAGTAGTATCCATGCATAGTACAGACATGTAGCTTTCCTGTCAATAGCTTCTCAAACACAAATAATGACTGTTAACGAGAGATAAAGCTGCATTAGGTCTCATTTCATCACACTGAACACCCAACCAAAATAAATCGTTACATTACATTCGTGAGTGTGTAGGTTTAAGATTTAGTTCACATTATGCAAGTCCACGTCAAACCAATATAAAATCACCTACAAAATATTCTTAAACACACAGTTTCCTTACCTTTCCTTTGTTTCTACAAAACACACGTCCCTAATGCCTCCATACGGCTAACTTCAACAGGCTTGTTCTGGCCCTTAAGCAAATGCTATATGTGTCCAGAAGCTCTGCCCCGAAGTATACGCACAGAGCATGTGTTCAGGATTACCATCCCAATCACCAACCCCACCCTACACAACTCTGCATCTGACCACTACCAACAGACCAGGCCTACCTCTTCCAATGTCTTTCCAATCCAATCCAGTATTGATCTATCAGACATGCGCACAGACAGCAGCACACATGTGCACAACATCATACACAGACACACGTGCGCGCGCATGTACACACAGGTAGTGTGCACACAGCAATTGATCAACACACATAAAACATTTTATTATTGGTTTCAGTCTGGTTGAACAGTATAACTGACGAGAAAAAGGTATGTGTGCATGTGTGTGTGCGCGTGTGTGTGTGTGTGCGTTCATTTGCTCTTTTCCCATGACTGGGTTTGGAAGAATGTGGTGTGTTGGTGCTAAGGGGTAAAAGGTCCATACGACCAATAGCCAGTTCAGGCGAATGGAACCGCAGCTCGCTCACAACACCTTTACGTTGCACTCTGCCAAACCCCATGTGTATGTTTGGTGCTTGACCAAAGCAGGCAGCACGATGCACATATCAATGTTCTGCTGTAGGCCAACATTTTGGATCACACACCCTTCTCTTTGCTAGCAGAACTCTCACCTGTCCTACCGAAACTCTTTAAAATTTCCCCCAAATGAACATTACAATACCAAAGAGTGGAGTCAAATAACGAATTTGTGTAAGACTGTAAAAAAATTGTATACAACATCCCTGATAATGTCAAATGAGGTAGGTGCTGTAACTGAAACATACATGGTACATATATATATGTATATACATATACATATACCTAGTAGGCACTAGGTTGGTCACTGATTAACTGCTGTTGTTTTACTTGGTAAGGGTGGGATCATCTTATCGTTGACACCACTACAGCCGGTGACCTTCCCACAGCTCACACTTTTGAAGTCTGAATGTTTGTTTTGGGTATATCATGCGCTGAGCTCACATAGACAACCCCACCGACTTGTAGTCCCCACATGGGCACCTGACAACTTCCCAGGGGCCCTATATTACACAACACGACTGCAATACACCATACTTCATCATAGTTTGGCCACTGCATTTTCAGAAGTTCTGTTTAGGAACGATAAATGTTGACAGTCAGATGGCCGAGCGGTTAGGGAATCGGGCTATTAATCGGAAGGTTGCCGGTTCGATTCCTGGCCATGCAAATTGACGTTGTGTCCTTGGGCAAGGCACTTCACCCTACTTGCCTTGGGGGAATGTCCCTGTACTTACTGTAAGTCGCTCTGGATAAGAGTGTCTGCTAAAAGTAAATGTAGTGCAGTGAGTTTTATGATTATGTTTTTCAGTTTTCAGTGCTTGATTACATAAATCATGTCCATCATTGTCTGCTGCACTCCCTTTTTGCACTATTATGTCACATTGGAGAAAATAGACTAGGTATTGGGTACCTTCAAATTTACTGTCTGTTTCTTAGAAATTCTTTTGCAATCTGGCCAACAGGGTGGGTCTTGGAGTGTATCAGGCCGTGGGAAGTAATACATTGCTTAGTGCAGCCCAACATGGCAACCAATGTGTGTATGTGTATTTCTCTGGAACGACTCATCCAAACAACTTCACACTCAACTCTGCACGTCCTTGGGTTCTGAGCAATACACCTGCCGAATTTCACTCACTCATACAGTGCCGAGATCTCAAGATAATCAAGCCAGCCAGCCAGACAGACAGACAGACAGACAGACACAGACACGTGGACAGATATTGGACAGACACACAGATATTTCTGCATTTATAATTAAATTGTTTTCATGGTGAAATCAAAGGAACTTTCAGAGACATAATTCTAGTAGTCAAGAATTTCTATCACACGATTACATTCAGTGCCACAGGTTCTTACAAAGTGTGATGTTAAAAAGTGCGATAATTCTATAAGGTGTAGCATTATTTGGGGGTATGTTATTAAAAAGGTATTTCTCTAATGTTTTTTTTTTATATATAGTGATACTTTCAAGTGAGACTATATTTCACAATGGTGAACTATTTTATGATGTACTATCAGTAATGGTAACATGCTCCCCTCACATTCATTTTAATAGGGGGTACCAAAATTGCTTAGCATGATGAGGAGTGATTGATCGAGGAATCCTTTCTTCAATACCATTTTGAGTGATCCTGCCCTCTCCTGGCTTAAACTAATTAGCCTCTGGCTTTCTGTGACCCTTTGTGACCTTTGGCATAAAAGGGAGTAAAACTGAAAGATGACCACAGGCCTGGCCTTAGAAGCCTTCTGTTGACCACACACACACACACACAAACACACACACTATTCATGATACTATTAACCGTTCAATGTTAGCAACTGAAAAGAATGGGAGGCTTGAAGATACAATTTGCAAACGGTTTGTGCTCCCCTTTAATTGAGTGGGGAAGTGTGCCACATTGTTTAACAAGTTCGGTGAAAGTGAAACGCAAATTCTGTCCTCAACACACACGCATCCACCTACACTTAAACATAGTATTTTTCTCTCATGCCCACACACAAACACAAATTTTAAGCAAACACGGGTGGAGAAACAACTGCAATGTTTTCAAAACAATGTTAAGCTCCAATACTAATAGATTTAGGTTCATAGTTATAGTACTGAATGACTGTACTATCATGGTCCATAGCTTGTGCATGGCTTTGAAAGGCAGTGCCAGTCATGTGGGGTACAGCAAGGATGTACACTAAGGCCAATCCCTCTCACTAGCATGGGCAACTATTTGGTTTTGTTAATATAACACATGGTGTAAAACAGAAGAATATGTTCACACTTCAGGTTATGGAGCCCCAAATGGAGCCCCAATCATCCACTACCATGCCCAACTGAGAACATCAAAACAATGAAGCAATGTTTGGGCTCTCTGTCTTCATGGCAAGATAAGACTGAATTAAACAAAAATAACTTTGCTAGACTGCAAGTCCATAATTTGTAACAAAACCAACAGGTATTGGACATACAGGTATTGGACATAAACCCACTGTTTGCCTTCACCTTGGGATCTTGTGATCTGTGTGGAGTTATGGCAATGTTGTGACAAGTACGACATCAAGCTCCCAACATTGCACAGTGTAATCCACCATCTCAATGGCCAGGTGTCAGTTTGCCAGTCTGCTGGTGAGCAACAGAGGGAACCTATGTTACAGAGAGGCCATGGCGGCCAGCGCTACGATGTCTTTTAGCCATCATTCCCCGATACAATAGCAAGAGCTATCTGCATTTGTGCACTTCGCATTTTCAGTTTTACAAAGCTCATTGAGGTACAACTTTAATACCTCTACTGCTTTGCACTGCACAATTTCCAACCACAAATTGTTCTAAGTTGTTTATCAAAAATGTATGGTTTAATTATGTTTCCTACAAAATAGCAAAACCATTTATTTCATATTGAGATGCAAACAAACCAACAGCAATGTAAAGGGTTATTTTCTCAACAGAGAGGGTGTCCATCTTGGCACCTATATTGTGCACAGTTGGCCATGTTTCTCGTCCATGGTTTATTTAGCATTTTACCATGTATTTAGAATTTTGACTTTTGAGTTTAGCCCTTCAACCCTTTGTCTTATCGTTGTCTTCCTTAATAAATCAGTTTTTGTCAATAATTTGAGGTATTTTGTAAGACCCAGCAAACATTTCAGAATGGTGGCCACAAAAGCTCAATAAAAAAATCAATAAAATAATGTGCATCAGTTAACTACTAAACACTACAAATTAAATATTTAGATCAGACACACACTGCTTGACATGTCAAATACTAATTATACGTGAGATATTTCACGCATATACTGCATCACATTGTATTTATAATCTCACATCAGAACAACAACATTGCTTTCATCCACTGATATAATTAGTTGGACATATTTTTGCAATTTTTTTCATATTGTATATTTACTACACAGTGTTGCTCTATAGTGTCAATGTCCTTTGAGTGACAATTAAATACCCCATTATTGTCTTTTAAGGTACTTCTTCTACTTTTAAATGTTTATTAATTACCATGATGGCAGAAAAGGTAGCTCCAGTGGATATTCACACCATTTTGACAGCCGATGCATCACTGCAATAGTATAAGACAGACAGATTTAAAGTTGATAGTGGACTTAAATAGTCTGTAAACTGTAGCTGTATTCTGTAGGTGAATCAAAAACTTCAATTGACACCAATTGTGTTTTCTTGTGTTTGTTTTCAGCTAGTTTGACTAACTGGAGGACTAACTAGGCAAAAGAAAATGCCAGTATGTTGTAGTTAAAATGTGAAAACATTTTAATCAAAGATTTGATTAAATATCTATGAAAATAAACATATTGATACAGAACAGGATATAAACATCACCATTGTATTCATGCCTTCACTAGCTTTTGGGATCTTGAGTAGGCCTATGTTTTTTGCCACATTGTGTTATCTCACCTGTTTTCACCAAGTTTAATTACAAATTGCATACAAACGTCAGGCACAGGAAGTTTAATTGTAACTACACCAGAGAATAACTACAGAGAGGGGAATGGAGGAGGAAAGAAATAGGGGGTACCTCTTCCATGTAGCACAGTGGGATGATGTGACCAAAACCAGAACAGGTGACTTTCTCCAGTGGTCCACGACGACACAAATTCGAAGGATGACAGGGAAAGACAGGGGGATAGTTGAGAGATACATAGAGGGAGGGATTGGAAGGACAAGATAGCGAGACAGGGGAAGGAGAAAAAAGGAGTGCTTCAAGCCCCCGTCCTGTTGATGCTCCTCTCCAACAGCTTGGCAGTGGGTGGGGGAGAGAGGTGGGAGGATCCCTTAGCTCCTCCCCCAGCTGTCTCCTCCAACTGAGTGTGTCCAGTGCCTGAGGGAGGCTGCCTCAATCTTCCCCCTATTCTTTGCAGCTTAAGCTGTCCCAATGTACTGATCCTGGGACAGATATTATGATCTCAGCCATCTAAAGGTTTAGTTTACACATTAAGAGTTCATTTGACTTCAACTCTGAGAGGTAATTTGGAGGAAAATGGAGGGACAGTGACCAGTATGGTTATCCACTAGTTCTCCTAGTCTACAAGGTAATCTACAAACGTAACAAATATTCCTCAGTAATGTTTGTTTGTGTGTGTGTTTGTGTGTCCTTGTACACCCAACTGTACACAACTAAGTGTTCTGTGAAAAATGGGGGAGTTGGAGAAGAATGATACAACATAATCACTTGAAGAATACACGATACCTACCTTGTTTCCACCCTTTCTCTATATCTCTCTTTCTTTTCACCCATTGTCTGAGTGTTCATGTTTTCATTCACCTCTCCCCCCGTTACTGGATGCACGTTACAAGACAAGAATGGATTTGTGCCCTTTTTTTCCTTTTCTTTTTTTTTTGCTATAAAATGAAATGTTTAAGAAATCCCAAAAATGTATTTAAGATGCTACAAAGTTGTCCCACCTTTAGTGTGTCAAGAGCCAATTTACAGATCATGTTAATAAAAAATTAAATAAAAAACGCTGACTATTATATAGGGGGGGAAGAACTGCTGACTATTATACAGTGTGTGTTTGTGCGTGTGTGGGGAGGGGGAGGGGGGTGTTCCCCAAAACACATTTAATGAACTCATCATTCCAATTGGTATATCCCCTTTGGTCATCCTGTTTCGCCCGTGTGACAAAAATGCTGCCTCCCCCTCCCTCAGTTACGACGCACTAAATTCTAACAAATATATTTTTTAGACGCTACACATGTTATACATCATTGGAAAGCTACGATTCTTGTGCTTCCATTGAAATAAACCAATTCAAGATCAAGTCGCAATAGCAAGCAAAGTCAACGTCTTTTTCCGGTGAACATTCCTTCAACAATGCCAAAGAAAAAAGTTTTACTCACCCTAAGTGGTTCAAATAGGTCCAGGTGTGCAAATCATGCCATCAAAACTTGATCTGCTTACAGTCCCAAGGGTTCAAAGTATCTAACCATGTAAAGTAATTCGTCCAAATACAATGTTTTACGTTCATGAATAGCCATTATCCTTTGTTTCATTATGCAAGTTAGCCGACGGAAGAAACAACTTGTTCACATAGAAGTGTTCTTTTCTCCGGTTAGCAACGGAGTATTTACAATATGAAGGCATCAAAATGTCCGTTGAACCCTCCCCTTTTGATTGACACCTTGTTTGACCCAATAGGAGCTTCCATGTCCCGTTGACAGCCCTCTAAAGCCAACTAGGTCTGTGTGTCCGGGGGGGGGGGGGGGCGGGGGGGGGGCGGGGGGGGGGGCAGGACGCACAGACCTAGTTGGCTCCCCCCCGCCCCCCCCGCCTAGTTGGCTCCCCCCCCACCACACTCGTTCTAAACAAATTTCTCGAACTGACTTCGACTGGCTCTGAAATTTGCTCGTTAGCCTTGTAGCTGACAGCTAGCTGAAAATGCCAATACCTCATTTGTATGCGTCTGTGGAGCCTTCAAAATAACAGTCGATTGCGCAATATGGTTGACAGAATCAGTGTTCTTTGTGCGCCAATCCTTGGAATCAGATAAAGCACTCCAATGTGTTCATGCTTCAGTTTTTGTGTTTCAGTAATACTAATTAGGGATTTAGCTATTATATATGATAGTTCTAAGTACCACCTTTCATTAGAGATAACAATTATGAAAAAGAATACCTTTTTATCCTGAGTATTTGACCTTGGTTACAAAGGGTCATTTTGGAGTCTCCAAAAGGCCCTTTTAGAAAATGCCTGGATGTACTCTTATGAAAACATGTGTCAAATATAAATATATTGTGTTATTATGTTTGACTTTTGATTTGAATTGGGTAAGGCTTCAACCTGTGGTCCAATTTAGTCTTCCAGCTAATACCTACCACCTCTAGGCCTCTTCAGGCCTCTGTTTTCAAAACAAAATCTAGGCGGAATAGAAATTTTCACTTTCCTTGTGTTCAAGCTTCTATTACTCAACACTAGTAGGACTGACAGGGGTCCTGACAACAGGGGACATAACTTCAGAGTGTCAGCTTTCAAAAGAGATCATTTACATGCATGTACTCCAAATGGTTCAAGAACAGCTTCCAATTTACTTTGGGTATGCTGTTATTGTTTTTAGGCACATTTAACAGGAGGCTTCAATGCATATCAATAAATATTTCCAAAAAGTAGTTGATGTACTAAAACAAAGTATTAACTCTTACATATCATGGGTTGGAGCTACTTAGGGCTACAAACAGTTAGTCGGTTAATGGTAAGGGTAGAGCTAAGGCAAGGGCAATGGTTAGCATATCAAAAAGAAACACTGTAACAAAAGAACATGCACTAGGCTATTCATAAGACAACGGATAAATATTTGAGTCAAATATTTTGAAATCCTTGCCATCTCTTCTCTACTCTCAACTGGACGTTGTACAAAACACTTCTAATAAATTTAAAGGCTTTTGTGTTCTGAACACCTTTCCATTGCAGAGGCTTTCCCTTTGCAGGCCTTATATGGCTGGTATGAAATGACTTATAGCAGGTTTTGCTTGCTCAATAGTAGGTAAATGGCCAGTTCCTGTATGCTAATAACATGTTAATGTAATTACACTTTGCCAACTGACCCCCTTCGCGCCCTCCTTCCCCAACGACGACGCTCCTCGTGCACCACACAGGGGCAGAAAGCACCCCCTGTGCTTTCTGCCCCTGGTCCGCAGGACCCTCGAGGTCATCCAGCAGGAGGGCACGTGTGCCGGTCTCGAGGGATCCAGCCCGGGGTCATATGGAAATGACTGCAGGGACACTCCAGCTCCCCTGGCTGTTACATAACACTGGTGACTGTGCAAAACTAGATGCAGAATTTGCATCCTCCATTTAGAGCAGCTGTCTTCAACCGTGGTCCACAGAGCCTACTGTCCTGTATGTTTCCCTGCTTCAACGCACCTGATTCAAATGATTGATCATAATAAGGCTTCTGCAAAGCTTGATAGCGACCATTCGATTGAATCAGGTGTGTTGGAGCAGGGAAACGTCTAAAACATACAGGACAGTGGGCCCTGAGGACCAGGGTTGAAGATCACTGATTAAGAGCCTTGAGTGTTTGCACAAAAATGTATTGTGAAAAAGGTTCTGTTAGGAAAGATGCCGTATGGTAAACATGCAGTATTAGGTTAGTTTGTTCATTATGACAAATATATTTTATATACTTACATTTATCAAGAAGTTTCCTACTGGAAATCTGGGATCTGAGATTTATATAAATGTTCACAATCAGTTAGTTTGCTGCCTGCCCCAGTCTCTCTCCATATTCTTTCACCTGCTTGACAATTAGTAAGAACTAATTGAAAATATATTTGGGCAATACTGATGTACAGTATAATGTGAAATGACGAAAAGTGCATTCACAAATCAGTATGCATAGATCTATTTTAACTAACCAAGGTTACTGTTGGTGGACAAAGTTGAATGTGTGTCAGTAGAATAGAAAGTGGGAGGATGCATGGTGGCAACAACACACCGCCGGGGTGATTAAACGGATTTCGGCAGGGTCTCCGTGACAAGCACATTAGAACACCTGACTGCACCCCCCTCTTAGGAGTCCCTGTGCGTCTCCCTCTTTTCACAATGGCTGTCGGGAGAGAGCAAGGGAGAGGAGAACCAAAGGAGGGAGGGATGAAGGGAGGGATGATTTGTTGTCGGACCCCTGAGCGTGGCATGGTGAGGAGCACAAAAGAGAGGAGAGGAGGGGGTCGGGCATGGGCTGCACCATCTGCTGTCAAGCCGGTTGAAACGCAGGGTTGTTGTTTAGGGGTGGGGTAGGTGTGTGCGCATCTATGTGTGTGTGCATACATGTGTGTGCATCTATGTGTGTGGATGCATACATGCATGTGTGCGTATGTGTGGGTGGGTTGGTACATGGGTGTATTATCAGGGCCAGTGATGGATCCCGCACAACTTAGACACACACCTCATCCCCATCCTCCCCAAATTACACACAACCCCCTCGCTGGGTAATCGGCGGGTGACGGCCAATTCCCTCTTATTTCCTTGTGTTTTCTTAGTACCGCAGTAATTAGAGAAATTACTTTGTCTGGCCCAGATTAAGTGGTGAATGTTCTGCTGTCTTTTTAGCCTTCGCTCTCTCTTTCTATCTACTATAGTATTATCCACAATGCTTTCTGTTGATATTGATCATTTTGATTGACCATGTGCTTTTTTCTCTCAAGAACATTATTTTTCATTTTTGTTCAATCAACTTACATCTGTACAAATTATCGTAAGTCAATTCCAGTTGTCTGTCTTTCCATATGTTCCTGATCATTTGCCATGCAAGTTTTCATGTGAAAGAAGATTAATGAGGTCATATTGGACCAAACAAGGGCCTGTACTGTGTAAGACATTGTGTAACATATTGTCATCTCATAATTGTCACACACACACATACACACTGGGTCAGGGGCTCCAAGACCCAGCATGATACCTCAGGCATGGCGATGACAGAGGCCTCTTGGGATGTATGTTCTCAAACCCCCCAGCACTCAGTCACGCAAGGGTGAGATTCAGTTGCTTTGATTGACAGTAACAACGAGGGTCAGCCTGATTTGAAAACAGTCAAAACAAACTACCTGCCTGAACAAATCATCAGTCAAATGAAAATGATCTTTTCAAGTCTTTATTCAATAACATCGCTATTGATTTTGCACATTTGGCATAAACAAACCTTGTTTCTTGAGAAGACAACAGTTTCCAGGAAGGAATAGTTGATTATATTTGTCTTTACCCGGTCCTTGTTACGTTTAAATTACATGAGTAGTTTGATGGGTTAGTAATACTTGACTGTACAGTGTGCATTATACAGTTTAATATGCAATTTACATGATTGAACATGTGATAAATATAAAACTGGGTTGTGGAACAGCCTGTAACAGTCTACTCCTAAACACTTTTGCAGTAAGGCTCTCTCCTTTTGGTGTGTAAATACAGATGGGTGACAGATGAAAGGAAAACCCTGAAGAAATGAGTGGAAAAACATAACAAATACAGATGCTTCCTGGTACAGTTCAATTCAATATAATGTTCTATTGCGTGTAACAAAATGTTGAGCATGCCCAGTTGACCTCAATTTTAGATCAAGATGGTAACTGGGAAAATATCTGAGGAAGTGACTGAGAAATTGTGGTCAATTGTGGTTATAGGTGCACATTAGATGACCGTGATGTTTGCAGATCTGTGCGAGCATAAACATAAAAGTAACTCTTTACCAGGTGACTGAGAGTGTCAGTGCAGGATGTGACTGTGTGAGCAAGAACAGTCCATCAACAAATGCACGGAGAGGAATATTACGGTTAGGTTGTTGTGAATAAACCCCTTATTGCAAAGATGAATGTACATTCGAGAATTCAGAAGTGCAAAACACTGTAGGTGCTGGTGTACAGAGATGTCGGACAAAAGTGACATGATCATCTGAGTCATCCTTGTCCCCTTAGAAAAGAGTCAATGCAATCATAAGTTGATGCAAATCCAGTATAAAGTTGATCAGAGGGGGAGTATCTTTATCCTGTCATAAAACAGTTCAATCCCGATGGGAGTGGTGTCTTCTAAAATGACAGTGCCAGAAAGGTTTGATGAGTTTTTAATCACATGCATTTGCAGCCAAAAGATCTAAACTCAATTGAACACCTATGGGAGATTTTGGACCTATGTGTTAGACAGCGCTTTCCACTATCATCAAAACACCAAATGAGGGAATATCTTTTGGATGAATTACATTTCATTCCTCCAGGAGAGTTCCAGAAACCTGTAGAAACTGTGCATTGAATCTGTTCTGGCATCTTAAGGTGACATGTTATGATTTATTTTTTATTTTTTATTAATCAGTGGCCAAGCTTGTAACTAACTGTTTATAAGCTCTCTTCAGTCAGCTCTGAGACTAAAGAACTGATTTAATAAATGGCTATTTGTTTATGACAGGATAATCCAGATAACATTTTTAAATGTATTATTTTGTCAATGGCCTATACTGTTTAGTTGATATGTATGTATGTCAATGTGGATAATTTGGATTATAATGTAAGTGTGTGGAGGACTTGGCAAACTGGACGCACAGTATCTCTGTGGAAGTGACCGGAATCCTCATGACTGTGCTTATGGCACCACCTAGAGATCAAATTGGAAATGTCATCATCATAAATGTGAATGTGGTTGTGGAGAAAGCTGTCCAATGAGTTGGTCCATAATCTCCCACTTGAACATGGTGAAGGATGACCAGTGCTTATGGGGTTTGTACTTTAATAATTACAATGTAACAACAACAAAGTAAGGAGATAATTATAAAATAAATGGAGACCATAGAGTTGGGCTATTATTTCTAAAATACACCTTACTTTAGGAAGTTCTGGCTGTCTATTACAGTTTGAAATCACATCTTGCATTACTGGTAAACAACACTACAACAAAATGTAAGCATGCCACTCATTGTGGCTGGTAGATTTTTTCTTGTATTTTAACATCCACTTGAGAGGCAACACATTCTTACAGCTAAACAAGTATAAAATGTGGGATAATAAACTTGGTGTCTGTTGGACATTTCATTTTGGCAGATTGTATCAGCCCTGTGGCTACCTCTCTTTAAACTGACATTTATCAACGCTGACCCAAGTTGAACACTGGATTTAGGCACTTCACCCTACTTGCCTCTGGGGAATGTCCCTGTACTTACTGTAAGTCGCTCTGGATAAGAGCATTAAAGACAGTTATTTGGTTAAGAGCACAAAATAATAGGAATACATTAATACAATGATAACATTTTGTAAAGCTATTTTATTTCATAAGTATTAAGTGTTATTTCCTAATTGCTTTTGCCTCTAAAGTATCGAAAGTGGCTATTACTACCCACAAACCTTTTTCGGCAATTTCTATTCATTTGATCTAAAAGCAGTTAGGAAATAACTTACTGCTCAGGTGGAGTCAGGTGACTGAGCGGTTAGGGAATCGGGCTAGTAATCTGAAGGTTGCCAGTTTGATTCCCTGCCGTGCCAAAGGACGTTGTGTCCTTGGGCAAGGCACTTCACCCTACTTGCCTCGGGGGAATGTCCCTGTACTTACTGTAAGTCGCTCTGGATAAGAGAGTCTGCTAAATGACTAAATGTTATGTAAATGCACTCACTTCTATTCTATTTTTTTATAACATAATTATTCATTAGTATGCAGTGGCATAACGATATCTCTGACGTTGATAACAAACCAAACCGTTTCAAAATCGGTTGAAAATTGAGCAAGTTATGGTCATTTAAAAAGTACATGTAACATCAACACAATGTTATGGGTGAGCGAGTTGACTGTAGCAAGATGGCCGCCATGTGCGGACGTTCTAGACTCCGCCATCTAGTCTTGATATCAAGCCCCCACCCCTCGCCCCTCGGCTTGAAGCAACGGCCCCGGTGGATGTAGGTGGTATTGCATTTCTTGTTAACTCCAGTCAACATTTACAAAACTATCTCCCCCAATAATTTTTGTTCGATTCTCAAACCTGGCTCATACTACTAGCTTTTTCATAAAATAATTTTTCCTGATTTTTGCTAAATTTGAAACCAATCCGAAATGGGTAAACTAGCACCCCATTTATTTGCTTACGTCAACAAAAGTTGCCTGCAAATGTGCTCGCGGATACTAACAGGGCACGAGCACAAAAGTTCACATTGGCCGATAGCCGATTTACCTGGAGCTGAATGAGGCATATTGAATGAGTACAGGGAGAAATGGCTTGAGTTGCCTGCCCTGTTGTAGCAAGTTTAGCAAATGGTTGTCACACATACATGAAATGTTGTTAATTGTTAAGTGTTTCTACCTTTTCTTATTATTAGGGGCCAAGCAGCGAAGCTGCTTAAGGAGGAAACCTATTGTTATTGTTAGTTTTATTATTATTGGGTGTGCTTTGCCTTCGGCAAGGGCACAACCTTTGTTCTCTCACATATATATTATTTATTTATTTTCGACCCCCTAAGGATCAGTCAATATTTGGACTACATAGACAACCTAGGTGTCAAAAGTTTCGTATTGGCAGCGATTGCGTTGGTTGTATTTTTATTTACGTTCCGTTGCATGGTTTAAGTAGAAATTGCGTTTTTGTGGTGAAAAGTGAAGCTAATGGTGGCTAATTTGCTAGCCACAGTCACTTAGTTACTAACGTCACTACGTCACTAACGTGACGAAAAACGCGTGACTACCTGCAGCAGAACATTCGTTTCTCATCTGTTAACTTGGGGGATAGCTAGGCTAACTATAGCTTTACTGCAAGGCAGCTGCAGAAACGCCACAAGCAAAGAGGCCAGGGTGATAACTATTTACTGATTTTACTTTGTGATGTGAAACACAATTGTGAAATGTAATGTAAAATATTAGCTGATATTATTAAGGAAGTAGGCCCACATCTACTTTCGGAAACGGTAGTCTACTATTTCACTGAAGCATTAGCATGACATTAGCCTCTGTTGCCCGGGCAACACATACTACAGTGGTCTATGATGCATCTGTTTTCATCGTTAAAATAAACATTCCTCACAAATACATTTTCGTTGTAGGATTTATTATGACATTACATTACAAGTAAACGATTTGTTGGTGAAATTATCATTACCTGTGGTTTCAAACCAGTGTTGCTCACTGCAATGCTTGTAGCCTACGCGAGACACACTACAAAAACATAACTACACAGCTGTTTAGGAAGTCAAACGGCGACAGAACATGTTCGGCACTCCCCTTACTTAAATCAAAAGTCTTTCAATAGGTGAAACTATCTTACTACTAACCTGAACTTCATTGCCACAGCCTAAACTTTGTCAATCTGTTCATGAAAATAATTAATTTCAGCCTAAACCGTACGACGGAACGTTACATCGAATTCAACCAACGCAATCGCTACCAAGACGAACACAGCAGTACTGTAGTCTAGTGGTACAATTTACCGGGGCAGCTTCTCCACACAGGGCTATATCGCATTTTGAGTTGTTACTGACTGATTGCTACCAGTGAGCTTTTTATGAATGAGCGATTTTCCATTAAATAAATGTCAAGCTCATTTACGTTTTTGGGGGCATATTTTCAGTTAGCAGATGGTACTGTTTGAATCGCGATTCCATCTTCTACTGCCGGTAACGTCATAGAATCATCTTCAAAGGGGGTTCCTTATTAATGAATTAATGCAATATGAGTAGGCTAAATGCCTGAAAATATCACGAGAAGGGAAAAACTTAAAAGGACGTTTAAGTTATAGAGATTAGGTACATTTCTACACCGGTCTGCCAAATTTATTCTTTTTGATTCAACTATGAGGCTGCCTCTTGCAGGGGAAATAAGAAGACATCTATTTCATTCTACACTTCACTCGTATTTTCAGTTGTAAATGAGCAGCAAAAAAAAAAAATGCTTTTAATCTATGTAATCTTTATCAATAATAAGTATGCATTTTTATATAAAATATACAGTAATATCAGTTGTAAAAATTTCATTAAAAAACGGACCCTTGTGCAACCGACACAAGCAAGCACACCCTACAATTTCCCCAGAAATTGTACCCTCTCTAGTTTCCAATGTAATGTCTCCCTCTGCTCCTCAGCGCGCGCGCTCCACATTCTCACACACTCAGCCTTTCCCTTGACACACGCGCAAGCTTGGCGAGACGCATACACAACATTTCAGGCAATTGTGGGCTGACCAAGCCCCCACTCATTCCTTGGCTTGAAGTGAAGGCCCTTGTGGATCTTGATGGTAATGCATTTTAGAAAAAGTTCTCAAAGTCCTGAAACATTGATAGTATAGGCCATGAGTAACTACCACACCACAAATGACCCACCATTACCCATAGGAGGCGGCACGGCCACGCCCCAATTGTCCATTTTCAAAGTGATGGCATTTCCACCCCATCATTCTAAAATGTCCGAAACTATACATGCCTTATTTGTCATGGGAAACTATACAGTGGTGACCCATACAGTCCACCATGTACGGTGAACATTTTGAAAATGTACAAATATCTTCGTATGAACCATGACTCCAATTGACAAATAAATTGGTTTGATGTGTAGACCACATGTAGTTATGCTTGTTTGAGACCACAATAGCTATGGGAATAAGAGTGAGTGCAATAAGGAGGATGTGAAACTCAATGCTCTGAGTTGGTGCATGTCAGTCTAGGCAGAGGTAGCCTTTTAAACCTCTACAGCCAAGCCCCAATTTGCCCATTTTCAAAGTGATGCCAGTTGCATCCCATTTGTCCCAAAATTCATTAGATATGCCTTATTTCTCATGAGGAACAAAAAAAACTCAAGAACCTATAACGGCTGCCATATTGGATTTTTCTGTATAATAAAGATGAAGAAAACACGTTTTTTGCTACTCCTCATTCAATTCTGTTCCAAACTTCCCCAGAATTGGCCCACATCATCGTCAGAGCAACCCTCACTCATGTATTCAACAGATTTTTGATTTTCACAACTATTTGTCTGGTAAAGCCCATCAAATTTGGCAACAAAGCAACCAAACAGGAAGTTGGGTCAAAATCTCAGCAAATCTTTAAGATATCAACACCAAACTTGGTATGTCACGCGGAAGACACTACAACATGTTACCATGTGCAAAGGCATCTTCATATCTCCATAAATGACTGATATAAAGTAAATCAAATGTATTGCTAAGGCTAAAATAATGCTTTACACATCCGCCGGTCAAAAACTGACACTCTGATTAAATCAAAAGTTCATATGAAGACTCTTGAGAATGTTTAGTACACAAATCTGATTTTTGGTGAATATTTGAAACATGAAATCTTGGCTAATTGCTAGGGAAATTTCCAATGAAACTCAAAATCCTGAAACATTGATAGTATAGGCCAAGAGTAACTACCACACCACAAATATCACCCATAGGTGACGCTACAGGCAACGCCATGATACACAAAGATACAAGGCTTTCTGGAATGGATAGGCTCACCAAGCCCCCTCCCTTCACTCCTTGGCTTGAAATAAAAGCCCTTGTGGATCTTGATGGTATTTCATTTTACATTTAGTCATTTAGCAGACGCTCTTATCCAGAGCGACTTACAGTAAGTACAGGGACATTCCCCCGAGGCAAGTAGGGTGAAGTGCCTTGCCCAAGGACACAACGTCAGTTGGCATGACCGGGAATCGAACTGGCAACCTTCGGATTACTAGCCCGATTGCATTTCAGATTTGGTATCCCATTGGTAAGTCTGCAGCATGGATTTTTCTATAGTGACAATTTGTGAAGAATATACATTTTTCAATGGTTCGCAATGTTTGGAGGAATCCGCCATTGCTGCTTGCAGCTATATTTATTAGGATTCCTCCGTAAGGAGGAAACCTATTGTTATTGTTAGTTTTATTATTATTAGGATTCCTCCGTAAGGACTCATTTGGATTTTCCGCAATTTCCGGTCTTATCATAAAGCTTCGAAATGTTTCACAGGTCACAAATTGTGTTCAATCATCCCCAGATTTTGCACACATGATCTCCAGACCAAGCCCCACAAAAGTTATTGAATGGATTTTTGCTTCTTCAAATCGTTTGTCAGTTACAGCAAATCAAAGATGGCAACAAAGCCGTCAAAAAGGAACTGAGGTCATATCTCAGGGAATCCTTGCTGCATTGACATCAAACTTGGTACAGTGACTCGGGACCCTCTTCTGAGGATGTCCAAACAATTTGGTGTCATGTGACCACTGGGAGGGGCCACAGAAAGCAAAAATGTTTTGGCAATAACTGTTGATTTGTTTACCTTAAACAAATCAACAGTAAAGTGATGTCTGACACGTGTTAACTTGTGATACCAGCCAAATTGATGCAGCTGCCATTTTGAAGTAATTAAAAAAAGTTTTTCCGCTACCCCTCCTTTCAAAGTTTGTCCAATCTTCATCGTCTTTGACACAGATTATCTTCAAGAAGTCACAGCACTGACAATAGCTCACTGGGATAAGATGGTCTCCTGTCAAGTGCAAGGTCATAGGTTCAAATCCAGCCACAGCCTTCAAGTCTGTCATGATACTGATTCTGTTTAGAGAAACCGGAATCCAGGTACACCACAGTAGTTGTCTAGCAGTATAATCATAATGGTAATGTTTCATTCTGAGGAGATTTCTACTCAAGAAGAGCCAGAACTATTTTGCTTTGTAGATAAGATGCTGCTAGTCAGCGCATCGGATTTCTTGCATCATGTGTTTAGGAAACCTGACATGAGCGTAAAGTCAGTGGTGTAACGGATAAGACGCATGTATTCAAGTCACAAGGTTGTAAGTTCGATCCCCTAGTGTGCCAAGTAATTTTGTATTCATAAATTTGTAATAAATACAATTTATACCTTTTAAACATGCATACACGAACAATTTACAACGTTTTTGACAACAAAATCATTGTTACGTTAACCATATGTACTTGGTATGTGCAACACTAAAATAACACTACAGCATTGTAGTGGAGACGCTATTGGTTCCCAGCATGCCTTGCTGCAGGACAAAAAGGATACCGTCGGGGATTTATGTAGTTTGAAAAAGCATTATTTAATTGTGTATTGCTGAGAATGACTTCCGAACGGCTTCGGTGAGGGTTGGACTCCGCCAGGGCTGCCCTTTGTCACCGATTCTGTTCATAACTTATATGGACAGAATTTCTAGGCGCAGCCAGGGCGTTGAGGGGGTTCGGTTTGGTGACCTCAGGATCGGGTCGCTGCTTTTTGCGGATGATGTGGTCCTGTTGGCTTCATCAGGCCGTGACCTCCAGCTCTCACTGGAGCGGTTCGCAACCGAATGCGAAGCGGCTGGGATGGGAATCAGCACCTCCAAATCTGAGGCCATGGTTATCGACCGGAAAAGGGTGGAGTGCAATCTCCGGGTCGGGGAGGAGATCTTGTCCCAAGCGAAGGAGTTCAAGTATCTCGGGGTCTTGTTCACGAGTGAGGGAAGGCTGGAGCGCGAGATAGACAGGCGGATCGGTGCGGCGTCCGCAGTGATGCGGGCTCTGCATCGGTCCGTCGTGGTGAAGAAGGAGCTGAGTCGAAAGGCGAAGCTCTCTATTTACCAGTCGATCTACGTTCCTACCCTCACCTATGGTCACGAACTGTGGGTAGTGACCGAAAGAACGAGATCGCGTATACAAGCGGCCGAAATGAGTTTTCTCCGCAGGGTGTCCGGGCTCTCTCTTAGAGATAGGGTGAGAAGCTCGGTCATCCGGGAGGGGCTCAGAGTAGAACCGCTGCTCCTCCGCGTCGAGAGGGGCCAGTTGAGGTGGCTCGGGCATCTGAAAAGGATGCCTCCTGGACGCCTCCCTGGTGAGGTGTTCTGGGCACGTCCCACTGGGAAGAGGCCCCGGGGAAGACCCAGGACACGCTGGAGGGACTATGTCTCTCGGCTGGCCTGGGAACACCTCGGGGTCCCCCCCGAGGTGGTGGAAGTGGCCGGGCAGAGGAAAGTCTGGGCCTCTTTGCTTAGGTTGCTGCCCCCGCGACCCGACCCCCGGACAAGCGGAAGATGATGGATGGATGGATTGCTGAGGTAGTGTTAATTTAGATTTCTGTGTTGGAGGTAGCTGTTGGCTTGGGTAGTTAAGTCAGTCACTCTAGTGTAAGCTAGCGAACTAAATGGCTTGCAAAATATTTGCTCTGCGTTCAGAATGTGTTGGGGTTTGTAGAGGATATTTGTTGTCTTTAGTCAACGTCTTTAGGAAGTTGCAGTAGGTGCACACCTAGCGTACATCATTTTGCATTCAATCCTAAAACCTTCATATTTTGGCAAACGGTAGGTCACGCATTGTTATCAACAAAATAGAATCAACATGGCTATATAATTAGTTATTTATCTGTAGAAAAATTGATGATATGATAAATCAACTGACGGTGAAATGTGCATATTTAAGACGGCCAATGTTAGGCCATATGAAAGTTAACTAGCTAGTTTAGTTAGGCTACTAGTTAACTGTTGAGCACGGTAGGCTAGACTAATAGCTAAAATCTAAAATGTATTACGGTAAAGTGACTACGCACAAGACAGCCATAATTTACATAAGGTATTCATATATTTTTCCATATGAAAAAGGACTTTGCAATTTGGTAGCCTATACAGGAGGCAGTTCAGGTATACAGAGTTACTTTTTATGTTGCAACGTCAGGCTAGCTGGGGAACTTAACTAAGTAGACACAAGGTTAGTCTAAATGTGTTATTTTTTAACAGGGTTGATACGTTAGCAGTTATCAGTCTCCGTATAATGTCTTGCTAAGTGTGATCTTTAGTTTCCATTGTTAATAAAGAAGCTACTTTAAGCTGATTTCCAACTTACAATTCCATCTCATCTTTTAGTTTTTGTCATGTTGATGTATTCAGCTCCCACATCTATTGAATCCTTTTATGTAGGGTTGTTAGAAGTAACTAGATATGAGCATGTAAAGCCAATCAAAATGTTCTCCTGGCAGAGCATGCCCCCGGACCCCTCTAGTTGTGGCAGGTTTTCTCTATCCATGCAATGTTCTCACCTTTTTTTTACCCCTTACCTGTTTGCATCCCTGTACATAAATATCCTGTATGCATATATGAAATAGTTTAATAGTAGTTTAGTGGTATGTTAGACTTAACAGTACTGATGCTCTTTCTTTGTGTGTTGCAGATGCCACGACCCAGCAGAAGATCCCAGGCAGCCAAGAAGAAGACGGCTGAGCACTGTGGTAAGACTGGTAAAACCTCTCTTGACTTGACAGACCCTGAGGTTATGCCTCCTCGCCATAAAAAGGCTCCCTGTGACGGGGTTAAACATCCCCTTAAACAAAAGGTGTTAATTGACATGACTTACGAGGTTGTTTCTCCTCTGAAAAAAAAGATTGACTCTGGATTAAAACTTGGATTTAAACTTGGATTTAACTCTGGCATGAACTCTGGTCTGAACTCTGGCAATTCTGTTGGCAAAACCTTTGACAATGATCTTAATAAATCTGTCTATGTAACAGACTCTGTTGACTTTCCTTTCATTTCATAAGAGGCTCCCTTCATCAAGGTGACAGGCGCTTTGGTTACAACAGAAACAGGCAATGCGCACTGAATAGTTTAACTGCAATAATGATGAGTGAGTTAAAGAATGTGTTGACATGGACAGCACATGATCTGGATGGTGTACTGTTGCATGGAGATCAGCTGTATACCAACATGAGATGCCTTGGAAAGATCAATGATCCAACTGGTCGAGGTTACATTGCTGTCGCTGAATTGCCCACAACGCAAACGTTCTGTAACAAAAACTTTTCAATAAGATATGGGGAATCAGCCCGCTGTAACAGCGGTTATGTTGGAATTGACATGTATGATCAGGCATTGCAAGATGTTTCCATGTCTCTTGATGAAGCATTCCAGAGAGAACTTCTGCAGTCTGATGCATGTTTGCTAAATATTAAGGAAAACATCTGTGCAGTTATAAGACAAGGTTCTTGGTTTGCGATTGTTGACTCTCATCAAGCGCAGTGGTCGTGGTGTGTGTGGATTTGGTACAGGAACAAGCATTGTGGCTTATTATGATAACATTCAAATGCTGTACACACATGTTGTTAACCTTGCTGCTTCATTAAACGCTGGCAGAACACAATTTGAGGTCACCGGTGCTAATGTAAGCTTGACAAGTAGTGCTTCATTTAGCCAATCAACATCCTCTGACACATGTCCACTCTACAGTTCTGTGTTGAAAGGTAACTCTAAACCAAGTAATTCTGAGGTCACTGGTGCTTCATCTAAGCAATCTCAGTTGTTTGACGGACTTCAATCCTATAGTTCGGTGCTGAAAGGTAAACCTAAAGCAAGTATCCCAAACTATGTTTTGACAGCTAACCAGGAGGTGCAGCAAGGTAATGGTAAACGGAGGTTAAGTGATGATGAGTGTAATGGACTGTTCCAAGGTAAACAACAATCCCATGGTGATAAAGGTAAAGCAGTGATAAATGTACCAAAGTTACAGCAAAAAAGTCAAACTTCAGTGTGTTTTGGAGAAGCCAGAATGTGGTGCAATGAGAACCAGAAAAATGCATCTACTGGAACACAAGAAGGGACAATAGATGTAATAATTGTTGACAGTAAAAATCCAGGTTTATGTTTTAAACCTCTTACAACAACAGATAAGATTGCATTGTGTAAACACTTGAATGCACCCAATGACAACACAGAGATATTCAATGAAACTATTGACTTTGGGCCCATGGGATGTCCCTGTCAGACCAAAACTATTCAAGCAGATGGCAACTGCTTTTTCAGATCATTGGCATACGCTGTATGTGGTAATGAAAATAAGCATTTGAAAATGCGACGTTCTGTAGTTGAACACCTAAAGCAAAACAGTACAAGGTTTGACATGTACTTGAGAGATGAACACCTTGTCATGGACATTTTGGAATACAGTTATAATGTGTGTGTTTCATATATGAGGAATGTGTTTTAACGGAAGTCTAAAGTTGATTAAGAGTCAACTCCATTTGGTAGAGATGCCATTTGCAGTTTTATAACTAGGAGACGGGAAGTCTGGGTGACCTGAGAGAGTTCTTGTCACCTGGGGAGGAAGAGACAGTTGGTCTGGAGACAATGTGAATTCAACTGTATTGTTATTGTGATCTGCTACTCTGACCCTTCCTGTAGACTTGTTTGAAGTGGCCCACACAAAGGACAGTTGACCATTTGACTGGTGAACCCCTGTGGTTTTACTATCTACTGGTTTGGGGAGAGAGGCCACAATAAAGAACCGTGGGAACTTGATATGAAGTCACTGTCACTGAGCAGTGCTGACCAATCACAGAGTTCAGAATAACCATTTGATCTAAAGTTTATATAAGGCAGGGTTTTGGGGTTGTTCTGGATCACTCTGGCGAACGACCTGTGGCTAGCACCTCCTTCGTTATGACTGATCACAAAGTACTTTGTTAAATCTTGATTTGTACAAGCAAAATAAATTTATTGTAACCGCCATCTCGACTATTCAAATCTACACAGTGCCACTAGAATTTTTCCATATCACTTGGTGGCCCGTAAGGGGAGATCCTCGTCTGCTCAGTGTATCTCCGACATGTACTCCCTTAGAAAAGGTGATTTGATCAATCCGGCATAGCCGCCTTTACCTCTATCCAAAATTTTCAGAGAAAGCGGGGCCGATTCGAGGGGGTGCTTGACTGGTTGCACTTTCGCTGGCGCGGGATCCTGAAAGAACCGGTAAATATTCTTTTGTGGCTTCTGTGTAATTTGAGTTGTCTAAATGTGTGTTGTTTAGACTATGGTCAATAATTCGGTTTAGTTAGTAATAGGGCGGAGACTGGAGAAGAGCTTTGTCCTGTACGTGCAAGTCGTACGAAATTAATAGGGCGGAGACCGGAGAAGATCTTTCGTCCTGTACGTGCAAGTCGTACAAATTAATCGGATAAGGCCGGAGAACTTATCCTTTACGTGAAAGTCGTAAAAAAGCATGCAGGGAAAGTGTGCTGACGAGCGCACAAAAGGGTGATAAATTCACATGTTATATCGTGTTATGTGTCTTTTGAGACCCTAGGATTAGAATATGTTGGGTTAGTGATAGTTTGAGAAATTGTATTGGCTTTGGTGGTCATAACAGTTCTTATTTATTTACGGCCAAAACGTGATTCTAAGTCCCGAGAGAAAAGTATACTAGTCAGCTGTGTGAGTGAGAGTGTTTACAAAGGGTTTGAGTCCCTGAAGGTGGAGAACAAAGAAAAAAAAATTAGGAAGTATGGGCCTGTGAAATTTCAAAGTAGAGGTTTTAAGTTTGCAACACGCGTGTTCATTTTTGTTTTATATGTTTTTTGAGGTTAAAAGAAGTATGAGTAACTAATGGTGTCTATTATTCAACCTATATACAAATTACAAAAATCAAAATTTTAATTATTTTTCAAAACTTTAATTATTTTTCGGTTTGAATATTTGTAATTTATGATTGTGCAATTATTTTCATTGAAAGTTGTGAAGTCGGGATTTAATTGTTTTTAGAAACGAAAAGGAGTAATTGTGTCTTTATTTTCCGTTGTTGGTTATCGTTTATGGATTGTAATTCTGAAAATGAATGGTCTGGAGACAGAATTGACCTGTCCAAACATCGATTACATGAAGCAAAAGTATGGTAACGATAGTTTATTGCAAATGCAAATATGGATTGATAAATGTGGATTTTTGAGTGTGGAGTCGTTTTGTATTTTGAGACCTTATTGTATTGCGAAATGGGTTCGTGGAGAGAAATAGATACACGATTTTTTTTAGGTGGAGAAAAGAATAGATTTTAGCCTGATTGGAGAGCTTTTTCTGATTGGATGGAGATAGGTCAGATATCTTCTGACATTATAGATTTGCTTTGGATTCCCGCAAAGATTGAAGCTTGTGCCTTCACTTGCAATTGCCATTAAGGAAAGGTTAAAGTCCTCTCCGGAACAAAGGGTTTGAGTCCCTGTTGTGTTTGGAATAAGCGTGTTGTGGGCTATGGTCAAAGCTGATGCAGAGCGTGTTGACATGCTGTTGAAAAAAACATGTAGGCCAACACGAATTGCTAGGTCAATCCAAAATGCGTGCTTTAATTGTGGGAATTTGAGCAAAATGTACGTGAATGTCCGGAGATGTGTCATCACTGTTGAAAGTTTTTTTTGGGAAATTGTGAGCGAACTCTCAAATCAGAGGGGTTCGTGAGGAAGTTGAGTTCCGAACTGGTGACGTACAATGTTTATCGGTTATGACACTGTTGGTAGAGGAGAGACGATTGTTTTACAACTCTGTGTTAACCGTTATATGTTTGATGTTAGACTTTACATCGGTCTGATTACCGCCAGAAGGCATTTGTTTTTGAAGACGGAGACATTCTGTTTTGAAAATGCTAATGTTAATTCTTTGACTGAATTCTCCACTTGAAAAGAGGCGCATGCGCTTGAGCCTAGCGGAAGTTGATTCTTTCAGTGAAGCTCATTCTGCGTGCAGTGCCCACACATGAGTGCAAAAAAAAACAAAAAATCTCCCCCAAAAAATCACTCATTTTATTGAGAATTTGACGTTGAATTGAGAAGTATATTGGTTGGGAAAACAGATGTGTGTTTCTGTTTCTTTGTCGAACTTAAGAAAATATTGTGAGTTGCCATACTCTTGATTTGGAAATTATGTACAGACCGATTTTCTATATTATGAGCTTGATTCGTTATTGAATAACGCGCTGGAAATTTAGTGTTTGGGTAGGATAATTGGTAAAAGGCCAGTTTTGGCAATAAAAGCGGTATTCATTTTAAGAATTACAATCCCGGGGTTATTGAAACTTTTATAGAAAGTTATGTGTTCAAACGGAAATGTTATGTTGTTTAAGGAATATTTTTGTTTATGTCTGGAAATGTTCGATGGTTTTATTTTTAATTTTGTGGGAGTTCACAGATGTTACTGTTGTTTAAAGAAATATGTAAAGGGTTAAGAAGAAGTGATTAGAAAGATTGAGCCAGTCCGAGGGACTGAAGTGTATACAAGGGGAACTAGTTCGAGTGACCGAATTGCGTTTGTTGTTAAGGGCAAAGGTGCTACATATGTGTGTTTATTGCTGCTGAGATGATTTGTTGAAATGTGTTGGGTTTGGTGGTATTCGTATTTACCTATTTAAATGGACTTGAAGTTGAAGCTTTGTCCAACCAGAATGCTAATACATGGGTAAACTGTCGTCCTCTGACGAGTGATATTAGGTGCATATGTAGATTTCGGAGCCAAATTTTTATGTTGAAAATAAAATATTACTAATGGTTGTAATTGTAAAGAAAATCTAGGCTGTGACTGTTGGTTAATGGCTAATGGTGAAAACGTGGAGGAAGTGCATTTTGCTCTGTCCTGAGACAAAGGAGAGTCCAGGAAGTTGAATTTGCAACTATGGCAACGACATTGGCTAACAAACTAGCACACCGACAGGCGGGTACAGGCTAGTAAAGGAATTGCAGCTTGATATTTGAGATCCAGGATGAGTAACCGCATGACGCATGCGCAGATGGAAATTGAGAAATTGACTAAGACGAAAATTTAGAAAAATAGATACATTTGAAGCGAATTTTACATATTAATTTGGTTACTTTTGAAATATGTTACGTGATGAGTATTTTGAGACATTTGCTAACAAGGTTTTGTTTGTTTGAGGACATTTTAAATGAGTTTCAGAAATTCCGAGGAAAGGTGGGGGCTAAAAGAGTCCCGTTACGATGAGTTTTACAAAGGTGATCCCAGAGGGTGTAATTCTGCATACTTATGTGAGTATTAATGGTGAAAGATGTGTCCGTTTAGATGAATTCGAAGTTTGGTGGTTTACGAATGTATGATTTAACATTTGTTCTAAATCCTAGCCAAACAGGGAGGTAGAAGCCTTTCAGACCAGGACTTGTATTTACGAGCGGAAAATCTGTGGTGTGTGATGGTATCCATAAAAATGCAGAAATTAGACCCTGGTTCATAAATTAGTTCTAATTGGATTGGAAAAGTTATACTTTAGCAAAATTAAGTGAATAGATGGTAAACGCCAACCATCTGTGTTGTTTAAAAGAGAAAAAAGGTTGAGAGTTTTTTGCTTTGTTCCAGAGGGCGCTGTTTGTTTGATTCGAGTTTTGAAATGCGCGATGGTTTATTTGAGTTGATACACTAACAACGAGTAATTGAGATAGCTGGTAAATATAGGAATATTCAAAGGTGTATACATTACATGCTTTGATAAAACTTTTGAGGAGTTAAAAAATAAGGTTTTGTTTTACGGGTTTATGTTAAATTGTGAATTTAAAGGTTTAAAAGAAAAAGGGAGAGTTTATATTTTCTTTTGTCTTAAGGGCATGGTACAATGTTTTGGGATAAACAGTTAGGCTGTGATGAGGTTGTATCATTATGGTATTGGTTCATAAAGAGGGTTATGATAACTTGGTTTTGAAATAATTTGGGAAGACTCATTAAGTCTGATAAATTGTGGTGTGATGGTTGTGCTAAGTAGCTTGTTCTGGACTGCAGCCAAAGCAAGTTATGAAGTTCTACCTATCTAACCTATATAGAAATATAGATGGGGTATAAGTTTGGCTAATGGTTACATTAAGAACATTTTATGGTCTATGTTTTATTTTGGAATCATACAGATTAAATTCTGGTTTAGGGTAGTGATGCTGGTTTTCTACATGTCTTGGAAAAAGCGAGATTTGATTTGGTGAATTTAAATACAGAAAAAAATTAAAAGGGAATCTGAAATTTAAAGGTATTCATTTGAACTGTTCCTAAAGGTTTTTGAAGAAAAGATAATAAGAGACTAAAAGTTGAGGTTATTCGTAATTTGGCTGTTTTCTAAAAATAGTTTTATTTTATACAAATTGGTTCAAAGGTTGGTTGCTTCAGTGTAAGCTTGTTAATTCATAAAAGGGAAAAGAGTTAAAATATGTACTGATAGTTAAATACATCATTGGTGTTACATATGATTTTGGGAAAGGTATGGAAACAGGAAGTTTCTTAGTTTGATCTGGGACACAACTTGCTGTATGCAAATGTGGAATTCACTCTAACAATTATGATTATTCCACAGGGAAAATGCTAGTGCTGATACTAGCTGGAGCAGTTTCTAGATTGCCTGAATGCATTGATGAACTAACTAGAATATGTTTTTGATGTTGATATGTTTACAGGAAGTGATGAGATGATGTTGCTATGTCCGGATGAGCCTAACTTGACAAATTTGGGCTTACAGGACTCTTTTGAGGAAAATTGTTGTGTGACCTTGATACAACATTTGTTACAGATTCTTTAAGGGAAGCGCAGGCTTCTTAGAGAGGAAGAGGTGACGTTTAGGAATTTATGACTGACTGATGACTGACTGATCCAAACAGAGTGACTATGGGGGTTTTATGGTTTTATGAATTTAGTTTCAGTAGTTTGGATTTGTGATAGGATTGTGAGGGTTTGATATGATATTGCTGAGTTGAAAATATTGGACTGTATTTAACCCAGAGTGAGAATTTTGTTTTGTTTGAGTATATTTGATAAGAATTACAGAATACAGCGGACAGATGGAGAAAGGAATGGTGGAATGGAGATTCGAACTTGGACTAATCCACAAGAAAATGCGTTTTGGAAAAAGGAAGGATATGAGAATAAAAAATGGAGGTTGTATGGTCTGCATAAAACATTTATCTTGAGATTTTGCTAAGTTAACACATGGAAAGATCATGCCTCTACAGTTTGTGTGATATCAAGAAGAATGCATTATTTTAGCATACAAGAGGATTTGTAATGGATGCATAGTCATTTTGTTAATACTTCATATGTGGGACAAGTATTATGAGAAAAGGAATTTAAACACGATAAGCTTCACAGTTAAGGTTAGCCTTTTCATGTTCCTGTTAAATTTGCCTGAAAACGCCTAAACAGCATACCCAAAGTAAATTGGAAGCTGTTCTTGAACCATTTGGAGTACATGCATGTAAATGATCTCTTTTGAAAGCTGACACTCTGAAGTTATGTCCCCTGTTGTCAGGACCCCTGTCAGTCCTTCTAGTGTTGAGTAATAGAAGCTTGAACACAAGGAAAGTGAAAATTTCTATTTCCGCCTAGATTTTGTTTTGAAAACAGAGGCCTGAATAGGCCTAGAGGTGGTAGGTATTATCTGGAAGACTAAATTGGACCACAGGTTGAAGCCTTACCCAATTAAAATCAAAAGTCAAACATAATACCACAATATATTCATATTTGACACATGTTTTTATAAGAGTACATCCAGGAATTTTCTAAAAGGGTCTTTTGGAGACTCCAAAATGACCCTTTGTAACCAAGGTCAAGGTCAAATAAAAAGGTATTATTTTTCATAATTGTTATCTCTAATGAAAGGTGGTACTTAGAACTATCATATATAATAGCTAAATCCCTAATTAGTAATACTGAAACACAAAAACTGAAGCATGAACACATTGGAGTGCTTTATCTGATTCCAAGGATTGGCGCACAAAGAACACTGATTCTGTCAACCATATTGCGCAATCGACTGTTATTTTGAAGGCTCCACAGACGCATACAAATGAGGTATTGGCATTTTCAGCTAGCTGTCAGCTACAAGGCTAACGAGCTAATTTCAGAGCCAGTCGAAGCCAGTTCGAGAAATTTGTTTAGAACGAGTGTGGGGGGGGGGGGCGGGGGGGGGGGCAGGACGCACAGACCTAGTTGGCTTTAGAGGGCTGTCAACGGGGCATGGAAGCTCCTATTGGGTCGAACAAGGTGTCAATCAAAAGGGGAGGGTTCAACGGACATTTTGAGACCTTCATTTTGTAAATACTCTGTTGATAAATCTGAGAAAATAACACTTTTATGTGAACAAGTTGTTTCTTCCGTCGGCTAACTTGCATAATGAAACAAAGGATAATGGCTATTCATGAACGTAAAACATTGTATTTGGACGAATTACTTTACATGGTTAGATACTTTGAACCCTTGGGACTTACGCAGATCAAGTTTTGATGGCATAATTTGCACACCTGGACCTATTTGAACAACTTAGGGTGAGTACAACTTTTTTCTTTGGCATTGTTGAAGGAATGTTCACCGGAAAAAGACGTTGACTTTGCTTGCTATTGCGACTTGATCTTGAATTGGTTTATTTCAATGGAAGCACAAGAATCGTAGCTTTCCAACGATGTATAACATGTGTAGCGTCTAAAAAATATATTTTTTAGAATTTAGTGCGTCGTAACTGAGGAAGGGGGAGGCAGCATTTTTGTCTCGCGAGCGAAACAGGAGCGTAAACAGGTTAGAGAAACTATTTGGGTATTGATAGATGGATTTTGTAGAGTTCAATTTTTGGAGAAGTGATACTGTTTAATGATTGTTGATGGGAAGAAGTTTTAGACTTCTCAGGGGCTCAGTGATCAAGCTTTTGTTAATTTAGATTATTTTCGATGGGATTTTTCTTTGAGGTTATGTAATGATAATGGGTCACACTTGTTTAAGGAAGTTATTTTGGTGTTGATAGGATTCAACATTGTGTTAAACACTTCAGTTGAATGAGAGAACAGAACTTTGAAGACTAAGTCAGACGACAAGAAGTCAGTTACCTTTAACTGACCTGTGAGAATGTGCTTGTTTATCACTGTGCAACCTTTTTTGGAGTCTATTTTGTGTGAGATTCACAGGCAGGTGAAGGAGGCTATTCCTATGACTGGACCGCTGCATGATTTGATACCAGATGACTGGATCGTGGTGAAGGACCTGAAACGCCTGGTAAAACCCAAGGTGGACGGGGCCATACCAGATTCTCCTGACGACTAATCCGGCGGTTAAGATCGGAGAGGAGAGCAACGTGGATACACGCTAACCATTGCAAGCGTGCACCTTGTCCGGAGACGGAAGCAGAGGATACGCGTTCTGCGTAGTACCAAGGAATTTCCGAGCTGTGCGCAAAGTGCAGTGTCGTTGAAAGTTGCCCTGAGCAATTTGATCGTCGTTTGCAATCGATTCGACTAGACTACACCGCCTGACAGAAGTTTGCCTACATCCAACTGAAGATGGCATCAGTTCCGACAACCTGGACTTTGTGGTGTACGGGGTACAATGGGTTTTGTCTTGGGACTAGCATTTCTTATGTTAATGTTGAATTTTATTTTTCTTGATTAATTGTTTGGGTTTATGCTATTGTAAAAAAAAAATATATATATATTTTGGAATTGTCATGGAAATTTTGGAATACAGTTATAATGTGTGTGTTTCATATATGAGGAATGTGTTTTAACGGAAGTCTAAAGTTGATTAAGAGTCAACTCCATTTGGTAGAGATGCCATTTGCAGTTTTATAACTAGGAGACGGGAAGTCTGGGTGACCTGAGAGAGTTCTTGTCACCTGGGGAGGAAGAGACAGTTGGTCTGGAGACAATGTGAATTCAACTGTATTGTTATTGTGATCTGCTGCTCTGACCCTTCCTGTAGACTTGTTTGAAGTGGCCCACACAAAGGACAGTTGACCATTTGACTGGTGAACCCCTGTGGTTTTACTATCTACTGGTTTGGGGAGAGAGGCCACAATAAAGAACCGTGGGAACTTGATATGAAGTCACTGTCACTGAGCAGTGCTGACCAATCACAGAGTTCAGAATAACCATTTGATCTAAAGTTTATATAAGGCAGGGTTTTGGGGTTGTTCTGGATCACTCTGGCGAACGACCTGTGCCTAGCACCTCCTTCGTTATGACTGATCACAAAGTACTTTGTTAAATCTTGATTTGTACAAGCAAAATAAATTTATTGTAACCGCCATCTCTTGACTATTCAAATCTACACAGTGCCACTAGAATTTTTCCATATCACACCTATCAGTAGAGCAATACTTGTCAACATCACGTATGTATTACTCAGGGTCTTGGGCTACAGAAATGGAAATCTTTGCTGCAGTTGACCTTTTACAGACAACCATCATGACTTTTAATGTTGACAGAAGGAATGCATATCCCAGTTATTATATCCCTGTTGACATTGCAACATTTGTTCAAAGTTCCAATGCAATTTACTTGAACCACTGCAATGAATTCCATTATGAAGTTGTCACATGTGTGAAGGGTAGAGGTAATGTTAGTGTTTGTGCAGAAATATGTGATGTCGAGAAACAACAGAACACCTCAATGCATTTACGGAAAAGATTTAAGGTCAATGAGAGCACAAAGAACTATAAAATGTCCAAAGCTGATAAACAGAGAGAACAGTACAAGACGGATATGACAATTCGAAAAATTAAGAAGGAAGCTGCCACTACAAAATATCATACTGACAAGACCTACAGGAGTTATAAAAGAGAAACAAGCAAAGAAAAATATGAAACTAACAAACTTTTTCAGAAAACTGTGAAGGAATACTGTAAGATAAAATAAGCGACCAATTCTGAGTTTCAGCAGTCCGTGCGTGACTATTCCAAGAGCAAATACCATGCAGACAAACTTTTTCAAGCAGATTTAAAACGCAGATCATGTCAAATGTATGCAGAAAGGAAAATACAAGAGCAACAGATCAATTGTGTAATGAATGTTTTACATGATCAAATCAGTGTTGGTCCTGACTTTCATTCTTTTATTGCTTTAAAGTGCTTTTCAGCTCCTGAATAGCGTTTGCAATGCATTTACAATGTTTGGCATTGTACCAGTTCACATTACATGACTTTGACTTAGATTTCAGCCTAAAACAGGCCACGCTGACCCAAATCAACTGTAAATCATCGAGTCCATACTACTGACAAGATTTAGTCATTAAGTTTTGTTTTTGAGACTTTAATCTCTTTATTGCTTTAAAGTGCTTTTCAGCTCCTGAATAGCGTTTTCAATGCATTTACAATGTTTGGCATTGTACATGTTAACATTACATGACTTTGACTTAGATTTCAGCCTACAACAGGCCACACTGACTCAAATCAACTGTAAATCATCGAGTCCATACTACTGACAAGTTTTAGTCAAGTACTGTTTTTGAGACTTTCATCTCTTTATTGCTTTAAAATGCTTTTCAGCTCCTGAATAGCGTTTTCAATGCATTTACAATGTTTGGCATTGTACTTGTTCACATTACATGACTTTGACTTAAATGTCAGCCTAAAACAGGCCACGCTGACTCAAATCAACTGTAAATCACCTAATCCATACGACGACAAGATTTAGCCATTAGATTCAGAGTTTTAAGACTTTCATTCTTTTATTGCTTTAAAGTGCTTTTCAGGTCTTGAATAGCGTTTTCAATGCATTTACAATGTTTGGCATTGTACTAGTTCACATTACATAACATTGACTCAGATTTCAGCATAAAACAGGCCACATTGACTCAATGAGCCATTAGATTCCGAGTTTTGAGACTCTCATTCTTTTATTGCTTTAAAGTGCTTTTCAGCTCCTGAATAGCGTTTGCAATGCATTTACAATGTTTGGCATTGTACATGTTAAAATTACATGACTTTGACTTAAATGTCAGCCTAAAACAGGCCACGCTGACTCAAATCAACTGTAAATCACCTAATCCATACGACGACAAGATTCAGCCATTAGATTCCGAGTTTTGAGACTTTCATTCTTTTATTGCTTTAAAGTGCTTTTCAGGTCTTGAATAGCGTTTTCAATGCATTTACAATGTTTGGCATTGTACCAGTTCACATTACATGACTTTGACTCAGATTTCATCCTAAAACAGGCCACATTGACTCAATGAGCCATTAGATTCCGAGTTTTGAGACTTTCATTCTTTTATTGCTTTAAAGTGCTTTTCAGCTCCTGAATAGCGTTTTCAATGCATTTACAATGTTTGGCATTGTACTAGTTCACATTACATGACTTTGACTTAGATTTCACTCTAAAACAGGCCACACTGACTAAATGAGCCATTAGATTCTGAGTTTCGAGACTTTCATTCTTTTATTGCTTTAAAGTGTTTTTTCGCTCCTGAATAGCGTTTTCAATGCATTTACAATGTTTGGCATTGTACTAGTTCACGTTACATTTGACTTAGATTTCATTCTAAAACAGGCCACACTGACTCAATGAGCCATTAGATTCCGAGTTTCGAGACTTTCATTCTTTTGTTGCTTTAAAGTGCTTTTCAGCTCCTGAAAAGCGTTTTCAATGCATTTACAATGTTTGGCATTGTACTAGTTCACATTACATGACTTTGACTTAGATTTCAGGCTAAAACAGGCCACACTTACTCAAATCAACTGTAAATCATCGAGTCCATACTACTGACAAGATTTAGTCATTAGGTTCTGTTTTTGAAACTTTCATCTCTTTATTGCTTTAACGTGCTTTTCAGCTCCTGAATAGCGTTTTCAATGCATTTACAATGTTTGGCATTGTACTAATTCACTTTACATGACATTGACTCAGATTTCAGCCTAAAACAGGCCACATTGACTCAATGAGCCATTAGATTCCGAATTTTGAGACTTTCATTCTTTTATTGCTTTAAAGTGTTTTTTCGCTCCTGAATAGCGTTTTCAATGCATTTACAATGTTTGGCATTGTACCAGTTCACATTACATGACTTTGACTTAGATTTCACTCTAAAACAGGCCACACTGACTCAATGAGCCATTAGATTCCGAGTTTCGAGACTTTCATTCTTTTATTGCTTTAAAGTGCTTTTCAGCTCCTGAATAGCTTTTGCAATGTATTACAATGTTTGGCATTGTACTTGTTCACGTTACATGACTTTGACTTAAATTTCAGCCTAAAACAGGCCACACTGACTCAAATCAACTGTAAATCATGTACTCTATATGACTGACAAGATTTAGCCATTAGATTCAGAGTTTCGAGACTTTCATTCTTTTATTGCCTTAAAGTGCTTTTCAGCTCCTGAATAGCTTTTTCAATGCATTTACAATGTTTGGCATTGTACTCGTTCACATTACATGACTTTGACTCAGATTTCAGCCTAAAACAGGCCACATTGACTCAATGAGCCATTAGATTCCGAGTTTCGAGACTTTCATTCTTTTATTGCTTTAAAGTGTTTTTTTTTCGCTCCCGAATAGGGTTTTCAATGCATTTACAATGTTTGGCATTGTACTAGTTCACGTTACATTTGACTTAGATTTCATTCTAAAACAGGCCACACTGACTCAATGAGCCATTAAATTCCGAGTTTCGAGACTTTCATTCTCTTTATTGCTTTAAAGTGTTTTTTCGCTCCTGAATAGCGTTTTCAATGCATTTACAATGTTTGGCATTGTACTAGTTCACGTTAACTTTTGACTTAGATTTCATTCTAAAACAGGCCACACTGACTCAATGAGCCATTAGATTCCGAGTTTCGAGACTTTCATTCTTTTATTGCTTTAAAGTGTTTTTTCGCTCCTGAATAGCGTTTTCAATGCATTTACAATGTTTGGCATTGTACTTGTTCACATTACATGACATTGACTCAGATTTCAGCATAAAACAGGCCACATTGACTCAATGAGCCATTAGATTCCGAATTTTGAGAATTTCATTCTTTTATTGCTTTAAAGTGTTTTTTCGCTCCTGAATAGCGTTTTTAATGCATTTACAATGTTTGGCATTGTACTAGTTCACGTTACATTTGACTTAGATTTCATTCTAAAACAGGCCACACTGACTCAATGAGCCATTAGATTCCGAGTTTCGAGACTTTCATTCTTTTATTGCTTTAAAGTGCTTTTCAGGTCTTGAATAGCGTTTTCAATGCATTTACAATGTTTGGCATTGTACCAGTTCACATTACATGACTTTGACTCAGATTTCAGCCTAAAACAGGCCACATTGACTCAATGAGCCATTATATTCCGAGTTTTGAGACTTTCATTCTTTTATTGCTTTAAAGTGCTTTTCAGCTACTGAATATCGTTTTCAATGCGTTTACAATGTTTGGCATTGTACTTGTTAACATTACATGACTTTGACTTAGATTTCATCCTAAAAAAGGCCAAACTGACTCAATAAGCCATTAGATTCCGAGTTTCGAGACTTTCATTCTTTTATTGCCTTAAAGTGCTTTTCAGCTCCTGAATAGCGTTTTCAATGCATTTACAATGTTTGGCATTGTACTTGTTCACATCACATGACTTTGACTCAGATTTCAGCCTAAAACAGGCCAAATTGACTCAATGAGCCATTAGATTCCGAGTTTCGAGACTTTCATTCTTTTATTGCTTTAAAGTGTTTTTTCGCTCCTGAATAGGGTTTTCAATGCATTTACAATGTTTGGCATTGTACTAGTTCACGTTACATTTGACTTATATTTCATTCTAAAACAGGCCACACTGACTCAATGAGCCATTAGATTCCGAGTTACGAGACTTTCATTCTTTTATTGCTTTAAAGTGTTTTTTTCGCTCCTGAATAGCGTTTTCAATGCATTTACAATGTTTGGCATTGTACTTGTTCACATTACATGACATTGACTCAGATTTCAGCATAAAACAGGCCACATTGACTCAATGAGACATTAGATTCCGAATTTTGAGACTTTTATTCTTTTATTGCTTTAAAGTGTTTTTTCGCTCCTGAATAGCGTTTTCAATGCATTTACAATGTTTGGCATTGTACCAGTTCACATTACATGACTTTGAGTCAGATTTCAGCCTAAAACAGGTCACATTGACTCAATGAGCCATTAGATTCCGAGTTTTGAGACTTTCATTCTTTTATTGCTTTAAAGTGCTTTTCAGCTCCTGAATAGCGTTTTCAATGCATTTACAATGTTTGGCATTGTACTAGTTCACATTACATGACTGTGACTTAGATTTCAGCCTAAAACAGGCCACAGTGACTCAAATGAACTGTAAATCATCGAGTCCATACTACTGACAAGATTTAGTCATTAGGTTCTGTTTTTTAGACTTTCATTTCTTTATTGCTTTAAAGTGCTTTTCAGGTCTTGAATAGCGTTTTCAATGCACTTACAATGTTTGGCATTGTACTAGTTCACATTACATGACTTTGACTCAGATTTCAGCCTAAAACAGGTCACATTGACTCAATGAGCCATTAGATTCCGAGTTTTGAGACTTTCATTCTTTTATTGCTTTAAAGTGCTTTTCAGCTCCTGAATAGCGTTTTCAATGCATTTACAATGTTTGGCATTGTACTAGTTCACATTACATGACTTTGACTTAGATTTCAGCCTAAAACAGGCCACAGTGACTCAAATGAACTGTAAATCATCGAGTCCATACTACTGACAAGATTTAGTCATTAGGTTCTGTTTTTTAGACTTTCATTTCTTTATTGCTTTAAAGTGCTTTTCAGGTCTTGAATAGCGTTTTCAATGCACTTACAATGTTTGGCATTGTACTAGTTCACATTACATGACTTTGACTCAGATTTCAGCCTAAAACAGGCCACATTGACTCAATGAGCCATTAGATTCCGAGTTTCGAGACTTTCATTCTTTTATTGCTTTAAAGTGTTTTTTCGCTCCTGAATAGGGTTTTCAATGCATTTACAATGTTTGGCATTGTACTAGTTCACGTTACATTTGACTTAGATTTCATTCTAAAACAGGCCACACTGACTCAATGAGCCATTAGATTCCGAGTTACGAGACTTTCATTCTTTTATTGCTTTAAAGTGTTTTTTCGCTCCTGAATAGCGTTTTCAATGCATTTACAATGTTTGGCATTGTACTTGTTCACATTACATGACATTGACTCAGATTTCAGCATAAAACAGGCAACATTGACTCAATGAGACATTAGATTCCGAATTTTGAGACTTTTATTCTTTTATTGCTTTAAAGTGTTTTTTCGCTCCTGAATAGCGTTTTCAATGCATTTACAATGTTTGGCATTGTACCAGTTCACATTACATGACTTTGACTCAGATTTCAGCCTAAAACAGGCCACATTGACTCAATGAGCCATTAGATTCAGAGTTTTGAGACTTTCATTCTTTTATTGCTTTAAAGTGCTTTTCAGCTACTGAATATCGTTTTCAATGCATTTACAATGTTTGGCATTGTACTTGTTCACATCACATGACTTTGACTCAGATTTCAGCCTAAAACAGGCCAAATTGACTCAATGAGCCATTAGATTCCGAGTTCCGAGACTTTCATTCTTTTATTGCTTTAAAGTGTTTTTTCGCTCCTGAATAGCGTTTTCAATGCATTTACAATGTTTGGCATTGTACTAGTTCACGTTACATTTGACTTAGATTTCATCCTAAAAAAGGCAACACTGACTCAATAAGCCATTAGATTCAGAGTTTCGAGACTTTCATTCTTTTATTGCCTTAAAGTGCTTTTCAGCTCCTGAATAGCTTTTTCAATGCATTTACAATGTTTGGCATTGTACTCGTTCACATTACATGACTTTGACTCAGATTTCAGCCTAAAACAGGCCACATTGACTCAATGAGCCATTAGATTCCGAGTTTCGAGACTTTCATTCTTTTATTGCTTTAAAGTGTTTTTTCGCTCCTGAATAGGGTTTTCAATGCATTTACAATGTTTGGCATTGTACTAGTTCACGTTACATTTGACTTAGATTTCATTCTAAAACAGGCCACACTGACTCAATGAGCCATTAGATTCCGAGTTACGAGACTTTCATTCTTTTATTGCTTTAAAGTGTTTTTTCGCTCCTGAATAGCGTTTTCAATGCATTTACAATGTTTGGCATTGTACTTGTTCACATTACATGACATTGACTCAGATTTCAGCATAAAACAGGCAACATTGACTCAATGAGACATTAGATTCCGAATTTTGAGACTTTTATTCTTTTATTGCTTTAAAGTGTTTTTTCGCTCCTGAATAGCGTTTTCAATGCATTTACAATGTTTGGCATTGTACCAGTTCACATTACATGACTTTGACTCAGATTTCAGCCTAAAACAGGCCACATTGACTCAATGAGCCATTAGATTCAGAGTTTTGAGACTTTCATTCTTTTATTGCTTTAAAGTGCTTTTCAGCTACTGAATATCGTTTTCAATGCATTTACAATGTTTGGCATTGTACTTGTTCACATCACATGACTTTGACTCAGATTTCAGCCTAAAACAGGCCAAATTGACTCAATGAGCCATTAGATTCCGAGTTCCGAGACTTTCATTCTTTTATTGCTTTAAAGTGTTTTTTCGCTCCTGAATAGCGTTTTCAATGCATTTACAATGTTTGGCATTGTACTAGTTCACGTTACATTTGACTTAGATTTCATCCTAAAAAAGGCAACACTGACTCAATAAGCCATTAGATTCAGAGTTTCGAGACTTTCATTCTTTTATTGCCTTAAAGTGCTTTTCAGCTCCTGAATAGCTTTTTCAATGCATTTACAATGTTTGGCATTGTACTCGTTCACATTACATGACTTTGACTCAGATTTCAGCCTAAAACAGGCCACATTGACTCAATGAGCCATTAGATTCCGAGTTTCGAGACTTTCATTCTCTTTATTGCTTTAAAGTGTTTTTTCGCTCCTGAATAGCGTTTTCAATGCATTTACAATGTTTGGCATTATACTAGTTCACGTTACATTTGACTTAGATTTCATTCTAAAACAGGCCACACTGACTCAATGAGCCATTAGATTCCGAGTTTCGAGACTTTCATTCTCTTTATTGCTTTAAAGTGTTTTTTCGCTCCTGAATAGCGTTTTCAATGCATTTACAATGTTTGGCATTGTACTAGTTCACGTTACATTTGACTTAGATTTCATTCTAAAACAGGCCACACTGACTCAATGAGCCATTAGATTCCGAGTTTCGAGACTTTCATTCTTTTATTGCTTTAAAGTGCTTTTCAGGTCTTGAATAGCGTTTTCAACGCATTTACAATGTTTGGCATTGTACCAGTTCACATTACATGACTTTGACTCAGATTTCAGCCTAAAACAGGCCACATTGACTCAATGAGCCATTAGATTCCGAGTTTTGAGACTTTCATCCTTTTATTGCTTTAAAGTGCTTTTCAGCTCCTGAATAGCGTTTTCAATGCATTTACAATGTTTGGCATTGTACTAGTTCACATTACATGACATTGACTCAGATTTCAGCATAAAACAGGCCACATTGACTCAATGAGCCATTAGATTCCGAGTTTTGAGACTTTCATTCTTTTATTGCTTTAAAGTGCTTTTCAGCTACTGAATATCGTTTTCAATGCATTTACAATGTTTGGCATTGTACTTGTTCACATCACATGACTTTGACTCAGATTTCAGCCTAAAACAGGCCAAATTGACTCAATGAGCCATTAGATTCCGAGTTCCGAGACTTTCATTCTTTTATTGCTTTAAAGTGTTTTTTCGCTCCTGAATAGCGTTTTCAATGCATTTACAATGTTTGGCATTGTACTAGTTCACGTTACATTTGACTTAGATTTCATCCTAAAAAAGGCAACACTGACTCAATAAGCCATTAGATTCAGAGTTTCGAGACTTTCATTATTTTATTGCCTTAAAGTGCTTTTCAGCTCCTGAATAGCTTTTTCAATGCAGTTACAATTTTTGGCATTGTACTCGTTCACATTACATGACTTTGACTCAGATTTCAGCCTAAAACAGGCCACATTGACTCAATGAGCCATTAGATTCCGAGTTTCGAGACTTTCATTCTTTTATTGCTTTAAAGTGTTGTTTCGCTCCTGAATAGGGTTTTCAATGCATTTAAAATGTTTGGCATTGTACTAGTTCACGTTACATTTGACTTAGATTTAATTCTAAAACAGGCCACACTGACTCAATGAGCCATTAGATTCCGAGTTTCGAGACTTTCATTCTCTTTATTGCTTTAAAGTGTTTTTTCGCTCCTGAATAGCGTTTTCAATGCATTTACAATGTTTGGCATTATACTAGTTCACGTTACATTTGACTTAGATTTCATTCTAAAACAGGCCACACTGACTCAATGAGCCATTAGATTCCGAGTTTCGAGACTTTCATTCTTTTATTGCTTTAAAGTGTTGTTTCGCTCCTGAATAGGGTTTTCAATGCATTTACAATGTTTGGCATTTTACTAGTTCACGTTACATTTGACTTAGATTTCATTCTAAAACAGGCCACACTGACTCAATGAGCCATTAGATTCCGAGTTTCGAGACTTTCATTCTCTTTATTGCTTTAAAGTGTTTTTTCGCTCCTGAATAGCGTTTTCAATGCATTTACAATGTTTGGCATTGTACTAGTTCACGTTACATTTGACTTAGATTTCATTCTAAAACAGGCCACACTGACTCAATGAGCCATTAGATTCCGAGTTTCGAGACTTTCATTCTTTTATTGCTTTAAAGTGCTTTTCAGGTCTTGAATAGCGTTTTCAACGCATTTACAATGTTTGGCATTGTACCAGTTCACATTACATGACTTTGACTCAGATTTCAGCCTAAAACAGGCCACATTGACTCAATGAGCCATTAGATTCCGAGTTTTGAGACTTTCATCCTTTTATTGCTTTAAAGTGCTTTTCAGATCCTGAATAGCGTTTTCAATGCATTTACAATGTTTGGCATTGTACTAGTTCACATTACATGACTTTGACTTAGATTTCAGCCTAAAACAGGCCACACTGACTCAAATGAACTGTAAATCATTGAGTCCTTACTACTGACAAGATTTAGTCATTAGGTTCTGTTTTTTAGACTTTCATTTCTTTGTTGCTTTAAAGTGCTTTTCAGGTCTTGAATAGCGTTTTCAATGCACTTACAATGTTTGGCACTGTACCAGTTCACATTACATGACTTTGACTCAGATTTCAGCCTAAAGCAGGCCACATTGACTCAATGAGCCATTAGATTCCGAGTTTTGAGACTTTCAGTCTTTTATTGCTTTAAAGTGCTTTTCAGCTACTGAATATCGTTTTCAATGCATTTACAATGTTTGGCATTGTACTTGTTTACATTACATGACTTTGACTTAGATTTCATCCTAAAAAAGGCCACACTGACTCAATAAGCCATTAGATTCCGAGTTTCGAGACTTTCATTCTTTTATTGACTTAAAGTGCTTTTCAGCTCCTGAAAAGCGTTTTCAATGCATTTACAATGTTTGGCATTGTACTTGTTCACATCACATGACTTTGACTCAGATTTCAGCCTAAAACAGGCCAAATTGACTCAATGAGCCATTAGATTCCGAATTTTGAGACTTTCATTCTTTCTTTGCTTTAAAGTGCTTTTCAGCTCCTGAATAGCGTTTTCAATGCATTTACAATGTTTGGCAGTGTACTAGTTCACATTACATGACTTTGACTTAGATTTCAGCCTAAAACAGGCCACACTTACTCAAATAAACTGTAACTCATTGAGTCCATACTACTGACAAGATTTAGTCATTAGGTTCTGTTTTTGAAACTTTCATCTCTTTATTGCTTTAACGTGCTTTTCAGCTCCTGAATAGCGTTTTCAAAGCATTTACAATGTTTGGCATTGTACTAGTTCACGTTACATTTGACTTAGATTTCATTCTAAAACAGGCCACACTGACTCAATGAGCCATTAGATTCCGAGTTTCGAGACTTTCATTCTTTTATTGCTTTAAAGTGTTTTTTCGCTGCTGAATAGCGTTTTCAATGCATTTACAATGTTTGGCATTGTACTTGTTCACATTACATGACATTGACTCAGATTTCAGCAAAAAACAGGCCACATTGACTCAATGAGCCATTAGATTCCGAATTTTGAGACTTTCATTCTTTTATTGCTTTAAGGTGTTTTTTCGCTCCTGAATAGCGTTTTCAATGCATTTACAATGTTTGGCATTGTACTTGTTCACATTACATGACATTGACTCAGATTTCAGCATAAAACAGGCCACATTGACTCAATGAGCCATTAGATTCCGAATTTTGAGAATTTCATTCTTTTATTGCTTTAAAGTGTTTTTTTCGCTCCTGAATAGCGTTTTCAATGCATTTACAATGTTTGGCATTGTACTAGTTCACGTTACATTTGACTTAGATTTCATTCTAAAACAGGCCACACTGACTCAATGAGCCATTAGATTCCGAGTTTCGAGACTTTCATTCTCTTTATTGCTTTAAAGTGTTTTTTCGCTCCTGAATAGCGTTTTCAATGCATTTACAATGTTTGGCATTGTACTAGTTCACGTTACATTTGACTTAGATTTCATTCTAAAACAGGCCACACTGACTCAATGAGCCATTAGATTCCGAGTTTCGAGACTTTCATTCTTTTATTGCTTTAAAGTGCTTTTCAGGTCTTGAATAGCGTTTTCAACGCATTTACAATGTTTGGCATTGTACCAGTTCACATTACATGACTTTGACTCAGATTTCAGCCTAAAACAGGCCACATTGACTCAATGAGCCATTAGATTCCGAGTTTTGAGACGTTCATCCTTTTATTGCTTTAAAGTGCTTTTCAGCTCCTGAATAGCGTTTTCAATGCATTTACAATGTTTGGCATTGTACTAGTTCACATTACATGACTTTGACTTAGATTTCAGCCTAAAACAGGCCACACTGACTCAATAAGCCATTAGATTCCGAGTTTCGAGACTTTCATTCTTTTATTGCCTTAAAGTGCTTTTCAGCTCCTGAAAAGCGTTTTCAATGCATTTACAATGTTTGGCATTGTACTTGTTCACATCACATGACTTTGACTCAGATTTCAGCCTAAAACAGGCCAAATTGACTCAATGAGCCATTAGATTCCGAGTTTTGAGACTTTCATTCTTTTATTGCTTTAAAGTGTTTTTATCACTCCTGAATAGCGTTTTCAATGCATTTACAATGTTTGGCATTGTACTAGTTCACGATACATTTGAATTAGATTTCATTCTAAAACAGGCCAAATTGACTCAATGAGCCATTAGATTCCGAATTTTGAGACTTTCATTCTTTCTTTGCTTTAAAGTGCTTTTCAGCTCCTGAATAGCGTTTTCAATGCATTTACAATGTTTGGCAGTGTACTAGTTCACATTACATGACTTTGACTTAGATTTCAGCCTAAAAAAGGCCACACTTACTCAAATCAACTGTAAATCATGGAGTCCATACTACTGACAAGATTTAGTCATTAGGTTCTGTTTTTGAAACTTTCATCTCTTTATTGCTTTAACGTGCTTTTCAGCTCCTGAATAGCGTTTTAAATGCATTTACAATGTTTGGCATTGTACTAGTTCACATTACATGACTTTGACTCAGATTTCAGCCTAAAACAGGCCACATTGACTCAATGAGCCATTAGATTCCGAGTTTTGAGACTTTCATTCTTTTATTGCTTTAAAGTGCTTTTCAGCTACTGAATATCGTTTTCAATGCATTTACAATGTTTGGCATTGTACTTGTTAACATTACATGACTTTGACTTAGATTTTATCCTAAAAAAGGCCACACTGACTCAATAAGCCATTAGATTCCGAGTTTCGAGACTTTCATTCTTTTATTGCCTTAAAGTGCTTTTCAGCTCCTGAAAAGCGTTTTCAATGCATTTACAATGTTTGGCATTGTACTTGTTCACATCACATGACTTTGACTCAGATTTCAGCCTAAAACAGGCCAAATTGACTCAATGAGCCATTAGATTCCGAGTTTTGAGACTTTCATTCTTTTATTGCTTTAAAGTGTTTTTATCACTCCTGAATAGCGTTTTCAATGCATTTACAATGTTTGGCATTGTACTAGTTCACGATACATTTGACTTAGATTTCATTCTAAAACAGGCCAAATTGACTCAATGAGCCATTAGATTCCGAATTTTGAGACTTTCATTCTTTCTTTGCTTTAAAGTGCTTTTCAGCTCCTGAATAGCGTTTTCAATGCATTTACAATGTTTGGCAGTGTACTAGTTCACATTACATGACTTTGACTTAGATTTCAGCCTAAAAAAGGCCACACTTACTCAAATCAACTGTAAATCATGGAGTCCATACTACTGACAAGATTTAGTCATTAGGTTCTGTTTTTGAAACTTTCATCTCTTTATTGCTTTAACGTGCTTTTCAGCTCCTGAATAGCGTTTTAAATGCATTTACAATGTTTGGCATTGTACTAGTTCACATTACATGACTTTGACTCAGATTTCAGCCTAAAACAGGCCACATTGACTCAATGAGCCATTAGATTCCGAGTTTTGAGACTTTCATTCTTTTATTGCTTTAAAGTGCTTTTCAGCTACTGAATATCGTTTTCAATGCATTTACAATGTTTGGCATTGTACTTGTTAACATTACATGACTTTGACTTAGATTTTATCCTAAAAAAGGCCACACTGACTCAATAAGCCATTAGATTCCGAGTTTCGAGACTTTCATTCTTTTATTGCCTTAAAGTGCTTTTCAGCTCCTGAAAAGCGTTTTCAATGCATTTACAATGTTTGGCATTGTACTTGTTCACATCACATGACTTTGACTCAGATTTCAGCCTAAAACAGGCCAAATTGACTCAATGAGCCATTAGATTCCGAGTTTCGAGACTTTCATTCTTTTATTGCTTTAAAGTGTTTTTATCACTCCTGAATAGCGTTTTCAATGCATTTACAATGTTTGGCATTGTACTAGTTCACGTTACATTTGACTTAGATTTCATTCTAAAACAGGCCAAATTGACTCAATGAGCCATTAGATTCCGAATTTTGAGACTTTCATTCTTTCTTTGCTTTAACGTGCTTTTCAGCTCCTGAATAGCGTTTTAAATGCATTTACAATGTTTGGCATTGTACTAGTTCACATTACATGACTTTGACTCAGATTTCAGCCTAAAACAGGCCACATTGACTCAATGAGCCATTAGATTCCGAATTTCGAGACTTTCATTCTTTTATTGCTTTAAAGTGTTTTTTCGCTCCTGAATAGGGTTTTCAATGCATTTACAATGTTTGGCATTGTACTAGTTCACGTTACATTTGACTTAGATTTCATTCTAAAACAGGCCACACTGACTCAATGAGCCATTAGATTCCGAGTTTCGAGACTTTCATTCTTTTATTGCTTTAAAGTGTTTTTTTCGCTCCTGAATAGCGTTTTCAATGCATTTACAATGTTTGGCATTGTACTTGTTTACATTACATGACATTGACTCAGATTTCAGCATAAAACAGGCCACATTGACTCAATGAGACATTAGATTCCGAATTTTGAGACTTTCATTCTTTTATTGCTTTAAAGTGTTTTTTCGCTCCTGAATAGCGTTTTCAATGCATTTACAATGTTTGGCATTGTACCAGTTCACACTACATGACTTTGACTCAGATTTCAGCCTAAAACAGGCCACATTGACTCAATGAGCCATTAGATTCCGAGTTTTGAAACTTTATTCTTTTATTGCTTTAAAGTGCTTTTCAGCTCCTGAATAGCGTTTTCAATGCATTTACAATGTTTGGCATTGTACTAGTTCACTTTACATGACATTGACTCAGATTTCAGCCTAAAACAGGCCACATTGACTCAATAAGCCATTAGATTCCGAATTTTGAGACTTTCATTCTTTTATTGCTTTAAAGTGTTTTTTCGCTCCTGAATAGCGTTTTCAATGCATTTACAATGTTTGGCATTGTACTAGTTCACGTTACATTTGACTTAGATATCATCCTAAAAAAGGCAACACTGACTCAATAAGCCATTAGATTCAGAGTTTCGAGACTTTCATTCTTTTATTGCCTTAAAGTGCTTTTCAGCTCCTGAATAGCTATTTCAATGCATTTACAATGTTTGGCATTGTACTCGTTCACATTACATGACTTTGACTCAGATTTCAGCCTGAAAAAGGCCACATTGACTCAATGAGCCATTAGATTCCGAGTTTCGAGACTTTCATTCTTTTATTGCTTTAAAGTGTTTTTTCGCTCCTGAATAGCGTTTTCAATGCATTTACAATGTTTGGCATTGTACTTGTTCACATTACATGACATTGACTCAGATTTCAGCATAAAACAGGCCACATTGACTCAATGAGACATTAGATTCCGAATTTTGAGACTTTCATTCTTTTATTGCTTTAAAGTGTTTTTTCGCTCCTGAATAGCGTTTTCAATGCATTTACAATGTTTGGCATTGTACCAGTTCACATTACATGACTTTGACTCAGATTTCAGCCTAAAACAGGCCACATTGACTCAATGAGCCATTAGATTCCGAGTTTTGAGACTTTCATTCTTTTATTGCTTTAAAGTGCTTTTCAGCTCCTGAATAGCGTTTTCAATGCATTTACAATGTTTGGCATTGTACTAGTTCACTTTACATGACATTGACTCAGATTTCAGCCTAAAACATGCCACATTGACTCAATAAGCCAATAGATTCCGAATTTTGAGACTTTCATTCTTTTATTGCTTTAAAGTACTTTTCAGCTCCTGAATAGCGTTTTCAATGCATTTACAATGTTTGGCATTGTACTAGTTCACGTTACATTTGACTTAGATTTCATCCTAAAAAAGGCAACACTGACTCAATAAGCCATTAGATTCAGAGTTTCGAGACTTTCATTCTTTTATTGCCTTAAAGTGCTTTTCAGCTCCTGAATAGCTTTTTCAATGCATTTACAATGTTTGGCATTGTACTCGTTCACATTACATGACTTTGACTCAGATTTCAGCCTGAAAAAGGCCACATTGACTCAATGAGCCATTAGATTCCGAGTTTCGAGACTTTCATTCTTTTATTGCTTTAAAGTGTTTTTTTCGCTCCTGAATAGGGTTTTCAATGCATTTACAATGTTTGGCATTGTACTAGTTCACGTTACATTTGACTTAGATTTCATTCTAAAACAGGCCACACTGACTCAATGAGCCATTAGATTCCGAGTTTCGAGACTTTCATTCTTTTATTGCTTTAAAGTGTTTTTTTTCGCTCCCGAATAGGGTTTTCAATGCATTTACAATGTTTGGCATTGTACTAGTTCACGTTACATTTGACTTAGATTTCATTCTAAAACAGGCCACACTGACTCAATGAGCCATTAGATTCCGAGTTTCGAGACTTTCATTCTCTTTATTGCTTTAAAGTGTTTTTTCGCTCCTGAATAGCGTTTTCAATGCATTTACAATGTTTGGCAGTGTACTAGTTCACATTACATGACTTTGACTTAGATTTCAGCCTAAAAAAGGCCGCACATACTCAAATCAACTGTAAATCATCGAGTCCATACTACTGACAAGATTTAGTCATTAGGTTCTGTTTTTGAAACTTTCATCTCTTTATTGCTTTAACGTGCTTTTCAGCTCCTGAATAGCGTTTTAAATGCATTTACAATGTTTGGCATTGTACTAGTTCACATTACATGACTTTGACTCAGATTTCAGCCTAAAACAGGCCACATTGACTCAATGAGCCATTAGATTCCGAGTTTCGAGACTTTCATTCTTTTATTGCTTTAAAGTGTTTTTTCGCTCCTGAATAGGGTTTTCAATGCATTTACAATGTTTGGCATTGTACTAGTTCACGTTACATTTGACTTAGATTTCATTCTAAAACAGGCCACACTGACTCAAAGAGCCATTAGATTCCGAGTTTCGAGACTTTCATTCTTTTATTGCTTTAAAGTGTTTTTTCGCTCCTGAATAGCGTTTTCAATGCATTTACAATGTTTGGCATTGTACTTGTTTACATTACATGACATTGACTCAGATTTCAGCATAAAACAGGCCACATTGACTCAATGAGACATTAGATTCCGAATTTTGAGACTTTCATTCTTTTATTGCTTTAAAGTGTTTTTTCGCTCCTGAATAGCGTTTTCAATGCATTTACAATGTTTGGCATTGTACCAGTTCACATTACATGACTTTGACTCAGATTTCAGCCTAAAACAGGCCACATTGACTCAATGAGCCATTAGATTCCGAGTTTTGAGACTTTCATTCTTTTATTGCTTTAAAGTGCTTTTCAGCTCCTGAATAGCGTTTTCAATGCATTTACAATGTTTGGCATTGTACTAGTTCACTTTACATGACATTGACTCAGATTTCAGCCTAAAACAGGCCACATTGACTCAATAAGCCATTAGATTCCGAATTTTGAGACTTTCATTCTTTTATTGCTTTAAAGTGTTTTTTCGCTCCTGAATAGCGTTTTCAATGCATTTACAATGTTTGGCATTGTACTAGTTCACGTTACATTTGACTTAGATTTCATCCTAAAAAAGGCAACACTGACTCAATAAGCCATTAGATTCAGAGTTTCGAGACTTTCATTCTTTTATTGCCTTAAAGTGCTTTTCAGCTCCTGAATAGCTATTTCAATGCATTTACAATGTTTGGCATTGTACTCGTTCACATTACATGACTTTGACTCAGATTTCAGCCTGAAAAAGGCCACATTGACTCAATGAGCCATTAGATTCCGAGTTTTGAGACTTTCATTCTTTTATTGCTTTAAAGTGCTTTTCAGCTCCTGAATAGCGTTTTCAATGCATTTACAATGTTTGGCATTGTACTAGTTCACTTTACATGACATTGACTCAGATTTCAGCCTAAAACAGGCCACATTGACTCAATAAGCCATTAGATTCCGAATTTTGAGACTTTCATTCTTTTATTGCTTTAAAGTGTTTTTTCGCTCCTGAATAGCGTTTTCAATGCATTTACAATGTTTGGCATTGTACTAGTTCACGTTACATTTGACTTAGATTTCATCCTAAAAAAGGCAACACTGACTCAATAAGCCATTAGATTCAGAGTTTCGAGACTTTCATTCTTTTATTGCCTTAAAGTGCTTTTCAGCTCCTGAATAGCTATTTCAATGCATTTACAATGTTTGGCATTGTACTCGTTCACATTACATGACTTTGACTCAGATTTCAGCCTGAAAAAGGCCACATTGACTCAATGAGCCATTAGATTCCGAGTTTTGAGACTTTCATTCTTTTATTGCTTTAAAGTGCTTTTCAGCTCCTGAATAGCGTTTTCAATGCATTTACAATGTTTGGCATTGTACTAGTTCACTTTACATGACATTGACTCAGATTTCAGCCTAAAACAGGCCACATTGACTCAATAAGCCATTAGATTCCGAATTTTGAGACTTTCATTCTTTTATTGCTTTAAAGTGTTTTTTCGCTCCTGAATAGCGTTTTCAATGCATTTACAATGTTTGGCATTGTACTAGTTCACGTTACATTTGAATTAGATTTCATCCTAAAAAAGGCAACACTGACTCAATAAGCCATTAGATTCAGAGTTTCGAGACTTTCATTCTTTTATTGCCTTAAAGTGCTTTTCAGCTCCTGAATAGCTATTTCAATGCATTTACAATGTTTGGCATTGTACTCGTTCACATTACATGACTTTGACTCAGATTTCAGCCTGAAAAAGGCCACATTGACTCAATGAGCCATTAGATTCCGAGTTTCGAGACTTTCATTCTTTTATTGCTTTAAAGTGTTTTTTCGCTCCTGAATAGCGTTTTCAATGCATTTACAATGTTTGGCATTGTACTTGTTCACATTACATGACATTGACTCAGATTTCAGCATAAAACAGGCCACATTGACTCAATGAGACATTAGATTCCGAATTTTGAGACTTTCATTCTTTTATTGCTTTAAAGTGTTTTTTCGCTCCTGAATAGCGTTTTCAATGCATTTACAATGTTTGGCATTGTACCAGTTCACATTACATGACTTTGACTCAGATTTCAGCCTAAAACAGGCCACATTGACTCAATGAGCCATTAGATTCCGAGTTTTGAGACTTTCATTCTTTTATTGCTTTAAAGTGCTTTTCAGCTCCTGAATAGCGTTTTCAATGCATTTACAATGTTTGGCATTGTACTAGTTCACTTTACATGACATTGACTCAGATTTCAGCCTAAAACATGCCACATTGACTCAATAAGCCATTAGATTCCGAATTTTGAGACTTTCATTCTTTTATTGCTTTAAAGTGTTTTTTCGCTCCTGAATAGCGTTTTCAATGCATTTACAATGTTTGGCATTGTACTAGTTCACGTTACATTTGACTTAGATTTCATCCTAAAAAAGGCAACACTGACTCAATAAGCCATTAGATTCAGAGTTTCGAGACTTTCATTCTTTTATTGCCTTAAAGTGCTTTTCAGCTCCTGAATAGCGTTTTCAATGCATTTACAATGTTTGGCATTGTACTCGTTCACATTACATGACTTTGACTCAGATTTCAGCCTGAAAAAGGCCACATTGACTCAATGAGCCATTAGATTCCGAGTTTCGAGACTTTCATTCTTTTATTGCTTTAAAGTGTTTTTTTCGCTCCTGAATAGGGTTTTCAATGCATTTACAATGTTTGGCATTGTACTAGTTCACGTTACATTTGACTTAGATTTCATCCTAAAAAAGGCAACACTGACTCAATAAGCCATTAGATTCAGAGTTTCGAGACTTTCATTCTTTTATTGCCTTAAAGTGCTTTTCAGCTCCTGAATAGCTATTTCAATGCATTTACAATGTTTGGCATTGTACTCGTTCACATTACATGACTTTGACTCAGATTTCAGCCTGAAAAAGGCCACATTGACTCAATGAGCCATTAGATTCCGAGTTTCGAGACTTTCATTCTTTTATTGCTTTAAAGTGTTTTTTCGCTCCTGAATAGCGTTTTCAATGCATTTACAATGTTTGGCATTGTACTTGTTCACATTACATGACATTGACTCAGATTTCAGCATAAAACAGGCCACATTGACTCAATGAGACATTAGATTCCAAATTTTGAGACTTTCATTCTTTTATTGCTTTAAAGTGTTTTTTCGCTCCTGAATAGCGTTTTCAATGCATTTACAATGTTTGGCATTGTACCAGTTCACATTACATGACTTTGACTCAGATTTCAGCCTAAAACAGGCCACATTGACTCAATGAGCCATTAGATTCCGAGTTTTGAGACTTTCATTCTTTTATTGCTTTAAAGTGCTTTTCAGCTCCTGAATAGCGTTTTCAATGCATTTACAATGTTTGGCATTGTACTAGTTCACTTTACATGACATTGACTCAGATTTCAGCCTAAAACATGCCACATTGACTCAATAAGCCATTAGATTCCGAATTTTGAGACTTTCATTCTTTTATTGCTTTAAAGTGTTTTTTCGCTCCTGAATAGCGTTTTCAATGCATTTACAATATTTGGCATTGTACTAGTTCACGTTACATTTGACTTAGATTTCATCCTAAAAAAGGCAACACTGACTCAATAAGCCATTAGATTCAGAGTTTCGAGACTTTCATTCTTTTATTGCCTTAAAGTGCTTTTCAGCTCCTGAATAGCGTTTTCAATGCATTTACAATGTTTGGCATTGTACTCGTTCACATTACATGACTTTGACTCAGATTTCAGCCTGAAAAAGGCCACATTGACTCAATGAGCCATTAGATTCCGAGTTTCGAGACTTTCATTCTTTTATTGCTTTAAAGTGTTTTTTCGCTCCTGAATAGCGTTTTCAATGCATTTACAATGTTTGGCATTGTACTTGTTCACATTACATGACATTGACTCAGATTTCAGCATAAAACAGGCCACATTGACTCAATGAGACATTAGATTCCGAATTTTGAGACTTTCATTCTTTTATTGCTTTAAAGTGTTTTTTCGCTCCTGAATAGCGTTTTCAATGCATTTACAATGTTTGGCATTGTACCAGTTCACATTACATGACTTTGACTCAGATTTCAGCCTAAAACAGGCCACATTGACTCAATGAGCCATTAGATTCCGAGTTTTGAGACTTTCATTCTTTTATTGCTTTAAAGTGCTTTTCAGCTCCTGAATAGCGTTTTCAATGCATTTACAATGTTTGGCATTGTACTAGTTCACTTTACATGACATTGACTCAGATGTCAGCCTAAAACATGCCACATTGACTCAATAAGCCATTAGATTCCGAATTTTGAGACTTTCATTCTTTTATTGCTTTAAAGGGTTTTTTCGCTCCTGAATAGCGTTTTCAATGCATTTACAATGTTTGGCATTGTACTAGTTCACGTTACATTTGACTTAGATTTCATCCTAAAAAAGGCAACACTGACTCAATAAGCCATTAGATTCAGAGTTTCGAGACTTTCATTCTTTTATTGCCTTAAAGTGCTTTTCAGCTCCTGAATAGCGTTTTCAATGCATTTACAATGTTTGGCATTGTACTCGTTCACATTACATGACTTTGACTCAGATTTCAGCCTGAAAAAGGCCACATTGACTCAATGAGCCATTAGATTCCGAGTTTCGAGACTTTCATTCTTTTATTGCTTTAAAGTGTTTTTTTCGCTCCTGAATAGGGTTTTCAATGCATTTACAATGTTTGGCATTGTACTAGTTCACGTTACATTTGACTTAGATTTAATCCTAAAAAAGGCAACACTGACTCAATAAGCCATTAGATTCAGAGTTTCGAGACTTTCATTCTTTTATTGCCTTAAAGTGCTTTTCAGCTCCTGAATAGCTATTTCAATGCATTTACAATGTTTGGCATTGTACTCGTTCACATTACATGACTTTGACTCAGATTTCAGCCTAAAACAGGCCAAATTGACTCAATGAGCCATTAGATTCCGAGTTTCGAGACTTTCATTCTTTTATTGCTTTAAAGTGTTTTTATCACTCCTGAATAGCGTTTTCAATGCATTTACAATGTTTGGCATTGTACTAGTTCACGTTACATTTGACTTAGATTTCATTCTAAAACAGGCCAAATTGACTCAATGAGCCATTAGATTCCGAATTTTGAGACTTTCATTCTTTCTTTGCTTTAACGTGCTTTTCAGCTCCTGAATAGCGTTTTAAATGCATTTACAATGTTTGGCATTGTACTAGTTCACATTACATGACTTTGACTCAGATTTCAGCCTAAAACAGGCCACATTGACTCAATGAGCCATTAGATTCCGAGTTTCGAGACTTTCATTCTTTTATTGCTTTAAAGTGTTTTTTCGCTCCTGAATAGGGTTTTCAATGCATTTACAATGTTTGGCATTGTACTAGTTCACGTTACATTTGACTTAGATTTCATTCTAAAACAGGCCACACTGACTCAATGAGCCATTAGATTCCGAGTTTCGAGACTTTCATTCTTTTATTGCTTTAAAGTGTTTTTTCGCTCCTGAATAGCGTTTTCAATGCATTTACAATGTTTGGCATTGTACTTGTTTACATTACATGACATTGACTCAGATTTCAGCATAAAACAGGCCACATTGACTCAATGAGACATTAGATTCCGAATTTTGAGACTTTCATTCTTTTATTGCTTTAAAGTGTTTTTTCGCTCCTGAATAGCGTTTTCAATGCATTTACAATGTTTGGCATTGTACCAGTTCACATTACATGAATTTGACTCAGATTTCAGCCTAAAACAGGCCACATTGACTCAATGAGCCATTAGATTCCGAGTTTTGAGACTTTCATTCTTTTATTGCTTTAAAGTGCTTTTCAGCTCCTGAATAGCGTTTTCAATGCATTTACAATGTTTGGCATTGTACTAGTTCACTTTACATGACATTGACTCAGATTTCAGCCTAAAACAGGCCACATTGACTCAATAAGCCATTAGATTCCGAATTTTGAGACTTTCATTCTTTTATTGCTTTAAAGTGTTTTTTCGCTCCTGAAAAGCGTTTTCAATGCATTTACAATGTTTGGCATTGTACTAGTTCACGTTACATTTGACTTAGATTTCATCCTAAAAAAGGCAACACTGACTCAATAAGCCATTAGATTCAGAGTTTCGAGACTTTCATTCTTTTATTGCCTTAAAGTGCTTTTCAGCTCCTGAATAGCTATTTCAATGCATTTACAATGTTTGGCATTGTACTCGTTCACATTACATGACTTTGACTCAGATTTCAGCCTGAAAAAGGCCACATTGACTCAATGAGCCATTAGATTCCGAGTTTCGAGACTTTCATTCTTTTATTGCTTTAAAGTGTTTTTTTCGCTCCTGAATAGGGTTTTCAATGCATTTACAATGTTTGGCATTGTACTAGTTCACGTTACATTTGACTTAGATTTCATTCTAAAACAGGCCACACTGACTCAATGAGCCATTAGATTCCGAGTTTCGAGACTTTCATTCTTTTATTGCCTTAAAGTGCTTTTCAGCTCCTGAATAGTTTTTTCAATGCATTTACAATGTTTGGCATTGTACTCGTTCACATTACATGACTTTGACTCAGATTTCAGCATAAAACAGGCCACATTGACTCAATGAGCCATTAGATTCCGAGTTTTGAAACTTTATTCTTTTATTGCTTTAAAGTGCTTTTCAGCTCCTGAATAGCGTTTTCAATGCATTTACAATGTTTGGCATTGTACTAGTTCACTTTACATGACATTGACTCAGATTTCAGCCTAAAACAGGCCACATTGACTCAATAAGCCATTAGATTCCGAATTTTGAGACTTTCATTCTTTTATTGCTTTAAAGTGTTTTTTCGCTCCTGAATAGCGTTTTCAATGCATTTACAATGTTTGGCATTGTACTAGTTCACGTTACATTTGACTTAGATATCATCCTAAAAAAGGCAACACTGACTCAATAAGCCATTAGATTCATAGTTTCGAGACTTTCATTCTTTTATTGCCTTAAAGTGCTTTTCAGCTCCTGAATAGCTATTTCAATGCATTTACAATGTTTGGCATTGTACTCGTTCACATTACATGACTTTGACTCAGATTTCAGCCTGAAAAAGGCCACATTGACTCAATGAGCCATTAGATTCCGAGTTTCGAGACTTTCATTCTTTTATTGCTTTAAAGTGTTTTTTCGCTCCTGAATAGCGTTTTCAATGCATTTACAATGTTTGGCATTGTACTTGTTCACATTACATGACATTGACTCAGATTTCAGCCTAAAACAGGCCACATTGACTCAATAAGCCATTAGATTCCGAATTTTGAGACTTTCATTCTTTTATTGCTTTAAAGTGTTTTTTCGCTCCTGAATAGCGTTTTCAATGCATTTACAATGTTTGGCATTGTACTAGTTCACGTTACATTTGACTTAGATATCATCCTAAAAAAGGCAACACTGACTCAATAAGCCATTAGATTCATAGTTTCGAGACTTTCATTCTTTTATTGCCTTAAAGTGCTTTTCAGCTCCTGAATAGCTATTTCAATGCATTTACAATGTTTGGCATTGTACTCGTTCACATTACATGACTTTGACTCAGATTTCAGCCTGAAAAAGGCCACATTGACTCAATGAGCCATTAGATTCCGAGTTTCGAGACTTTCATTCTTTTATTGCTTTAAAGTGTTTTTTCGCTCCTGAATAGCGTTTTCAATGCATTTACAATGTTTGGCATTGTACTTGTTCACATTACATGACATTGACTCAGATTTCAGCATAAAACAGGCCACATTGACTCAATGAGCCATTAGATTCCGAGTTTTGAGACTTTCATTCTTTTATTGCTTTAAAGTGCTTTTCAGCTCCTGAATAGCGTTTTCAATGCATTTACAATGTTTGGCATTGTACTAGTTCACTTTACATGACATTGACTCAGATTTCAGCCTAAAACATGCCACATTGACTCAATAAGCCATTAGATTCCGAATTTTGAGACTTTCATTCTTTTATTGCTTTAAAGTACTTTTCAGCTCCTGAATAGCGTTTTCAATGCATTTACAATGTTTGGCATTGTACTAGTTCACGTTACATTTGACTTAGATTTCATCCTAAAAAAGGCAACACTGACTCAATAAGCCATTAGATTCAGAGTTTCGAGACTTTCATTCTTTTATTGCCTTAAAGTGCTTTTCAGCTCCTGAATAGCTATTTCAATGCATTTACAATGTTTGGCATTGTACTCGTTCACATTACATGACTTTGACTCAGATTTCAGCCTGAAAAAGGCCACATTGACTCAATGAGCCATTAGATTCCGAGTTTCGAGACTTTCATTCTTTTATTGCTTTAAAGTGTTTTTTTCGCTCCTGAATAGGGTTTTCAATGCATTTACAATGTTTGGCATTGTACTAGTTCACGTTACATTTGACTTAGATTTCATTCTAAAACAGGCCACACTGACTCAATAAGCCATTAGATTCAGAGTTTCGAGACTTTCATTCTTTTATTGCCTTAAAGTGCTTTTCAGCTCCTGAATAGCTATTTCAATGCATTTACAATGTTTGGCATTGTACTCGTTCACATTACATGACTTTGACTCAGATTTCAGCCTGAAAAAGGCCACATTGACTCAATGAGCCATTAGATTCCGAGTTTCGAGACTTTCATTCTTTTATTGCTTTAAAGTGTTGTTTCGCTCCTGAATAGCGTTTTCAATGCATTTACAATGTTTGGCATTGTACTTGTTCACATTACATGACATTGACTCAGATTTCAGCATAAAACAGGCCACATTGACTCAATGAGACATTAGATTCCGAATTTTGAGACTTTCATTCTTTTATTGCTTTAAAGTGTTTTTTCGCTCCTGAATAGCGTTTTCAATGCATTTACAATGTTTGGCATTGTACCAGTTCACATTACATGACTTTGACTCAGATTTCAGCCTAAAACAGGCCACATTGACTCAATGAGCCATTAGATTCCGAGTTTTGAGACTTTCATTCTTTTATTGCTTTAAAGTACTTTTCAGCTCCTGAATAGCGTTTTCAATGCATTTACAATGTTTGGCATTGTACTAGTTCACGTTACATTTGACTTAGATTTCATCCTAAAAAAGGCAACACTGACTCAATAAGCCATTAGATTCAGAGTTTCGAGACTTTCATTCTTTTATTGCCTTAAAGTGCTTTTCAGCTCCTGAATAGCTATTTCAATGCATTTACAATGTTTGGCATTGTACTCGTTCACATTACATGACTTTGACTCAGATTTCAGCCTGAAAAAGGCCACATTGACTCAATGAGCCATTAGATTCCGAGTTTCGAGACTTTCATTCTTTTATTGCTTTAAAGTGTTTTTTTCGCTCCTGAATAGGGTTTTCAATGCATTTACAATGTTTGGCATTGTACTAGTTCACGTTACATTTGACTTAGATTTCATTCTAAAACAGGCCACACTGACTCAATGAGCCATTAGATTCCGAGTTTCGAGACTTTCATTCTTTTATTGCCTTAAAGTGCTTTTCAGCTCCTGAATAGCTTTTTCAATGCATTTACAATGTTTGGCATTGTACTCGTTCACATTACATGACTTTGACTCAGATTTCAGCCTAAAACAGGCCACATTGACTCAATGAGCCATTAGATTCCGAGTTTCGAGACTTTCATTCTTTTATTGCTTTAAAGTGTTTTTTTTTCGCTCCCGAATAGGGTTTTCAATGCATTTACAATGTTTGGCATTGTACTAGTTCACGTTACATTTGACTTAGATTTCATTCTAAAACAGGCCACACTGACTCAATGAGCCATTAGATTCCGAGTTTCGAGACTTTCATTCTCTTTATTGCTTTAAAGTGTTTTTTCGCTCCTGAATAGCGTTTTCAATGCATTTACAATGTTTGGCAGTGTACTAGTTCACATTACATGACTTTGACTTAGATTTCAGCCTAAAAAAGGCCACACTTACTCAAATCAACTGTAAATCATCGAGTCCATACTACTGACAAGATTTAGTCATTAGGTTCTGTTTTTGAAACTTTCATCTCTTTATTGCTTTAACGTGCTTTTCAGCTCCTGAATAGCGTTTTAAATGCATTTACAATGTTTGGCATTGTACTAGTTCACATTACATGACTTTGACTCAGATTTCAGCCTAAAACAGGCCACATTGACTCAATGAGCCATTAGATTCCGAGTTTCGAGACTTTCATTCTTTTATTGCTTTAAAGTGTTTTTTAGCTCCTGAATAGGGTTTTCAATGCATTTACAATGTTTGGCATTGTACTAGTTCACGTTACATTTGACTTAGATTTCATTCTAAAACAGGCCACACTGACTCAATGAGCCATTAGATTCCGAGTTTCGAGACTTTCATTCTTTTATTGCTTTAAAGTGTTTTTTCGCTCCTGAATAGCGTTTTCAATGCATTTACAATGTTTGGCATTGTACTTGTTTACATTACATGACATTGACTCAGATTTCAGCATAAAACAGGCCACATTGACTCAATGAGACATTAGATTCCGAATTTTGAGACTTTCATTCTTTTTTGCTTTAAAGTGTTTTTTCGCTCCTGAATAGCGTTTTCAATGCATTTACAATGTTTGGCATTGTACCAGTTCACATTACATGACTTTGACTCAGATTTCAGCCTAAAACAGGCCACATTGACTCAATGAGCCATTAGATTCCGAGTTTTGAGACTTTCATTCTTTTATTGCTTTAAAGTGCTTTTCAGCTCCTGAATAGCGTTTTCAATGCATTTACAATGTTTGGCATTGTACTAGTTCACTTTACATGACATTGACTCAGATTTCAGCCTAAAACAGGCCACATTGACTCAATAAGCCATTAGATTCCGAATTTTGAGACTTTCATTCTTTTATTGCTTTAAAGTGTTTTTTCGCTCCTGAATAGCGTTTTCAATGCATTTACAATGTTTGGCATTGTACTAGTTCACGTTACATTTGACTTAGATTTCATCCTAAAAAAGGCAACACTGACTCAATAAGCCATTAGATTCAGAGTTTCGAGACTTTCATTCTTTTATTGCCTTAAAGTGCTTTTCAGCTCCTGAATAGCTATTTCAATGCATTTACAATGTTTGGCATTGTACTCGTTCACATTACATGACTTTGACTCAGATTTCAGCCTGAAAAAGGCCACATTGACTCAATGAGCCATTAGATTCCGAGTTTCGAGACTTTCATTCTTTTATTGCTTTAAAGTGTTTTTTTTTCGCTCCTGAATAGGGTTTTCAATGCATTTACAATGTTTGGCATTGTACTAGTTCACGTTACACTTGACTTAGATTTCATTCTAAAACAGGCCACACTGACTCAATGAGCCATTAGATTCCGAGTTTCGAGACTTTCATTCTTTTATTGCCTTAAAGTGCTTTTCAGCTCCTGAATAGTTTTTTCAATGCATTTACAATGTTTGGCATTGTACTCGTTCACATTACATGACTTTGACTCAGATTTCAGCATAAAACAGGCCACATTGACTCAATGAGACATTAGATTCCGAATTTTGAGACTTTCATTCTTTTATTGCTTTAAAGTGTTTTTTCGCTCCTGAATAGCGTTTTCAATGCATTTACAATGTTTGGCATTGTACCAGTTCACATTACATGACTTTGACTCAGATTTCAGCCTAAAACAGGCCACATTGACTCAATGAGCCATTAGATTCCGAGTTTTGAGACTTTCATTCTTTTATTGCTTTAAAGTGCTTTTCAGCTCCTGAATAGCGTTTTCAATGCATTTACAATGTTTGGCATTGTACTAGTTCACTTTACATGACATTGACTCAGATTTCAGCCTAAAACAGGCCACATTGACTCAATAAGCCATTAGATTCCGAATTTTGAGACTTTCATTCTTTTATTGCTTTAAAGTGTTTTTTCGCTCCTGAATAGCGTTTTCAATGCATTTACAATGTTTGGCATTGTACTAGTTCACGTTACATTTGACTTAGATTTCATCCTAAAAAAGGCAACACTGACTCAATAAGCCATTAGATTCAGAGTTTCGAGACTTTCATTCTTTTATTGCCTTAAAGTGCTTTTCAGCTCCTGAATAGCTATTTCAATGCATTTACAATGTTTGGCATTGTACTCGTTCACATTACATGACTTTGACTCAGATTTCAGCCTGAAAAAGGCCACATTGACTCAATGAGCCATTAGATTCCGAGTTTCGAGACTTTCATTCTTTTATTGCTTTAAAGTGTTTTTTCGCTCCTGAATAGGGTTTTCAATGCATTTACAATGTTTGGCATTGTACTAGTTCACGTTACATTTGACTTAGATTTCATTCTAAAACAGGCCACACTGACTCAATGAGCCATTAGATTCCGAGTTTCGAGACTTTCATTCTTTTATTGCTTTAAAGTGTTTTTTCGCTCCTGAATAGCGTTTTCAATGCATTTACAATGTTTGGCATTGTACTTGTTTACATTACATGACATTGACTCAGATTTCAGCATAAAACAGGCCACATTGACTCAATGAGACATTAGATTCCGAATTTTGAGACTTTCATTCTTTTATTGCTTTAAAGTGTTTTTTCGCTCCTGAATAGCGTTTTCAATGCATTTACAATGTTTGGCATTGTACCAGTTCACATTACATGACTTTGACTCAGATTTCAGCCTAAAACAGGCCACATTGACTCAATGAGCCATTAGATTCCGAGTTTTGAGACTTTCATTCTTTTATTGCTTTAAAGTGCTTTTCGGCTCCTGAATAGCGTTTTCAATGCATTTACAATGTTTGGCATTGTACTAGTTCACTTTACATGACATTGACTCAGATTTCAGCCTAAAACAGGCCACATTGACTCAATAAGCCATTAGATTCCGAATTTTGAGACTTTCATTCTTTTATTGCTTTAAAGTGTGTTTTTTCGCTCCTGAATAGGGTTTTCAATGCATTTACAATGTTTGGCATTGTACTAGTTCACGTTACATTTGACTTAGATTTCATTCTAAAACAGGCCACACTGACTCAATGAGCCATTAGATTCCGAGTTTCGAGACTTTCATTCTTTTATTGCCTTAAAGTGCTTTTCAGCTCCTGAATAGTTTTTTCAATGCATTTACAATGTTTGGCATTGTACTCGTTCACATTACATGACTTTGACTCAGATTTCAGCATAAAACAGGCCACATTGACTCAATGAGACATTAGATTCCGAATTTTGAGACTTTCATTCTTTTATTGCTTTAAAGTGTTTTTTCGCTCCTGAATAGCGTTTTCAATGCATTTACAATGTTTGGCATTGTACTAGTTCACGTTACATTTGACTTAGATTTCATCCTAAAAAAGGCAACACTGACTCAATAAGCCATTAGATTCAGAGTTTCGAGACTTTCATTCTTTTATTGCCTTAAAGTGCTTTTCAGCTCCTGAATAGCGTTTTCAATGCATTTACAATGTTTGGCATTGTACTCGTTCACATTACATGACTTTGACTCAGATTTCAGCCTGAAAAAGGCCACATTGACTCAATGAGCCATTAGATTCCGAGTTTCGAGACTTTCATTCTTTTATTGCTTTAAAGTGTTTTTTCGCTCCTGAATAGGGTTTTCAATGCATTTACAATGTTTGGCATTGTACTAGTTCACGTTACATTTGACTTATATTTCATTCTAAAACAGGCCACACTGACTCAATGAGCCATTAGATTCCGAGTTTCGAGACTTTCATTCCTTTATTGCCTTAAAGTGCTTTTCAGCTCCTGAATAGCTTTTTCAATGCATTTACAATGTTTGGCATTGTACTCGTTCACATTACATGACTTTGACTCAGATTTCAGCCTAAAACAGGCCACATTGACTCAATGAGCCATTAGATTCCGAGTTTCGAGACTTTCATTCTTTTATTGCTTTAAAGTGTTTTTTTTCGCTCCCGAATAGGGTTTTCAATGCATTTACAATGTTTGGCATTGTACTAGTTCACGTTACATGACATTGACTCAGATTTCAGCATAAAACAGGCCACATTGACTCAATAAGCCATTAGATTCCGAATTTTGAGACTTTCATTCTTTTATTGCTTTAAAGTGTTTTTTCGCTCCTGAATAGCGTTTTCAATGCATTTACAATGTTTGGCATTGTACTAGTTCACGTTACATTTGACTTAGATTTCATCCTAAAAAAGGCAACACTGACTCAATAAGCCATTAGATTCAGAGTTTCGAGACTTTCATTCTTTTATTGCCTTAAAGTGCTTTTCAGCTCCTGAATAGCTATTTCAATGCATTTACAATGTTTGGCATTGTACTCGTTCACATTACATGACTTTGACTCAGATTTCAGCCTGAAACAGGCCACATTGACTCAATGAGCCATTAGATTCCGAGTTTTGAGACTTTCATTCTTTTATTGCTTTAAAGTGCTTTTCAGCTCCTGAATAGCGTTTTCAATGCATTTACAATGTTTGGCATTGTACTAGTTCACTTTACATGACATTGACTCAGATTTCAGCCTAAAACAGGCCACATTGACTCAATAAGCCATTAGATTCCGAATTTTGAGACTTTCATTCTTTTATTGCTTTAAAGTGTTTTTTCGCTCCTGAATAGCGTTTTCAATGCATTTACAATGTTTGGCATTGTACTAGTTCACGTTACATTTGACTTAGATTTCATCCTAAAAAAGGCAACACTGACTCAATAAGCCATTAGATTCAGAGTTTCGAGACTTTCATTCTTTTATTGCCTTAAAGTGCTTTTCAGCTCCTGAATAGCTATTTCAATGCATTTACAATGTTTGGCATTGTACTCGTTCACATTACATGACTTTGACTCAGATTTCAGCCTGAAAAAGGCCACATTGACTCAATGAGCCATTAGATTCCGAGTTTCGAGACTTTCATTCTTTTATTGCTTTAAAGTGTTTTTTCGCTCCTGAATAGGGTTTTTCAATGCATTTACAATGTTTGGCATTGTACTAGTTCACGTTACATTTGACTTAGATTTCATTCTAAAACAGGCCACACTGACTCAATGAGCCATTAGATTCCGAGTTTCGAGACTTTCATTCTTTTATTGCTTTAAAGTGTTTTTTCGCTCCTGAATAGCGTTTTCAATGCATTTACAATGTTTGGCATTGTACTTGTTTACATTACATGACATTGACTCAGATTTCAGCATAAAACAGGCCACATTGACTCAATGAGACATTAGATTCCGAATTTTGAGACTTTCATTCTTTTATTGCTTTAAAGTGTTTTTTCGCTCCTGAATAGCGTTTTCAATGCATTTACAATGTTTGGCATTGTACCAGTTCACATTACATGACTTTGACTCAGATTTCAGCCTAAAACAGGCCACATTGACTCAATGAGCCATTAGATTCCGAGTTTTGAGACTTTCATACTTTTATTGCTTTAAAGTGCTTTTCAGCTCCTGAATAGCGTTTTCAATGCATTTACAATGTTTGGCATTGTACTAGTTCACTTTACATGACATTGACTCAGATTTCAGCCTAAAACAGGCCACATTGACTCAATAAGCCATTAGATTCCGAATTTTGAGACTTTCATTCTTTTATTGCTTTAAAGTGTTTTTTCGCTCCTGAATAGCGTTTTCAATGCATTTACAATGTTTGGCATTGTACTAGTTCACGTTACATTTGACTTAGATTTCATCCTAAAAAAGGCAACACTGACTCAATAAGCCATTAGATTCAGAGTTTCGAGACTTTCATTCTTTTATTGCCTTAAAGTGCTTTTCAGCTCCTGAATAGCTATTTCAATGCATTTACAATGTTTGGCATTGTACTCGTTCACATTACATGACTTTGACTCAGATTTCAGCCTGAAAAAGGCCACATTGACTCAATGAGCCATTAGATTCCGAGTTTCGAGACTTTCATTCTTTTATTGCTTTAAAGTGTTTTTTTTCGCTCCTGAATAGGGTTTTCAATGCATTTACAATGTTTGGCATTGTACTAGTTCACGTTACATTTGACTTAGATTTCATTCTAAAACAGGCCACACTGACTCAATGAGCCATTAGATTCCGAGTTTCGAGACTTTCATTCTTTTATTGCCTTAAAGTGCTTTTCAGCTCCTGAATAGTTTTTTCAATGCATTTACAATGTTTGGCATTGTACTCGTTCACATTACATGACTTTGACTCAGATTTCAGCATAAAACAGGCCACATTGACTCAATGAGACATTAGATTCCGAATTTTGAGACTTTCATTCTTTTATTGCTTTAAAGTGTTTTTTCGCTCCTGAATAGCGTTTTCAATGCATTTACAATGTTTGGCATTGTACTAGTTCACGTTACATTTGACTTAGATTTCATCCTAAAAAAGGCAACACTGACTCAATAAGCCATTAGATTCAGAGTTTCGAGACTTTCATTCTTTTATTGCCTTAAAGTGCTTTTCAGCTCCTGAATAGCTATTTCAATGCATTTACAATGTTTGGCATTGTACTCGTTCACATTACATGACTTTGACTCAGATTTCAGCCTGAAAAAGGCCACATTGACTCAATGAGCCATTAGATTCCGAGTTTCGAGACTTTCATTCTTTTATTGCTTTAAAGTGTTTTTTTTCGCTCCTGAATAGGGTTTTCAATGCATTTACAATGTTTGGCATTGTACTAGTTCACGTTACATTTGACTTAGATTTCATTCTAAAACAGGCCACACTGACTCAATGAGCCATTAGATTCCGAGTTTCGAGACTTTCATTCTTTTATTGCCTTAAAGTGCTTTTCAGCTCCTGAATAGTTTTTTCAATGCATTTACAATGTTTGGCATTGTACTCGTTCACATTACATGACTTTGACTCAGATTTCAGCATAAAACAGGCCACATTGACTCAATGAGACATTAGATTCCGAATTTTGAGACTTTCATTCTTTTATTGCTTTAAAGTGTTTTTTCGCTCCTGAATAGCGTTTTCAATGCATTTACAATGTTTGGCATTGTACTAGTTCACGTTACATTTGACTTAGATTTCATCCTAAAAAAGGCAACACTGACTCAATAAGCCATTAGATTCAGAGTTTCGAGACTTTCATTCTTTTATTGCCTTAAAGTGCTTTTCAGCTCCTGAATAGCGTTTTCAATGCATTTACAATGTTTGGCATTGTACTCGTTCACATTACATGACTTTGACTCAGATTTCAGCCTGAAAAAGGCCACATTGACTCAATGAGCCATTAGATTCCGAGTTTCGAGACTTTCATTCTTTTATTGCTTTAAAGTGTTTTTTCGCTCCTGAATAGGGTTTTCAATGCATTTACAATGTTTGGCATTGTACTAGTTCACGTTACATTTGACTTATATTTCATTCTAAAACAGGCCACACTGACTCAATGAGCCATTAGATTCCGAGTTTCGAGACTTTCATTCCTTTATTGCCTTAAAGTGCTTTTCAGCTCCTGAATAGCTTTTTCAATGCATTTACAATGTTTGGCATTGTACTCGTTCACATTACATGACTTTGACTCAGATTTCAGCCTAAAACAGGCCACATTGACTCAATGAGCCATTAGATTCCGAGTTTCGAGACTTTCATTCTTTTATTGCTTTAAAGTGTTTTTTTTCGCTCCCGAATAGGGTTTTCAATGCATTTACAATGTTTGGCATTGTACTAGTTCACGTTACATGACATTGACTCAGATTTCAGCATAAAACAGGCCACATTGACTCAATAAGCCATTAGATTCCGAATTTTGAGACTTTCATTCTTTTATTGCTTTAAAGTGTTTTTTCGCTCCTGAATAGCGTTTTCAATGCATTTACAATGTTTGGCATTGTACTAGTTCACGTTACATTTGACTTAGATTTCATCCTAAAAAAGGCAACACTGACTCAATAAGCCATTAGATTCAGAGTTTCGAGACTTTCATTCTTTTATTGCCTTAAAGTGCTTTTCAGCTCCTGAATAGCTATTTCAATGCATTTACAATGTTTGGCATTGTACTCGTTCACATTACATGACTTTGACTCAGATTTCAGCCTGAAAAAGGCCACATTGACTCAATGAGCCATTAGATTCCGAGTTTCGAGACCTTCATTCTTTTATTGCTTTAAAGTGTTTTTTTCGCTCCTGAATAGGGTTTTCAATGCATTTACAATGTTTGGCATTGTACTAGTTCACGTTACATTTGACTTAGATTTCATTCTAAAACAGGCCACAATGACTCAATGAGCCATTAGATTCCGAGTTTCGAGACTTTCATTCTTTTATTGCCTTAAAGTGCTTTTCAGCTCCTGAATAGTTTTTTCAATGCATTTACAATGTTTGGCATTGTACTCGTTCACATTACATGACTTTGACTCAGATTTCAGCATAAAACAGGCCACATTGACTCAATGAGACATCAGATTCCGAATTTTGAGACTTTCATTCTTTTATTGCTTTAAAGTGTTTTTTTTGCTCCTGAATAGCGTTTTCAATGCATTTACAATGTTTGGCATTGTACCAGTTCACATTACATGACTTTGACTCAGATTTCAGCCTAAAACAGGCCACATTGACTCAATGAGCCATTAGATTCCGAGTTTTGAGACTTTCATTCTTTCATTGCTTTAAAGTGCTTTTCAGCTCCTGAATAGCGTTTTCAATGCATTTACAATGTTTGGCATTGTACTAGTTCACTTTACATGACATTGACTCAGATTTCAGCCTAAAACAGGCCACATTGACTCAATAAGCCATTAGATTCCGAATTTTGAGACTTTCATTCTTTTATTGCTTTAAAGTGTTTTTTTCGCTCCTGAATAGCGTTTTCAATGCATTTACAATGTTTGGCATTGTACTAGTTCACGTTACATTTGACTTAGATTTCATCCTATAAAAGGCAACACTGACTCAATAAGCCATTAGATTCAGAGTTTCGAGACTTTCATTCTTTTATTGCCTTAAAGTGCTTTTCAGCTCCTGAATAGCTATTTCAATGCATTTACAATGTTTGGCATTGTACTCGTTCACATTACATGACTTTGACTCAGATTTCAGCCTGAAAAAGGCCACATTGACTCAATGAGCCATTAGATTCCGAGTTTCGAGACTTTCATTCTTTTATTGCTTTAAAGTGTTTTTTCGCTCCTGAATAGCGTTTTCAATGCATTTACAATGTTTGGCATTGTACTTGTTCACATTACATGACATTGACTCAGATTTCAGCATAAAACAGGCCACATTGACTCAATGAGACATTAGATTCCGAATTTTGAGACTTTCATTCTTTTATTGCTTTAAAGTGTTTTTTCGCTCCTGAATAGCGTTTTCAATGCATTTACAATGTTTGGCATTGTACCAGTTCACATTACATGACTTTGACTCAGATTTCAGCCTAAAACAGGCCACATTGACTCAATGAGCCATTAGATTCCGAGTTTTGAGACTTTCATTCTTTTATTGCTTTAAAGTGCTTTTCAGCTCCTGAATAGCGTTTTCAATGCATTTACAATGTTTGGCATTGTACTAGTTCACTTTACATGACATTGACTCAGATTTCAGCCTAAAACATGCCACATTGACTCAATAAGCCATTAGATTCCGAATTTTGAGACTTTCATTCTTTTATTGCTTTAAAGTGTTTTTTCGCTCCTGAATAGCGTTTTCAATGCATTTACAATGTTTGGCATTGTACTAGTTCACGTTACATTTGACTTAGATTTCATCCTAAAAAAGGCAACACTGACTCAATAAGCCATTAGATTCAGAGTTTCGAGACTTTCATTCTTTTATTGCCTTAAAGTGCTTTTCAGCTCCTGAATAGCTATTTCAATGCATTTACAATGTTTGGCATTGTACTCGTTCACATTACATGACTTTGACTCAGATTTCAGCCTGAAAAAGGCCACATTGACTCAATGAGCCATTAGATTCCGAGTTTCGAGACTTTCATTCTTTTATTGCTTTAAAGTGTTTTTTTTCGCTCCTGAATAGGGTTTTCAATGCATTTACAATGTTTGGCATTGTACTAGTTCACGTTACATTTGACTTAGATTTCATCCTAAAAAAGGCAACACTGACTCAATAAGCCATTAGATTCAGAGTTTCGAGACTTTCATTCTTTTATTGCCTTAAAGTGCTTTTCAGCTCCTGAATAGCGTTTTCAATGCATTTACAATGTTTGGCATTGTACTCGTTCACATTACATGACTTTGACTCAGATTTCAGCCTGAAAAAGGCCACATTGACTCAATGAGCCATTAGATTCCGAGTTTCGAGACTTTCATTCTTTTATTGCTTTAAAGTGTTTTTTTCGCTCCTGAATAGGGTTTTCAATGCATTTACAATGTTTGGCATTGTACTAGTTCACGTTACATTTGACTTAGATTTCATTCTAAAACAGGCCACACTGACTCAATGAGCCATTAGATTCCGAGTTTCGAGACTTTCATTCTTTTATTGCCTTAAAGTGCTTTTCAGCCCCTGAATAGCTTTTTCAATGCATTTACAATGTTTGGCATTGTACTTGTTTACATTACATGACATTGACTCAGATTTCAGCATAAAACAGGCCACATTGACTCAATGAGACATTAGATTCCGAATTTTGAGACTTTCATTCTTTTATTGCTTTAAAGTGTTTTTTTGCTCCTGAATAGCGTTTTCAATGCATTTACAATGTTTGGCATTGTACCAGTTCACATTACATGACTTTGACTCAGATTTCAGCCTAAAACAGGCCACATTGACTCAATGAGCCATTAGATTCCGAGTTTTGAGACTTTCATTCTTTCATTGCTTTAAAGTGCTTTTCAGCTCCTGAATAGCGTTTTCAATGCATTTACAATGTTTGGCATTGTACTAGTTCACTTTACATGACATTGACTCAGATTTCAGCCTAAAACAGGCCACATTGACTCAATAAGCCATTAGATTCCGAATTTTGAGACTTTCATTCTTTTATTGCTTTAAAGTGTTTTTTCGCTCCTGAATAGCGTTTTCAATGCATTTACAATGTTTGGCATTGTACTAGTTCACGTTACATTTGACTTAGATTTCATCCTAAAAAAGGCAACACTGACTCAATAAGCCATTAGATTCAGAGTTTCGAGACTTTCATTCTTTTATTGCCTTAAAGTGCTTTTCAGCTCCTGAATAGCTATTTCAATGCATTTACAATGTTTGGCATTGTACTCGTTCACATTACATGACTTTGACTCAGATTTCAGCCTGAAAAAGGCCACATTGACTCAATGAGCCATTAGATTCCGAGTTTCGAGACTTTCATTCTTTTATTGCTTTAAAGTGTTTTTTCGCTCCTGAATAGCGTTTTCAATGCATTTACAATGTTTGGCATTGTACTTGTTCACATTACATGACATTGACTCAGATTTCAGCATAAAACAGGCCACATTGACTCAATGAGACATTAGATTCCGAATTTTGAGACTTTCATTCTTTTATTGCTTTAAAGTGTTTTTTCGCTCCTGAATAGCGTTTTCAATGCATTTACAATGTTTGGCATTGTACCAGTTCACATTACATGACTTTGACTCAGATTTCAGCCTAAAACAGGCCACATTGACTCAATGAGCCATTAGATTCCGAGTTTTGAGACTTTCATTCTTTTATTGCTTTAAAGTGCTTTTCAGCTCCTGAATAGCGTTTTCAATGCATTTACAATGTTTGGCATTGTACTAGTTCACTTTACATGACATTGACTCAGATTTCAGCCTAAAACATGCCACATTGACTCAATAAGCCATTAGATTCCGAATTTTGAGACTTTCATTCTTTTATTGCTTTAAAGTGTTTTTTCGCTCCTGAATAGCGTTTTCAATGCATTTACAATGTTTGGCATTGTACTAGTTCACGTTACATTTGACCTAGATTTCATCCTAAAAAAGGCAACACTGACTCAATAAGCCATTAGATTCAGAGTTTCGAGACTTTCATTCTTTTATTGCCTTAAAGTGCTTTTCAGCTCCTGAATAGCTATTTCAATGCATTTACAATGTTTGGCATTGTACTCGTTCACATTACATGACTTTGACTCAGATTTCAGCCTGAAAAAGGCCACATTGACTCAATGAGCCATTAGATTCCGAGTTTCGAGACTTTCATTCTTTTATTGCTTTAAAGTGTTTTTTTCGCTCCTGAATAGGGTTTTCAATGCATTTACAATGTTTGGCATTGTACTAGTTCACGTTACATTTGACTTAGATTTCATCCTAAAAAAGGCAACACTGACTCAATAAGCCATTAGATTCAGAGTTTCGAGACTTTCATTCTTTTATTGCCTTAAAGTGCTTTTCAGCTCCTGAATAGCTATTTCAATGCATTTACAATGTTTGGCATTGTACTCGTTCACATTACATGACTTTGACTCAGATTTCAGCCTGAAAAAGGCCACATTGACTCAATGAGCCATTAGATTCCGAGTTTCGAGACTTTCATTCTTTTATTGCTTTAAAGTGTTTTTTTCGCTCCTGAATAGGGTTTTCAATGCATTTACAATGTTTGGCATTGTACTAGTTCACGTTACATTTGACTTAGATTTCATTCTAAAACAGGCCACACTGACTCAATGAGCCATTAGATTCCGAGTTTCGAGACTTTCATTCTTTTATTGCCTTAAAGTGCTTTTCAGCTCCTGAATAGCTTTTTCAATGCATTTACAATGTTTGGCATTGTACTTGTTTACATTACATGACATTGACTCAGATTTCAGCATAAAACAGGCCACATTGACTCAATGAGACATTAGATTCCGAATTTTGAGACTTTCATTCTTTTATTGCTTTAAAGTGTTTTTTTGCTCCTGAATAGCGTTTTCAATGCATTTACAATGTTTGGCATTGTACCAGTTCACATTACATGACTTTGACTCAGATTTCAGCCTAAAACAGGCCACATTGACTCAATGAGCCATTAGATTCCGAGTTTTGAGACTTTCATTCTTTTATTGCTTTAAAGTGCTTTTCAGCTCCTGAATAGCGTTTTCAATGCATTTACAATGTTTGGCATTGTAGTAGTTCACTTTACATGACATTGACTCAGATTTCAGCCTAAAACAGGCCACATTGACTCAATAAGCCATTAGATTCCGAATTTTGAGACTTTCATTCTTTTATTGCTTTAAAGTGTTTTTTCGCTCCTGAATAGCGTTTTCAATGCATTTACAATGTTTGGCATTGTACTAGTTCACGTTACATTTGACTTAGATTTCATCCTAAAAAAGGCAACACTGACTCAATAAGCCATTAGATTCAGAGTTTCGAGACTTTCATTCTTTTATTGCCTTAAAGTGCTTTTCAGCTCCTGAATAGCTATTTCAATGCATTTACAATGTTTGGCATTGTACTCGTTCACATTACATGACTTTGACTCAGATTTCAGCCTGAAAAAGGCCACATTGACTCAATGAGCCATTAGATTCCGAGTTTCGAGACTTTCATTCTTTTATTGCTTTAAAGTGTTTTTTTCGCTCCTGAATAGGGTTTTCAATGCATTTACAATGTTTGGCATTGTACTAGTTCACGTTACATTTGACTTAGATTTCATTCTAAAACAGGCCACACTGACTCAATGAGCCATTAGATTCCGAGTTTCGAGACTTTCATTCTTTTATTGCCTTAAAGTGCTTTTCAGCTCCTGAATAGCTTTTTCAATGCATTTACAATGTTTGGCATTGTACTCGTTCACATTACATGACTTTGACTCAGATTTCAGCCTAAAACAGGCCACATTGACTCAATGAGCCATTAGATTCCGAGTTTCGAGACTTTCATTCTTTTATTGCTTTAAAGTGTTTTTTTTCGCTCCCGAATAGGGTTTTCAATGCATTTACAATGTTTGGCATTGTACTAGTTCACGTTACATTTGACTTAGATTTCATTCTAAAACAGGCCACACTGACTCAATGAGCCATTAGATTCCGAGTTTCGAGACTTTCATTCTCTTTATTGCTTTAAAGTGTTTTTTCGCTCCTGAATAGCGTTTTCAATGCATTTACAATGTTTGGCATTGTACTAGTTCACGTTACATTTGACTTAGATTTCATTCTAAAACAGGCAACACTGACTCAATGAGCCATTAGATTCTGAGTTTCGAGACTTTCATTCTTTTATTGCTTTAAAGTGTTTTTTCGCTCCTGAATAGCGTTTTCAATGCATTTACAATGTTTGGCATTGTACTTGTTTACATTACATGACATTGACTCAGATTTCAGCATAAAACAGGCCACATTGACTCAATGAGACATTAGATTCCGAATTTTGAGACTTTCATTCTTTTATTGCTTTAAAGTGTTTTTTTGCTCCTGAATAGCGTTTTCAATGCATTTACAATGTTTGGCATTGTACCAGTTCACATTACATGACTTTGACTCAGATTTCAGCCTAAAACAGGCCACATTGACTCAATGAGCCATTAGATTCCGAGTTTTGAGACTTTCATTCTTTCATTGCTTTAAAGTGCTTTTCAGCTCCTGAATAGCGTTTTCAATGCATTTACAATGTTTGGCATTGTACTAGTTCACTTTACATGACATTGACTCAGATTTCAGCCTAAAACAGGCCACATTGACTCAATAAGCCATTAGATTCCGAATTTTGAGACTTTCATTCTTTTATTGCTTTAAAGTGTTTTTTCGCTCCTGAATAGCGTTTTCAATGCATTTACAATGTTTGGCATTGTACTAGTTCACGTTACATTTGACTTAGATTTCATCCTAAAAAAGGCAACACTGACTCAATAAGCCATTAGATTCAGAGTTTCGAGACTTTCATTCTTTTATTGCCTTAAAGTGCTTTTCAGCTCCTGAATAGCTATTTCAATGCATTTACAATGTTTGGCATTGTACTCGTTCACATTACATGACTTTGACTCAGATTTCAGCCTGAAAAAGGCCACATTGACTCAATGAGCCATTAGATTCCGAGTTTCGAGACTTTCATTCTTTTATTGCTTTAAAGTGTTTTTTCGCTCCTGAATAGCGTTTTCAATGCATTTACAATGTTTGGCATTGTACTTGTTCACATTACATGACATTGACTCAGATTTCAGCATAAAACAGGCCACATTGACTCAATGAGACATTAGATTCCGAATTTTGAGACTTTCATTCTTTTATTGCTTTAAAGTGTTTTTTCGCTCCTGAATAGCGTTTTCAATGCATTTACAATGTTTGGCATTGTACCAGTTCACATTACATGACTTTGACTCAGATTTCAGCCTAAAACAGGCCACATTGACTCAATGAGCCATTAGATTCCGAGTTTTGAGACTTTCATTCTTTTATTGCTTTAAAGTGCTTTTCAGCTCCTGAATAGCGTTTTCAATGCATTTACAATGTTTGGCATTGTACTAGTTCACTTTACATGACATTGACTCAGATTTCAGCCTAAAACATGCCACATTGACTCAATAAGCCATTAGATTCCGAATTTTGAGACTTTCATTCTTTTATTGCTTTAAAGTGTTTTTTCGCTCCTGAATAGCGTTTTCAATGCATTTACAATGTTTGGCATTGTACTAGTTCACGTTACATTTGACCTAGATTTCATCCTAAAAAAGGCAACACTGACTCAATAAGCCATTAGATTCAGAGTTTCGAGACTTTCATTCTTTTATTGCCTTAAAGTGCTTTTCAGCTCCTGAATAGCTATTTCAATGCATTTACAATGTTTGGCATTGTACTCGTTCACATTACATGACTTTGACTCAGATTTCAGCCTGAAAAAGGCCACATTGACTCAATGAGCCATTAGATTCCGAGTTTCGAGACTTTCATTCTTTTATTGCTTTAAAGTGTTTTTTTCGCTCCTGAATAGGGTTTTCAATGCATTTACAATGTTTGGCATTGTACTAGTTCACGTTACATTTGACTTAGATTTCATCCTAAAAAAGGCAACACTGACTCAATAAGCCATTAGATTCAGAGTTTCGAGACTTTCATTCTTTTATTGCCTTAAAGTGCTTTTCAGCTCCTGAATAGCGTTTTCAATGCATTTACAATGTTTGGCATTGTACTCGTTCACATTACATGACTTTGACTCAGATTTCAGCCTGAAAAAGGCCACATTGACTCAATGAGCCATTAGATTCCGAGTTTCGAGACTTTCATTCTTTTATTGCTTTAAAGTGTTTTTTTCGCTCCTGAATAGGGTTTTCAATGCATTTACAATGTTTGGCATTGTACTAGTTCACGTTACATTTGACTTAGATTTCATTCTAAAACAGGCCACACTGACTCAATGAGCCATTAGATTCCGAGTTTCGAGACTTTCATTCTTTTATTGCCTTAAAGTGCTTTTCAGCTCCTGAATAGCTTTTTCAATGCATTTACAATGTTTGGCATTGTACTCGTTCACATTACATGACTTTGACTCAGATTTCAGCCTAAAACAGGCCACATTGACTCAATGAGCCATTAGATTCCGAGTTTCGAGACTTTCATTCTTTTATTGCTTTAAAGTGTTTTTTTTCGCTCCCGAATAGGGTTTTCAATGCATTTACAATGTTTGGCATTGTACTAGTTCACGTTACATTTGACTTAGATTTCATTCTAAAACAGGCCACACTGACTCAATGAGCCATTAGATTCCGAGTTTCGAGACTTTCATTCTCTTTATTGCTTTAAAGTGTTTTTTTCGCTCCTGAATAGCGTTTTCAATGCATTTACAATGTTTGGCATTGTACTAGTTCACGTTACATTTGACTTAGATTTCATTCTAAAACAGGCAACACTGACTCAATGAGCCATTAGATTCTGAGTTTCGAGACTTTCATTCTTTTATTGCTTTAAAGTGTTTTTTCGCTCCTGAATAGCGTTTTCAATGCATTTACAATGTTTGGCATTGTACTTGTTTACATTACATGACATTGACTCAGATTTCAGCATAAAACAGGCCACATTGACTCAATGAGACATTAGATTCCAAATTTTGAGACTTTCATTCTTTTATTGCTTTAAAGTGTTTTTTTGCTCCTGAATAGCGTTTTCAATGCATTTACAATGTTTGGCATTGTACCAGTTCACATTACATGACTTTGACTCAGATTTCAGCCTAAAACAGGCCACATTGACTCAATGAGCCATTAGATTCCGAGTTTTGAGACTTTCATTCTTTTATTGCTTTAAAGTGCTTTTCAGCTCCTGAATAGCGTTTTCAATGCATTTACAATGTTTGGCATTGTAGTAGTTCACTTTACATGACATTGACTCAGATTTCAGCCTAAAACAGGCCACATTGACTCAATAAGCCATTAGATTCCGAATTTTGAGACTTTCATTCTTTTATTGCTTTAAAGTGTTTTTTCGCTCCTGAATAGCGTTTTCAATGCATTTACAATGTTTGGCATTGTACTAGTTCACGTTACATTTGACTTAGATTTCATCCTAAAAAAGGCAACACTGACTCAATAAGCCATTAGATTCAGAGTTTCGAGACTTTCATTCTTTTATTGCCTTAAAGTGCTTTTCAGCTCCTGAATAGCTATTTCAATGCATTTACAATGTTTGGCATTGTACTCGTTCACATTACATGACTTTGACTCAGATTTCAGCCTGAAAAAGGCCACATTGACTCAATGAGCCATTAGATTCCGAGTTTCGAGACTTTCATTCTTTTATTGCTTTAAAGTGTTTTTTCGCTCCTGAATAGCGTTTTCAATGCATTTACAATGTTTGGCATTGTACTTGTTCACATTACATGACATTGACTCAGATTTCAGCATAAAACAGGCCACATTGACTCAATGAGACATTAGATTCCGAATTTTGAGACTTTCATTCTTTTATTGCTTTAAAGTGTTTTTTCGCTCCTGAATAGCGTTTTCAATGCATTTACAATGTTTGGCATTGTACCAGTTCACATTACATGACTTTGACTCAGATTTCAGCCTAAAACAGGCCACATTGACTCAATGAGCCATTAGATTCCGAGTTTTGAGACTTTCATTCTTTTATTGCTTTAAAGTGCTTTTCAGCTCCTGAATAGCGTTTTCAATGCATTTACAATGTTTGGCATTGTACTAGTTCACTTTACATGACATTGACTCAGATTTCAGCCTAAAACATGCCACATTGACTCAATAAGCCATTAGATTCCGAATTTTGAGACTTTCATTCTTTTATTGCTTTAAAGTGTTTTTTCGCTCCTGAATAGCGTTTTCAATGCATTTACAATGTTTGGCATTGTACTAGTTCACGTTACATTTGACTTAGATTTCATCCTAAAAAAGGCAACACTGACTCAATAAGCCATTAGATTCAGAGTTTCGAGACTTTCATTCTTTTATTGCCTTAAAGTGCTTTTCAGCTCCTGAATAGCTATTTCAATGCATTTACAATGTTTGGCATTGTACTCGTTCACATTACATGACTTTGACTCAGATTTCAGCCTGAAAAAGGCCACATTGACTCAATGAGCCATTAGATTCCGAGTTTCGAGACTTTCATTCTTTTATTGCTTTAAAGTGTTTTTTTCGCTCCTGAATAGGGTTTTCAATGCATTTACAATGTTTGGCATTGTACTAGTTCACGTTACATTTGACTTAGATTTCATCCTAAAAAAGGCAACACTGACTCAATAAGCCATTAGATTCAGAGTTTCGAGACTTTCATTCTTTTATTGCCTTAAAGTGCTTTTCAGCTCCTGAATAGCGTTTTCAATGCATTTACAATGTTTGGCATTGTACTCGTTCACATTACATGACTTTGACTCAGATTTCAGCCTGAAAAAGGCCACATTGACTCAATGAGCCATTAGATTCCGAGTTTCGAGACTTTCATTCTTTTATTGCTTTAAAGTGTTTTTTTCGCTCCTGAATAGGGTTTTCAATGCATTTACAATGTTTGGCATTGTACTAGTTCACGTTACATTTGACTTAGATTTCATTCTAAAACAGGCCACACTGACTCAATGAGCCATTAGATTCCGAGTTTCGAGACTTTCATTCTTTTATTGCCTTAAAGTGCTTTTCAGCTCCTGAATAGCTTTTTCAATGCATTTACAATGTTTGGCATTGTACTCGTTCACATTACATGACTTTGACTCAGATTTCAGCCTAAAACAGGCCACATTGACTCAATGAGCCATTAGATTCCGAGTTTCGAGACTTTCATTCTTTTATTGCTTTAAAGTGTTTTTTTTCGCTCCCGAATAGGGTTTTCAATGCATTTACAATGTTTGGCATTGTACTAGTTCACGTTACATTTGACTTAGATTTCATTCTAAAACAGGCCACACTGACTCAATGAGCCATTAGATTCCGAGTTTCGAGACTTTCATTCTCTTTATTGCTTTAAAGTGTTTTTTCGCTCCTGAATAGCGTTTTCAATGCATTTACAATGTTTGGCATTGTACTAGTTCACGTTACATTTGACTTAGATTTCATTCTAAAACAGGCAACACTGACTCAATGAGCCATTAGATTCTGAGTTTCGAGACTTTCATTCTTTTATTGCTTTAAAGTGTTTTTTCGCTCCTGAATAGCGTTTTCAATGCATTTACAATGTTTGGCATTGTACTTGTTTACATTACATGACATTGACTCAGATTTCAGCATAAAACAGGCCACATTGACTCAATGAGACATTAGATTCCGAATTTTGAGACTTTCATTCTTTTATTGCTTTAAAGTGTTTTTTTGCTCCTGAATAGCGTTTTCAATGCATTTACAATGTTTGGCATTGTACCAGTTCACATTACATGACTTTGACTCAGATTTCAGCCTAAAACAGGCCACATTGACTCAATGAGCCATTAGATTCCGAGTTTTGAGACTTTCATTCTTTTATTGCTTTAAAGTGCTTTTCAGCTCCTGAATAGCGTTTTCAATGCATTTACAATGTTTGGCATTGTAGTAGTTCACTTTACATGACATTGACTCAGATTTCAGCCTAAAACAGGCCACATTGACTCAATAAGCCATTAGATTCCGAATTTTGAGACTTTCATTCTTTTATTGCTTTAAAGTGTTTTTTCGCTCCTGAATAGCGTTTTCAATGCATTTACAATGTTTGGCATTGTACTAGTTCACGTTACATTTGACTTAGATTTCATCCTAAAAAAGGCAACACTGACTCAATAAGCCATTAGATTCAGAGTTTCGAGACTTTCATTCTTTTATTGCCTTAAAGTGCTTTTCAGCTCCTGAATAGCTATTTCAATGCATTTACAATGTTTGGCATTGTACTCGTTCACATTACATGACTTTGACTCAGATTTCAGCCTGAAAAAGGCCACATTGACTCAATGAGCCATTAGATTCCGAGTTTCGAGACTTTCATTCTTTTATTGCTTTAAAGTGTTTTTTTCGCTCCTGAATAGGGTTTTCAATGCATTTACAATGTTTGGCATTGTACTAGTTCACGTTACATTTGACTTAGATTTCATTCTAAAACAGGCCACACTGACTCAATGAGCCATTAGATTCCGAGTTTCGAGACTTTCATTCTTTTATTGCCTTAAAGTGCTTTTCAGCTCCTGAATAGTTTTTTCAATGCATTTACAATGTTTGGCATTGTACTCGTTCACATTACATGACTTTGACTCAGATTTCAGCATAAAACAGGCCACATTGACTCAATGAGACATTAGATTCCGAATTTTGAGACTTTCATTCTTTTATTGCTTTAAAGTTTTTTTTCGCTCCTGAATAGCGTTTTCAATGCATTTACAATGTTTGGCATTGTACCAGTTCACATTACATGACTTTGACTCAGATTTCAGCCTAAAACAGGCCACATTGACTCAATGAGCCATTAGATTCCGAGTTTTGAAACTTTATTCTTTTATTGCTTTAAAGTGCTTTTCAGCTCCTGAATAGCGTTTTCAATGCATTTACAATGTTTGGCATTGTACTAGTTCACTTTACATGACATTGACTCAGATTTCAGCCTAAAACAGGCCACATTGACTCAATAAGCCATTAGATTCCGAATTTTGAGACTTTCATTCTTTTATTGCTTTAAAGTGTTTTTTCGCTCCTGAATAGCGTTTTCAATCAATTTACAATGTTTGGCATTGTACTAGTTCACGTTACATTTGACTTAGATATCATCCTAAAAAAGGCAACACTGACTCAATAAGCCATTAGATTCAGAGTTTCGAGACTTTCATTCTTTTATTGCCTTAAAGTGCTTTTCAGCTCCTGAATAGCTATTTCAATGCATTTACAATGTTTGGCATTGTACTCGTTCACATTACATGACTTTGACTCAGATTTCAGCCTGAAAAAGGCCACATTGACTCAATGAGCCATTAGATTCCGAGTTTCGAGACTTTCATTCTTTTATTGCTTTAAAGTGTTTTTTCGCTCCTGAATAGCGTTTTCAATGCATTTACAATGTTTGGCATTGTACTTGTTCACATTACATGACATTGACTCAGATTTCAGCATAAAACAGGCCACATTGACTCAATGAGACATTAGATTCCGAATTTTGAGACTTTCATTCTTTTATTGCTTTAAAGTGTTTTTTCGCTCCTGAATAGCGTTTTCAATGCATTTACAATGTTTGGCATTGTACCAGTTCACATTACATGACTTTGACTCAGATTTCAGCCTAAAACAGGCCACATTGACTCAATGAGCCATTAGATTCCGAGTTTTGAGACTTTCATTCTTTTATTGCTTTAAAGTGCTTTTCAGCTCCTGAATAGCGTTTTCAATGCATTTACAATGTTTGGCATTGTACTAGTTCACTTTACATGACATTGACTCAGATTTCAGCCTAAAACAGGCCACATTGACTCAATAAGCCATTAGATTCCGAATTTTGAGACTTTCATTCTTTTATTGCTTTAAAGTGTTTTTTCGCTCCTGAATAGCGTTTTCAATGCATTTACAATGTTTGGCATTGTACTAGTTCACGTTACATTTGACTTAGATTTCATCCTAAAAAAGGCAACACTGACTCAATAAGCCATTAGATTCAGAGTTTCGAGACTTTCATTCTTTTATTGCCTTAAAGTGCTTTTCAGCTCCTGAATAGCTATTTCAATGCATTTACAATGTTTGGCATTGTACTCGTTCACATTACATGACTTTGACTCAGATTTCAGCCTGAAAAAGGCCACATTGACTCAATGAGCCATTAGATTCCGAGTTTCGAGACTTTCATTCTTTTATTGCTTTAAAGTGTTTTTTTCGCTCCTGAATAGGGTTTTCAATGCATTTACAATGTTTGGCATTGTACTAGTTCACGTTACATTTGACTTAGATTTCATTCTAAAACAGGCCACACTGACTCAATGAGCCATTAGATTCCGAGTTTCGAGACTTTCATTCTTTTATTGCCTTAAAGTGCTTTTCAGCTCCTGAATAGCTTTTTCAATGCATTTACAATGTTTGGCATTGTACTCGTTCACATTACATGACTTTGACTCAGATTTCAGCCTAAAACAGGCCACATTGACTCAATGAGCCATTAAATTCCGAGTTTTGAGACTTTCATTCTTTTATTGCTTTAAAGTGTTTTTTTTCGCTCCCGAATAGGGTTTTCAATGCATTTACAATGTTTGGCATTGTACTAGTTCACGTTACATTTGACTTAGATTTCATTCTAAAACAGGCAACACTGACTCAATAAGCCATTAGATTCAGAGTTTCGAGACTTTCATTCTTTTATTGCCTTAAAGTGCTTTTCAGCTCCTGAATAGCTATTTCAATGCATTTACAATGTTTGGCATTGTACTACTTCACGTTACATTTGACTTAGATATCATCCTAAAAAAGGCAACACTGACTCAATAAGCCATTAGATTCAGAGTTTCGAGACTTTCATTCTTTTATTGCCTTAAAGTGCTTTTCAGCTCCTGAATAGCTATTTCAATGCATTTACAATGTTTGGCATTGTACTCGTTCACATTACATGACTTTGACTCAGATTTCAGCCTGAAAAAGGCCACATTGACTCAATGAGCCATTAGATTCCGAGTTTCGAGACTTTCATTCTTTTATTGCTTTAAAGTGTTTTTTCGCTCCTGAATAGCGTTTTCAATGCATTTACAATGTTTGGCATTGTACTTGTTCACATTACATGACATTGACTCAGATTTCAGCATAAAACAGGCCACATTGACTCAATGAGACATTAGATTCCGAATTTTGAGACTTTCATTCTTTTATTGCTTTAAAGTGTTTTTTCGCTCCTGAATAGCGTTTTCAATGCATTTACAATGTTTGGCATTGTACCAGTTCACATTACATGACTTTGACTCAGATTTCAGCCTAAAACAGGCCACATTGACTCAATGAGCCATTAGATTCTGAGTTTTGAGACTTTCATTCTTTTATTGCTTTAAAGTGCTTTTCAGCTCCTGAATAGCGTTTTCAATGCATTTACAATGTTTGGCATTGTACTAGTTCACTTTACATGACTTTGACTCAGATTTCAGCCTGAAAAAGGCCACATTGACTCAATGAGCCATTAGATTCCGAGTTTCGAGACTTTCATTCTTTTATTGCTTTAAAGTGTTTTTTTCGCTCCTGAATAGGGTTTTCAATGCATTTACAATGTTTGGCATTGTACTAGTTCACGTTACATTTGACTTAGATTTCATTCTAAAACAGGCCACACTGACTCAATGAGCCATTAGATTCCGAGTTTCGAGACTTTCATTCTTTTATTGCCTTAAAGTGCTTTTCAGCTCCTGAATAGCTTTTTCAATGCATTTACAATGTTTGGCATTGTACTCGTTCACATTACATGACTTTGACTCAGATTTCAGCCTAAAACAGGCCACATTGACTCAATGAGCCATTAGATTCCGAGTTTCGAGACTTTCATTCTTTTATTGCTTTAAAGTGTTTTTTTTCGCTCCCGAAAAGGGTTTTCAATGCATTTACAATGTTTGGCATTGTACTAGTTCACGTTACATTTGACTTAGATTTCATTCTAAAACAGGCCACACTGACTCAATGAGCCATTAGATTCCGAGTTTCGAGACTTTCATTCTCTTTATTGCTTTAAAGTGTTTTTTCGCTCCTGAATAGCGTTTTCAATGCATTTACAATGTTTGGCATTGTACTAGTTCACGTTACATTTGACTTAGATTTCATTCTAAAACAGGCAACACTGACTCAATGAGCCATTAGATTCCGAGTTTCGAGACTTTCATTCTTTTATTGCTTTAAAGTGTTTTTTCGCTCCTGAATAGCGTTTTCAATGCATTTACAATGTTTGGCATTGTACTTGTTCACATTACATGACATTGACTCAGATTTCAGCCTAAAACAGGCCACATTGACTCAATGAGCCATTAGATTCCGAGTTTTGAGGCTTTCATTCTTTTATTGTTTTAAAGTGCTTTTCAGCTACTGAATATCGTTTTCAATGCATTTACAATGTTTGGCATTGTACTTGTTAACATTACATGACTTTGACTTAGATTTCATCCTAAAAAAGGCCACACTGACTCAATAAGCCATTTGATTCCGAGTTTTGAGACTTTCATTCTTTTATTGCTTTAAAGTGCTTTTCAGCTCCTGAATAGCGTTTTCAATGCATTTACAATGTTTGGCATTGTACTAGTTCACTTTACATGACATTGACTCAGATTTCAGCCTAAAACAGGCCACATTGACTCAATAAGCCATTAGATTCCGAATTTTGAGACTTTCATTCTTTTATTGCTTTAAAGTGTTTTTTCGCTCCTGAATAGCGTTTTCAATGCATTTACAATGTTTGGCATTGTACTAGTTCACGTTACATTTGACTTAGATTTCATCCTAAAAAAGGCAACACTGACTCGATAAGCCATTAGATTCAGAGTTTCGAGACTTTCATTCTTTTATTGCCTTAAAGTGCTTTTCAGCTCCTGAATAGCGTTTTCAATGCATTTACAATGTTTGGCATTGTACTCGTTCACATTACATGACTTTGACTCAGATTTCAGCCTAAAACAGGCCACATTGACTCAATGAGCCATTAGATTCCGAGTTTCGAGACTTTCATTCTTTTATTGCTTTAAAGTGTTTTTTCGCTCCTGAATAGGGTTTTCAATGCATTTACAATGTTTGGCATTGTACTAGTTCACGTTACATTTGACTTAGATTTCATTCTAAAACAGGCCACACTGACTCAATGAGCCATTAGATTCCGAGTTTCGAGACTTTCATTCTTTTATTGCCTTAAAGTGCTTTTCAGCTCCTGAATAGCTTTTTCAATGCATTTACAATGTTTGGCATTGTACTCGTTCACATTACATGACTTTGACTCAGATTTCAGCCTGAAAAAGGCCACATTGACTCAATGAGCCATTAGATTCCGAATTTTGAGACTTTCATTCTTTTATTGCTTTAAAGTGTTTTTTCGCTCCTGAATAGCGTTTTCAATGCATTTACAATGTTTGGCATTGTACTAGTTCACGTTACATTTGACTTAGATTTCATCCTAAAAAAGGCAACACTGACTCAATAAGCCATTAGATTCAGAGTTTCGAGACTTTCATTCTTTTATTGCCTTAAAGTGCTTTTCAGCTCCTGAATAGCTATTTCAATGCATTTACAATGTTTGGCATTGTACTCGTTCACATTACATGACTTTGACTCAGATTTCAGCCTAAAACAGGCCACATTGACTCAATGAGCCATTAGATTCCGAGTTTCGAGACTTTCATTCTTTTATTGCTTTAAAGTGTTTTTTCGCTCCTGAATAGGGTTTTCAATGCATTTACAATGTTTGGCATTGTACTAGTTCACGTTACATTTGACTTAGATTTCATTCTAAAACAGGCCACACTGACTCAATGAGCCATTAGATTCCGAGTTTCGAGACTTTCATTCTTTTATTGCCTTAAAGTGCTTTTCAGCTCCTGAATAGCTTTTTCAATGCATTTACAATGTTTGGCATTGTACTCGTTCACATTACATGACTTTGACTCAGATTTCAGCCTGAAAAAGGCCACATTGACTCAATGAGACATTAGATTCCGAATTTTGAGACTTTCATTCTTTTATTGCTTTAAAGTGTTTTTTCGCTCCTGAATAGCGTTTTCAATGCATTTACAATGTTTGGCATTGTACTAGTTCACGTTACATTTGACTTAGATTTCATCCTAAAAAAGGCAACACTGACTCGATAAGCCATTAGATTCAGAGTTTCGAGACTTTCATTCTTTTATTGCCTTAAAGTGCTTTTCAGCTCCTGAATAGTGTTTTCAATGCATTTACAATGTTTGGCATTGTACTCGTTCATATTACATGACTTTGACTCAGATTTCAGCCTAAAACAGGCCACATTGACTCAATGAGCCATTAGATTCCGAGTTTCGAGACTTTCATTCTTTTATTGCTTTAAAGTGTTTTTTTTTCGCTCCCGAATAGGGTTTTCAATGCATTTACAATGTTTGGCATTGTACTAGTTCACGTTACATTTGACTTAGATTTCATTCTAAAACAGGCCACACTGACTCAATGAGCCATTAGATTCCGAGTTTCGAGACTTTCATTCCCTTTATTGCTTTAAAGTGTTTTTTCGCTCCTGAATAGCGTTTTCAATGCATTTACAATGTTTGGCATTGTACTAGTTCACGTTACATTTGACTTAGATTTCATTCTAAAACAGGCAACACTGACTCAATGAGCCATTAGATTCCGAGTTTCGAGACTTTCATTCTTTTATTGCTTTAAAGTGTTTTTTCGCTCCTGAATAGCGTTTTCAATGCATTTACAATGTTTGGCATTGTACTTGTTCACATTACATGACATTGACTCAGATTTCAGCCTAAAACAGGCCACATTGACTCAATGAGCCATTAGATTCCGCGTTTTGAGACTTTCATTCTTTTATTGCTTTAAAGTGCTTTTCAGCTACTGAATATCGTTTTCAATGCATTTACAATGTTTGGCATTGTACTTGTTAACATTACATGACTTTGACTTAGATTTCATCCTAAAAAAGGCCACACTGACTCAATAAGCCATTTGATTCCGAGTTTTGAGACTTTCATTCTTTTATTGCTTTAAAGTGCTTTTCAGCTCCTGAATAGCGTTTTCAATGCATTTACAATGTTTGGCATTGTACTAGTTCACTTTACATGACATTGACTCAGATTTCAGCCTAAAACATGCCACATTGACTCAATAAGCCATTAGATTCCGAATTTTGAGACTTTCATTCTTTTATTGCTTTAAAGTGTTTTTTCGCTCCTGAATAGCGTTTTCAATGCATTTACAATGTTTGGCATTGTACTAGTTCACGTTACATTTGACTTAGATTTCATCCTAAAAAAGGCAACACTGACTCGATAAGCCATTAGATTCAGAGTTTCGAGACTTTCATTCTTTTATTGCCTTAAAGTGCTTTTCAGCTCCTGAATAGCTATTTCAATGCATTTACAATGTTTGGCATTGTACTCGTTCACATTACATGACTTTGACTCAGATTTCAGCCTAAAACAGGCCACATTGACTCAATGAGCCATTAGATTCCGAGTTTCGAGACTTTCATTCTTTTATTGCTTTAAAGTGTTTTTTTTTCGCTCCCGAATAGGGTTTTCAATGCATTTACAATGTTTGGCATTGTACTAGTTCACGTTACATTTGACTTAGATTTCATTCTAAAACAGGCCACACTGACTCAATGAGCCATTAGATTCCGAGTTTCGAGACTTTCATTCTCTTTATTGCTTTAAAGTGTTTTTTCGCTCCTTAATAGCGTTTTCAATGCATTTACAATGTTTGGCATTGTACTAGTTCACGTTACATTTGACTTAGATTTCATTCTAAAACAGGCAACACTGACTCAATGAGCCATTAGATTCCGAGTTTCGAGACTTTCATTCTTTGATTGCTTTAAAGTGTTTTTTCGCTCCTGAATAGCGTTTTCAATGCATTTACAATGTTTGGCATTGTACTTGTTCACATTACATGACATTGACTCAGATTTCAGCCTAAAACAGGCCACATTGACTCAATGAGCCATTAGATTCCGAGTTTTGAGACTTTCATTCTTTTATTGCTTTAAAGTGCTTTTCAGCTACTGAATATCGTTTTCAATGCATTTACAATGTTTGGCATTGTACTTGTTAACATTACATGACTTTGACTTAGATTTCATCCTAAAAAAGGCCACACTGACTCAATAAGCCATTTGATTCCGAGTTTTGAGACTTTCATTCTTTTATTGCTTTAAAGTGCTTTTCAGCTCCCGAATAGGGTTTTCAATGCATTTACAATGTTTGGCATTGTACTAGTTCACGTTACATTTGACTTAGATTTCATTCTAAAACAGGCCACACTGACTCAATGAGCCATTAGATTCCGAGTTTCGAGACTTTCATTCTCTTTATTGCTTTAAAGTGTTTTTTCGCTCCTGAATAGCGTTTTCAATGCATTTACAATGTTTGGCATTGTACTAGTTCACGTTACATTTGACTTAGATTTCATTCTAAAACAGGCAACACTGACTCAATGATCCATTAGATTCCGAGTTTCGAGACTTTCATTCTTTTATTGCTTTAAAGTGTTTTTTCGCTCCTGAATAGCGTTTTCAATGCATTTACAATGTTTGGCATTGTACTTGTTCACATTACATGACATTGACTCAGATTTCAGCCTAAAACAGGCCACATTGACTCAATGAGCCATTAGATTCCGAGTTTTGAGACTTTCATTCTTTTATTGCTTTAAAGTGCTTTTCAGCTACTGAATATCATTTTCAATGCATTTACAATGTTTGGCATTGTACTTGTTAACATTACATGACTTTGACTTAGATTTCATCCTAAAAAAGGCCACACTGACTCAATAAGCCATTTGATTCCGAGTTTTGAGACTTTCATTCTTTTATTGCTTTAAAGTGCTTTTCAGCTCCTGAATAGCGTTTTCAATGCATTTACAATGTTTGGCATTGTACTAGTTCACTTTACATGACATTGACTCAGATTTCAGCCTAAAACAGGCCACATTGACTCAATAAGCCATTAGATTCCGAATTTTGAGACTTTCAATCTTTTATTGCTTTAAAGTGTTTTTTCGCTCCTGAATAGCGTTTTCAATTCATTTACAATGTTTGGCATTGTACTAGTTCACGTTACATTTGACTTAGATTTCATCCTAAAAAAGGCAACACTGACTCGATAAGCCATTAGATTCAGAGTTTCGAGACTTTCATTCTTTTATTGCCTTAAAGTGCTTTTCAGCTCCTGAATAGTGTTTTCAATGCATTTACAATGTTTGGCATTGTACTCGTTCACATTACATGACTTTGACTCAGATTTCATCCTAAAACAGGCCACATTGACTCAATGAGCCATTAGATTCAGAGTTTCGAGACTTTCATTCTTTTATTGCTTTAAAGTGTTTTTTCGCTCCTGAATAGGGTTTTCAATGCATTTACAATGTTTGGCATTGTACTAGTTCACTTTACATTTGACTTAGATTTCATTCTAAAACAGGCCACACTGACTCAATGAGCCATTAGATTCCGAGTTTCGAGACTTTCATTCTTTTATTGCCTTAAAGTGCTTTTCAGCTCCTGAATAGCTTTTTCAATGCATTTACAATGTTTGGCATTGTACTCGTTCACATTACATGACTTTGACTCAGATTTCAGCATAAAACAGGCCACATTGACTCAATGAGACATTAGATTCCGAATTTTGAGACTTTCATTCTTTTATTGCTTTAAAGTGTTTTTTCGCTCCTGAATAGCGTTTTCAATGCATTTACAATGTTTGGCATTGTACCAGTTCACATTACATGACTTTGACTCAGATTTCAGCCTAAAACAGGCCACATTGACTCAATGAGCCATTAGATTCCGAGTTTTGAGACTTTCATTCTTTTATTGCTTTAAAGTGTTTTTTCGCTCCTGAATAGCGTTTTCAATGCATTTACAATGTTTGGCATTGTACTAGTTCACGTTACATTTGACTTAGATTTCATCCTAAAAAAGGCAACACTGACTCGATAAGCCATTAGATTCAGAGTTTCGAGACTTTCATTCTTTTATTGCCTTAAAGTGCTTTTCAGCTCCTGAATAGTGTTTTCAATGCATTTACAATGTTTGGCATTGTACTCGTTCACATTACATGACTTTGACTCAGATTTCAGCCTAAAACAGGCCACATTGACTCAATGAGCCATTAGATTCAGAGTTTCGAGACTTTCATTCTTTTATTGCTTTAAAGTGTTTTTTCGCTCCTGAATAGGGTTTTCAATGCATTTACAATGTTTGGCATTGTACTAGTTCACGTTACATTTGACTTAGATTTCATTCTAAAACAGGCCACACTGACTCAATGAGCCATTAGATTCCGAGTTTCGAGACTTTCATTCTTTTATTGCCTTAAAGTGCTTTTCAGCTCCTGAATAGCTTTTTCAATGCATTTACAATGTTTGGCATTGTACTCGTTCACATTACATGACTTTGACTCAGATTTCAGCCTAAAACAGGCCACATTGACTCAATGAGCCATTAGATTCAGAGTTTCGAGACTTTCATTCTTTTATTGCTTTAAAGTGTTTTTTTTTCGCTCCCGAATAGGGTTTTCAATGCATTTACAATGTTTGGCATTGTACTAGTTCACGTTACATTTGACTTAGATTTCATTCTAAAACAGGCCACACTGACTCAATGAGCCATTAGATTCCGAGTTTCGAGACTTTCATTCTTTTATTGCCTTAAAGTGCTTTTCAGCTCCTGAATAGTTTTTTCAATGCATTTACAATGTTTGGCATTGTACTCGTTCACATTACATGACTTTGACTCAGATTTCAGCATAAAACAGGCCACATTGACTCAATGAGACATTAGATTCCGAATTTTGAGACTTTCATTCTTTTATTGCTTTAAAGTGTTTTTTCGCTCCTGAATAGCGTTTTCAATGCATTTACAATGTTTGGCATTGTACCAGTTCACATTACATGACTTTGACTCAGATTTCAGCCTAAAACAGGCCACATTGACTCAATGAGCCATTAGATTCCGAGTTTTGAGACTTTCATTCTTTTATTGCTTTAAAGTGCTTTTCAGCTCCTGAATAGCGTTTTCAATGCATTTACAATGTTTGGCATTGTACTAGTTCACTTTACATGACATTGACTCAGATTTCAGCCTAAAACAGGCCACATTGACTAAATAAGCCATTAGATTCCGAATTTTGAGACTTTCATTCTTTTATTGCTTTAAAGTGTTTTTTCGCTCCTGAATAGCGTTTTCAATGCATTTACAATGTTTGGCATTGTACTTGTTCACATTACATGACATTGACTCAGATTTCAGCATAAAACAGGCCACATTGACTCAATGAGACATTAGATTCCGAGTTTCGAGACTTTCATTCTTTTATTGCTTTAAAGTGTTTTTTCGCTCCTGAATAGGGTTTTCAATGCATTTACAATGTTTGGCATTGTACTAGTTCACTTTACATTTGACTTAGATTTCATTCTAAAACAGGCCACACTGACTCAATGAGCCATTAGATTCCGAGTTTCGAGACTTTCATTCTTTTATTGCCTTAAAGTGCTTTTCAGCTCCTGAATAGCTTTTTCAATGCATTTACAATGTTTGGCATTGTACTCGTTCACATTACATGACTTTGACTCAGATTTCAGCATAAAACAGGCCACATTGACTCAATGAGACATTAGATTCCGAATTTTGAGACTTTCATTCTTTTATTGCTTTAAAGTGTTTTTTCGCTCCTGAATAGCGTTTTCAATGCATTTACAATGTTTGGCATTGTACCAGTTCACATTACATGACTTTGACTCAGATTTCAGCCTAAAACAGGCCACATTGACTCAATGAGCCATTAGATTCCGAGTTTTGAGACTTTCATTCTTTTATTGCTTTAAAGTGTTTTTTCGCTCCTGAATAGCGTTTTCAATGCATTTACAATGTTTGGCATTGTACTAGTTCACGTTACATTTGACTTAGATTTCATCCTAAAAAAGGCAACACTGACTCGATAAGCCATTAGATTCAGAGTTTCGAGACTTTCATTCTTTTATTGCCTTAAAGTGCTTTTCAGCTCCTGAATAGTGTTTTCAATGCATTTACAATGTTTGGCATTGTACTCGTTCACATTACATGACTTTGACTCAGATTTCAGCCTAAAACAGGCCACATTGACTCAATGAGCCATTAGATTCAGAGTTTCGAGACTTTCATTCTTTTATTGCTTTAAAGTGTTTTTTCGCTCCTGAATAGGGTTTTCAATGCATTTACAATGTTTGGCATTGTACTAGTTCACGTTACATTTGACTTAGATTTCATTCTAAAACAGGCCACACTGACTCAATGAGCCATTAGATTCCGAGTTTCGAGACTTTCATTCTTTTATTGCCTTAAAGTGCTTTTCAGCTCCTGAATAGCTTTTTCAATGCATTTACAATGTTTGGCATTGTACTCGTTCACATTACATGACTTTGACTCAGATTTCAGCCTAAAACAGGCCACATTGACTCAATGAGCCATTAGATTCAGAGTTTCGAGACTTTCATTCTTTTATTGCTTTAAAGTGTTTTTTTTTCGCTCCCGAATAGGGTTTTCAATGCATTTACAATGTTTGGCATTGTACTAGTTCACGTTACATTTGACTTAGATTTCATTCTAAAACAGGCCACACTGACTCAATGAGCCATTAGATTCCGAGTTTCGAGACTTTCATTCTTTTATTGCCTTAAAGTGCTTTTCAGCTCCTGAATAGTTTTTTCAATGCATTTACAATGTTTGGCATTGTACTCGTTCACATTACATGACTTTGACTCAGATTTCAGCATAAAACAGGCCACATTGACTCAATGAGACATTAGATTCCGAATTTTGAGACTTTCATTCTTTTATTGCTTTAAAGTGTTTTTTCGCTCCTGAATAGCGTTTTCAATGCATTTACAATGTTTGGCATTGTACCAGTTCACATTACATGACTTTGACTCAGATTTCAGCCTAAAACAGGCCACATTGACTCAATGAGCCATTAGATTCCGAGTTTTGAGACTTTCATTCTTTTATTGCTTTAAAGTGCTTTTCAGCTCCTGAATAGCGTTTTCAATGCATTTACAATGTTTGGCATTGTACTAGTTCACTTTACATGACATTGACTCAGATTTCAGCCTAAAACAGGCCACATTGACTAAATAAGCCATTAGATTCCGAATTTTGAGACTTTCATTCTTTTATTGCTTTAAAGTGTTTTTTCGCTCCTGAATAGCGTTTTCAATGCATTTACAATGTTTGGCATTGTACTTGTTCACATTACATGACATTGACTCAGATTTCAGCATAAAACAGGCCACATTGACTCAATGAGACATTAGATTCCGAGTTTCGAGACTTTCATTCTTTTATTGCTTTAAAGTGTTTTTTTTCGCTCCCGAATAGGGTTTTCAATGCATTTACAATGTTTGGCATTGTACTAGTTCACGTTACATTTGACTTAGATTTCATTCTAAAACAGGCCACACTGACTCAATGAGCCATTAGATTCCGAGTTTCGAGACTTTCATTCTCTTTATTGCTTTAAAGTGTTTTTTTGCTCCTGAATAGCGTTTTCAAAGCATTTACAATGTTTGGCATTGTACTAGTTCACGTTACATTTGACTTAGATTTCATTCTAAAACAGGCAACACTGACTCAATGATCCATTAGATTCCGAGTTTCGAGACTTTCATTCTTTTATTGCTTTAAAGTGTTTTTTCGCTCCTGAATAGCGTTTTCAATGCATTTACAATGTTTGGCATTGTACTTGTTCACATTACATGACATTGACTCAGATTTCAGCCTAAAACAGGCCACATTGACTCAATGAGCCATTAGATTCCGAGTTTTGAGACTTTCATTCTTTTATTGCTTTAAAGTGCTTTTCAGCTACTGAATATCATTTTCAATGCATTTACAATGTTTGGCATTGTACTTGTTAACATTACATGACTTTGACTTAGATTTCATCCTAAAAAAGGCCACACTGACTCAATAAGCCATTTGATTCCGAGTTTTGAGACTTTCATTCTTTTATTGCTTTAAAGTGCTTTTCAGCTCCTGAATAGCGTTTTCAATGCATTTACAATGTTTGGCATTGTACTAGTTCACTTTACATGACATTGACTCAGATTTCAGCCTAAAACAGGCCACATTGACTCAATAAGCCATTAGATTCCGAATTTTGAGACTTTCATTCTTTTATTGCTTTAAAGTGTTTTTTCGCTCCTGAATAGCGTTTTCAATGCATTTACAATGTTTGGCATTGTACTAGTTCACGTTACATTTGACTTAGATTTCATCCTAAAAAAGGCAACACTGACTCGATAAGCCATTAGATTCAGAGTTTCGAGACTTTCATTCTTTTATTGCCTTAAAGTGCTTTTCAGCTCCTGAATAGTGTTTTCAATGCATTTACAATGTTTGGCATTGTACTCGTTCACATTACATGACTTTGACTCAGATTTCAGCCTAAAACAGGCCACATTGACTCAATGAGCCATTAGATTCAGAGTTTCGAGACTTTCATTCTTTTATTGCTTTAAAGTGTTTTTTCGCTCCTGAATAGGGTTTTCAATGCATTTACAATGTTTGGCATTGTACTAGTTCACGTTACATTTGACTTAGATTTCATTCTAAAACAGGCCACACTGACTCAATGAGCCATTAGATTCCGAGTTTCGAGACTTTCATTCTTTTATTGCCTTAAAGTGCTTTTCAGCTCCTGAATAGCTTTTTCAATGCATTTACAATGTTTGGCATTGTACTCGTTCACATTACATGACTTTGACTCAGATTTCAGCCTAAAACAGGCCACATTGACTCAATGAGCCATTAGATTCCGAGTTTCGAGACTTTCATTCTTTTATTGCTTTAAAGTGTTTTTTTTTTCGCTCCCGAATAGGGTTTTCAATGCATTTACAATGTTTGGCATTGTACTAGTTCACGTTACATTTGACTTAGATTTCATTCTAAAACAGGCCACACTGACTCAATGAGCCATTAGATTCCGAGTTTCGAGACTTTCATTCTTTTATTGCCTTAAAGTGCTTTTCAGCTCCTGAATAGTTTTTTCAATGCATTTACAATGTTTGGCATTGTACTCGTTCACATTACATGACTTTGACTCAGATTTCAGCATAAAACAGGCCACATTGACTCAATGAGACATTAGATTCCGAATTTTGAGACTTTCATTCTTTTATTGCTTTAAAGTGTTTTTTCGCTCCTGAATAGCGTTTTCAATGCATTTACAATGTTTGGCATTGTACCAGTTCACATTACATGACTTTGACTCAGATTTCAGCCTAAAACAGGCCACATTGACTCAATGAGCCATTAGATTCCGAGTTTTGAGACTTTCATTCTTTTATTGCTTTAAAGTGCTTTTCAGCTCCTGAATAGCGTTTTCAATGCATTTACAATGTTTGGCATTGTACTAGTTCACTTTACATGACATTGACTCAGATTTCAGCCTAAAACAGGCCACATTGACTAAATAAGCCATTAGATTCCGAATTTTGAGACTTTCATTCTTTTATTGCTTTAAAGTGTTTTTTCGCTCCTGAATAGCGTTTTCAATGCATTTACAATGTTTGGCATTGTACTTGTTCACATTACATGACATTGACTCAGATTTCAGCATAAAACAGGCCACATTGACTCAATGAGACATTAGATTCCGAGTTTCGAGACTTTCATTCTTTTATTGCTTTAAAGTGTTTTTTTTCGCTCCCGAATAGGGTTTTCAATGCATTTACAATGTTTGGCATTGTACTAGTTCACGTTACATTTGACTTAGATTTCATTCTAAAACAGGCCACACTGACTCAATGAGCCATTAGATTCCGAGTTTCGAGACTTTCATTCTCTTTATTGCTTTAAAGTGTTTTTTTGCTCCTGAATAGCGTTTTCAAAGCATTTACAATGTTTGGCATTGTACTAGTTCACGTTACATTTGACTTAGATTTCATTCTAAAACAGGCAACACTGACTCAATGATCCATTAGATTCCGAGTTTCGAGACTTTCATTCTTTTATTGCTTTAAAGTGTTTTTTCGCTCCTGAATAGCGTTTTCAATGCATTTACAATGTTTGGCATTGTACTTGTTCACATTACATGACATTGACTCAGATTTCAGCCTAAAACAGGCCACATTGACTCAATGAGCCATTAGATTCCGAGTTTTGAGACTTTCATTCTTTTATTGCTTTAAAGTGCTTTTCAGCTACTGAATATCATTTTCAATGCATTTACAATGTTTGGCATTGTACTTGTTAACATTACATGACTTTGACTTAGATTTCATCCTAAAAAAGGCCACACTGACTCAATAAGCCATTTGATTCCGAGTTTTGAGACTTTCATTCTTTTATTGCTTTAAAGTGCTTTTCAGCTCCTGAATAGCGTTTTCAATGCATTTACAATGTTTGGCATTGTACTAGTTCACTTTACATGACATTGACTCAGATTTCAGCCTAAAACAGGCCACATTGACTCAATAAGCCATTAGATTCCGAATTTTGAGACTTTCATTCTTTTATTGCTTTAAAGTGTTTTTTCGCTCCTGAATAGCGTTTTCAATGCATTTACAATGTTTGGCATTGTACTAGTTCACGTTACATTTGACTTAGATTTCATCCTAAAAAAGGCAACACTGACTCGATAAGCCATTAGATTCAGAGTTTCGAGACTTTCATTCTTTTATTGCCTTAAAGTGCTTTTCAGCTCCTGAATAGTGTTTTCAATGCATTTACAATGTTTGGCATTGTACTCGTTCACATTACATGACTTTGACTCAGATTTCAGCCTAAAACAGGCCACATTGACTCAATGAGCCATTAGATTCAGAGTTTCGAGACTTTCATTCTTTTATTGCTTTAAAGTGTTTTTTCGCTCCTGAATAGGGTTTTCAATGCATTTACAATGTTTGGCATTGTACTAGTTCACGTTACATTTGACTTAGATTTCATTCTAAAACAGGCCACACTGACTCAATGAGCCATTAGATTCCGAGTTTCGAGACTTTCATTCTTTTATTGCCTTAAAGTGCTTTTCAGCTCCTGAATAGCTTTTTCAATGCATTTACAATGTTTGGCATTGTACTCGTTCACATTACATGACTTTGACTCAGATTTCAGCCTAAAACAGGCCACATTGACTCAATGAGCCATTAGATTCCGAGTTTCGAGACTTTCATTCTTTTATTGCTTTAAAGTGTTTTTTTTTTCGCTCCCGAATAGGGTTTTCAATGCATTTACAATGTTTGGCATTGTACTAGTTCACGTTACATTTGACTTAGATTTCATTCTAAAACAGGCCACACTGACTCAATGAGCCATTAGATTCCGAGTTTCGAGACTTTCATTCTTTTATTGCCTTAAAGTGCTTTTCAGCTCCTGAATAGTTTTTTCAATGCATTTACAATGTTTGGCATTGTACTCGTTCACATTACATGACTTTGACTCAGATTTCAGCATAAAACAGGCCACATTGACTCAATGAGACATTAGATTCCGAATTTTGAGACTTTCATTCTTTTATTGCTTTAAAGTGTTTTTTCGCTCCTGAATAGCGTTTTCAATGCATTTACAATGTTTGGCATTGTACCAGTTCACATTACATGACTTTGACTCAGATTTCATCCTAAAACAGGCCACATTGACTCAATGAGCCATTAGATTCCGAGTTTTGAGACTTTCATTCTTTTATTGCTTTAAAGTGCTTTTCAGCTCCTGAATAGCGTTTTCAATGCATTTACAATGTTTGGCATTGTACTAGTTCACTTTACATGACATTGACTCAGATTTCAGCCTAAAACAGGCCACATTGACTCAATAAGCCATTAGATTCCGAATTTTGAGACTTTCATTCTTTTATTGCTTTAAAGTGTTTTTTCGCTCCTGAATAGCGTTTTCAATGCATTTACAATGTTTGGCATTGTACTTGTTCACATTACATGACATTGACTCAGATTTCAGCATAAAACAGGCCACATTGACTCAATGAGACATTAGATTCCGAGTTTCGAGACTTTCATTCTTTTATTGCTTTAAAGTGTTTTTTTTCGCTCCCGAATAGGGTTTTCAATGCATTTACAATGTTTGGCATTGTACTAGTTCACGTTACATTTGACTTAGATTTCATTCTAAAACAGGCCACACTGACTCAATGAGCCATTAGATTCCGAGTTTCGAGACTTTCATTCTCTTTATTGCTTTAAAGTGTTTTTTTTCGCTCCCGAATAGGGTTTTCAATGCATTTACAATGTTTGGCATTGTACTAGTTCACGTTACATTTGACTTAGATTTCATTCTAAAACAGGCCACACTGACTCAATGAGCCATTAGATTCCGAGTTTCGAGACTTTCATTCTCTTTATTGCTTTAAAGTGTTTTTTCGCTCCTGAATAGCGTTTTCAATGCATTTACAATGTTTGGCATTGTACTAGTTCACGTTACATTTGACTTAGATTTCATTCTAAAACAGGCAACACTGACTCAATGAGCCATTAGATTCTGAGTTTCGAGACTTTCATTCTTTTATTGCTTTAAAGTGTTTTTTCGCTCCTGAATAGCGTTTTCAATGCATTTACAATGTTTGGCATTGTACTTGTTTACATTACATGACATTGACTCAGATTTCAGCCTAAAACAGGCCACATTGACTCAATGAGCCATTAGATTCCGAGTTTTGAGACTTTCATTCTTTTATTGCTTTAAAGTGCTTTTCAGCTACTGAATATCATTTTCAATGCATTTACAATGTTTGGCATTGTACTTGTTAACATTACATGACTTTGACTTAGATTTCATCCTAAAAAAGGCCACACTGACTCAATAAGCCATTTGATTCCGAGTTTTGAGACTTTCATTCTTTTATTGCTTTAAAGTGCTTTTCAGCTCCTGAATAGCGTTTTCAATGTATTTACAATGTTTGGCATTGTACTAGTTCACTTTACATGACATTGACTCAGATTTCAGCCTAAAACAGGCCACATTGACTCAATAAGCCATTAGATTCCGAATTTTGAGACTTTCATTCTTTTATTGCTTTAAAGTGTTTTTTCGCTCCTGAATAGCGTTTTCAATGCATTTACAATGTTTGGCATTGTACTAGTTCACGTTACATTTGACTTAGATTTCATCCTAAAAAAGGCAACACTGACTCGATAAGCCATTAGATTCAGAGTTTCGAGACTTTCATTCTTTTATTGCCTTAAAGTGCTTTTCAGCTCCTGAATAGTGTTTTCAATACATTTACAATGTTTGGCATTGTACTCGTTCACATTACATGACTTTGACTCAGATTTCAGCCTAAAACAGGCCACATTGACTCAATGAGCCATTAGATTCAGAGTTTCGAGACTTTCATTCTTTTATTGCTTTAAAGTGTTTTTTCGCTCCTGAATAGGGTTTTCAATGCATTTACAATGTTTGGCATTGTACTAGTTCACGTTACATTTGACTTAGATTTCATTCTAAAACAGGCCACACTGACTCAATGAGCCATTAGATTCCGAGTTTCGAGACTTTCATTCTTTTATTGCCTTAAAGTGCTTTTCAGCTCCTGAATAGCTTTTTCAATGCATTTACAATGTTTGGCATTGTACTCGTTCACATTACATGACTTTGACTCAGATTTCAGCCTAAAACAGGCCACATTGACTCAATGAGCCATTAGATTCCGAGTTTCGAGACTTTCATTCTTTTATTGCTTTAAAGTGTTTTTTTTTTCGCTCCCGAATAGGGTTTTCAATGCATTTACAATGTTTGGCATTGTACTAGTTCACGTTACATTTGACTTAGATTTCATTCTAAAACAGGCCACACTGACTCAATGAGCCATTAGATTCCGAGTTTCGAGACTTTCATTCTTTTATTGCCTTAAAGTGCTTTTCAGCTCCTGAATAGTTTTTTCAATGCATTTACAATGTTTGGCATTGTACTCGTTCACATTACATGACTTTGACTCAGATTTCAGCATAAAACAGGCCACATTGACTCAATGAGACATTAGATTCCGAATTTTGAGACTTTCATTCTTTTATTGCTTTAAAGTGTTTTTTCGCTCCTGAATAGCGTTTTCAATGCATTTACAATGTTTGGCATTGTACCAGTTCACATTACATGACTTTGACTCAGATTTCATCCTAAAACAGGCCACATTGACTCAATGAGCCATTAGATTCCGAGTTTTGAGACTTTCATTCTTTTATTGCTTTAAAGTGCTTTTCAGCTCCTGAATAGCGTTTTCAATGCATTTACAATGTTTGGCATTGTACTAGTTCACTTTACATGACATTGACTCAGATTTCAGCCTAAAACAGGCCACATTGACTCAATAAGCCATTAGATTCCGAATTTTGAGACTTTCATTCTTTTATTGCTTTAAAGTGTTTTTTCGCTCCTGAATAGCGTTTTCAATGCATTTACAATGTTTGGCATTGTACTAGTTCACGTTACATTTGACTTAGATTTCATCCTAAAAAAGGCAACACTGACTCGATAAGCCATTAGATTCAGAGTTTCGAGACTTTCATTCTTTTATTGCCTTAAAGTGCTTTTCAGCTCCTGAATAGTGTTTTCAATGCATTTACAATGTTTGGCATTGTACTCGTTCACATTACATGACTTTGACTCAGATTTCAGCCTAAAACAGGCCACATTGACTCAATGAGCCATTAGATTCAGAGTTTCGAGACTTTCATTCTTTTATTGCTTTAAAGTGTTTTTTCGCTCCTGAATAGGGTTTTCAATGCATTTACAATGTTTGGCATTGTACTAGTTCACGTTACATTTGACTTAGATTTCATTCTAAAACAGGCCACACTGACTCAATGAGCCATTAGATTCCGAGTTTCGAGACTTTCATTCTTTTATTGCCTTAAAGTGCTTTTCAGCTCCTGAATAGCTTTTTCAATGCATTTACAATGTTTGGCATTGTACTCGTTCACATTACATGACTTTGACTCAGATTTCAGCCTAAAACAGGCCACATTGACTCAATGAGCCATTAGTTTCCGAGTTTCGAGACTTTCATTCTTTTATTGCTTTAAAGTGTTTTTTTTTTCGCTCCCGAATAGGGTTTTCAATGCATTTACAATGTTTGGCATTGTACTAGTTCACGTTACATTTGACTTAGATTTCATTCTAAAACAGGCCACACTGACTCAATGAGCCATTAGATTCCGAGTTTCGAGACTTTCATTCTTTTATTGCCTTAAAGTGCTTTTCAGCTCCTGAATAGTTTTTTCAATGCATTTACAATGTTTGGCATTGTACTCGTTCACATTACATGACTTTGACTCAGATTTCAGCATAAAACAGGCCACATTGACTCAATGAGACATTAGATTCCGAATTTTGAGACTTTCATTCTTTTATTGCTTTAAAGTGTTTTTTCGCTCCTGAATAGCGTTTTCAATGCATTTACAATGTTTGGCATTGTACCAGTTCACATTACATGACTTTGACTCAGATTTCATCCTAAAACAGGCCACATTGACTCAATGAGCCATTAGATTCCGAGTTTTGAGACTTTCATTCTTTTATTGCTTTAAAGTGCTTTTCAGCTCCTGAATAGCGTTTTCAATGCATTTACAATGTTTGGCATTGTACTAGTTCACTTTACATGACATTGACTCAGATTTCAGCCTAAAACAGGCCACATTGACTCAATAAGCCATTAGATTCCGAATTTTGAGACTTTCATTCTTTTATTGCTTTAAAGTGTTTTTTCGCTCCTGAATAGCGTTTTCAATGCATTTACAATGTTTGGCATTGTACTAGTTCACGTTACATTTGACTTAGATTTCATCCTAAAAAAGGCAACACTGACTCGATAAGCCATTAGATTCAGAGTTTCGAGACTTTCATTCTTTTATTGCCTTAAAGTGCTTTTCAGCTCCTGAATAGTGTTTTCAATGCATTTACAATGTTTGGCATTGTACTCGTTCACATTACATGACTTTGACTCAGATTTCAGCCTAAAACAGGCCACATTGACTCAATGAGCCATTAGATTCAGAGTTTCGAGACTTTCATTCTTTTATTGCTTTAAAGTGTTTTTTCGCTCCTGAATAGGGTTTTCAATGCATTTACAATGTTTGGCATTGTACTAGTTCACGTTACATTTGACTTAGATTTCATTCTAAAACAGGCCACACTGACTCAATGAGCCATTAGATTCCGAGTTTCGAGACTTTCATTCTTTTATTGCCTTAAAGTGCTTTTCAGCTCCTGAATAGCTTTTTCAATGCATTTACAATGTTTGGCATTGTACTCGTTCACATTACATGACTTTGACTCAGATTTCAGCCTAAAACAGGCCACATTGACTCAATGAGCCATTAGATTCCGAGTTTCGAGACTTTCATTCTTTTATTGCTTTAAAGTGTTTTTTTTTTCGCTCCCGAATAGGGTTTTCAATGCATTTACAATGTTTGGCATTGTACTAGTTCACGTTACATTTGACTTAGATTTCATTCTAAAACAGGCCACACTGACTCAATGAGCCATTAGATTCCGAGTTTCGAGACTTTCATTCTTTTATTGCCTTAAAGTGCTTTTCAGCTCCTGAATAGTTTTTTCAATGCATTTACAATGTTTGGCATTGTACTCGTTCACATTACATGACTTTGACTCAGATTTCAGCATAAAACAGGCCACATTGACTCAATGAGACATTAGATTCCGAATTTTGAGACTTTCATTCTTTTATTGCTTTAAAGTGTTTTTTCGCTCCTGAATAGCGTTTTCAATGCATTTACAATGTTTGGCATTGTACCAGTTCACATTACATGACTTTGACTCAGATTTCATCCTAAAACAGGCCACATTGACTCAATGAGCCATTAGATTCCGAGTTTTGAGACTTTCATTCTTTTATTGCTTTAAAGTGCTTTTCAGCTCCTGAATAGCGTTTTCAATGCATTTACAATGTTTGGCATTGTACTAGTTCACTTTACATGACATTGACTCAGATTTCAGCCTAAAACAGGCCACATTGACTCAATAAGCCATTAGATTCCGAATTTTGAGACTTTCATTCTTTTATTGCTTTAAAGTGTTTTTTCGCTCCTGAATAGCGTTTTCAATGCATTTACAATGTTTGGCATTGTACTTGTTCACATTACATGACATTGACTCAGATTTCAGCATAAAACAGGCCACATTGACTCAATGAGACATTAGATTCCGAGTTTCGAGACTTTCATTCTTTTATTGCTTTAAAGTGTTTTTTTTCGCTCCCGAATAGGGTTTTCAATGCATTTACAATGTTTGGCATTGTACTAGTTCACGTTACATTTGACTTAGATTTCATTCTAAAACAGGCCACACTGACTCAATGAGCCATTAGATTCCGAGTTTCGAGACTTTCATTCTCTTTATTGCTTTAAAGTGTTTTTTCGCTCCTGAATAGCGTTTTCAATGCATTTACAATGTTTGGCATTGTACTAGTTCACGTTACATTTGACTTAGATTTCATTCTAAAACAGGCAACACTGACTCAATGAGCCATTAGATTCTGAGTTTCGAGACTTTCATTCTTTTATTGCTTTAAAGTGTTTTTTCGCTCCTGAATAGCGTTTTCAATGCATTTACAATGTTTGGCATTGTACTTGTTTACATTACATGACATTGACTCAGATTTCAGCCTAAAACAGGCCACATTGACTCAATGAGCCATTAGATTCCGAGTTTTGAGACTTTCATTCTTTTATTGCTTTAAAGTGCTTTTCAGCTACTGAATATCATTTTCAATGCATTTACAATGTTTGGCATTGTACTTGTTAACATTACATGACTTTGACTTAGATTTCATCCTAAAAAAGGCCACACTGACTCAATAAGCCATTTGATTCCGAGTTTTGAGACTTTCATTCTTTTATTGCTTTAAAGTGCTTTTCAGCTCCTGAATAGCGTTTTCAATGTATTTACAATGTTTGGCATTGTACTAGTTCACTTTACATGACATTGACTCAGATTTCAGCCTAAAACAGGCCACATTGACTCAATAAGCCATTAGATTCCGAATTTTGAGACTTTCATTCTTTTATTGCTTTAAAGTGTTTTTTCGCTCCTGAATAGCGTTTTCAATGCATTTACAATGTTTGGCATTGTACTAGTTCACGTTACATTTGACTTAGATTTCATCCTAAAAAAGGCAACACTGACTCGATAAGCCATTAGATTCAGAGTTTCGAGACTTTCATTCTTTTATTGCCTTAAAGTGCTTTTCAGCTCCTGAATAGTGTTTTCAATACATTTACAATGTTTGGCATTGTACTCGTTCACATTACATGACTTTGACTCAGATTTCAGCCTAAAACAGGCCACATTGACTCAATGAGCCATTAGATTCAGAGTTTCGAGACTTTCATTCTTTTATTGCTTTAAAGTGTTTTTTCGCTCCTGAATAGGGTTTTCAATGCATTTACAATGTTTGGCATTGTACTAGTTCACGTTACATTTGACTTAGATTTCATTCTAAAACAGGCCACACTGACTCAATGAGCCATTAGATTCCGAGTTTCGAGACTTTCATTCTTTTATTGCCTTAAAGTGCTTTTCAGCTCCTGAATAGCTTTTTCAATGCATTTACAATGTTTGGCATTGTACTCGTTCACATTACATGACTTTGACTCAGATTTCAGCCTAAAACAGGCCACATTGACTCAATGAGCCATTAGATTCCGAGTTTCGAGACTTTCATTCTTTTATTGCTTTAAAGTGTTTTTTTTTTCGCTCCCGAATAGGGTTTTCAATGCATTTACAATGTTTGGCATTGTACTAGTTCACGTTACATTTGACTTAGATTTCATTCTAAAACAGGCCACACTGACTCAATGAGCCATTAGATTCCGAGTTTCGAGACTTTCATTCTTTTATTGCCTTAAAGTGCTTTTCAGCTCCTGAATAGTTTTTTCAATGCATTTACAATGTTTGGCATTGTACTCGTTCACATTACATTACTTTGACTCAGATTTCAGCATAAAACAGGCCACATTGACTCAATGAGACATTAGATTCCGAATTTTGAGACTTTCATTCTTTTATTGCTTTAAAGTGTTTTTTCGCTCCTGAATAGCGTTTTCAATGCATTTACAATGTTTGGCATTGTACCAGTTCACATTACATGACTTTGACTCAGATTTCATCCTAAAACAGGCCACATTGACTCAATGAGCCATTAGATTCCGAGTTTTGAGACTTTCATTCTTTTATTGCTTTAAAGTGCTTTTCAGCTCCTGAATAGCGTTTTCAATGCATTTACAATGTTTGGCATTGTACTAGTTCACTTTACATGACATTGACTCAGATTTCAGCCTAAAACAGGCCACATTGACTCAATAAGCCATTAGATTCCGAATTTTGAGACTTTCATTCTTTTATTGCTTTAAAGTGTTTTTTCGCTCCTGAATAGCGTTTTCAATGCATTTACAATGTTTGGCATTGTACTTGTTCACATTACATGACATTGACTCAGATTTCAGCATAAAACAGGCCACATTGACTCAATGAGACATTAGATTCCGAGTTTCGAGACTTTCATTCTTTTATTGCTTTAAAGTGTTTTTTTTCGCTCCCGAATAGGGTTTTCAATGCATTTACAATGTTTGGCATTGTACTAGTTCACGTTACATTTGACTTAGATTTCATTCTAAAACAGGCCACACTGACTCAATGAGCCATTAGATTCCGAGTTTCGAGACTTTCATTCTCTTTATTGCTTTAAAGTGTTTTTTCGCTCCTGAATAGCGTTTTCAATGCATTTACAATGTTTGGCATTGTACTAGTTCACGTTACATTTGACTTAGATTTCATTCTAAAACAGGCAACACTGACTCAATGAGCCATTAGATTCTGAGTTTCGAGACTTTCATTCTTTTATTGCTTTAAAGTGCTTTTCAGCTCCTGAATAGCTTTTTCAATGCATTTACAATGTTTGGCATTGTACTCGTTCACATTACATGACTTTGACTCAGATTTCAGCCTAAAACAGGCCACATTGACTCAATGAGCCATTAGATTCCGAGTTTCGAGACTTTCATTCTTTTATTGCTTTAAAGTGTTTTTTTTTTCGCTCCCGAATAGGGTTTTCAATGCATTTACAATGTTTGGCATTGTACTAGTTCACGTTACATTTGACTTAGATTTCATTCTAAAACAGGCCACACTGACTCAATGAGCCATTAGATTCCGAGTTTCGAGACTTTCATTCTTTTATTGCCTTAAAGTGCTTTTCAGCTCCTGAATAGTTTTTTCAATGCATTTACAATGTTTGGCATTGTACTCGTTCACATTACATGACTTTGACTCAGATTTCAGCATAAAACAGGCCACATTGACTCAATGAGACATTAGATTCCGAATTTTGAGACTTTCATTCTTTTATTGCTTTAAAGTGTTTTTTCGCTCCTGAATAGCGTTTTCAATGCATTTACAATGTTTGGCATTGTACCAGTTCACATTACATGACTTTGACTCAGATTTCATCCTAAAACAGGCCACATTGACTCAATGAGCCATTAGATTCCGAGTTTTGAGACTTTCATTCTTTTATTGCTTTAAAGTGCTTTTCAGCTCCTGAATAGCGTTTTCAATGCATTTACAATGTTTGGCATTGTACTAGTTCACTTTACATGACATTGACTCAGATTTCAGCCTAAAACAGGCCACATTGACTCAATAAGCCATTAGATTCCGAATTTTGAGACTTTCATTCTTTTATTGCTTTAAAGTGTTTTTTCGCTCCTGAATAGCGTTTTCAATGCATTTACAATGTTTGGCATTGTACTTGTTCACATTACATGACATTGACTCAGATTTCAGCATAAAACAGGCCACATTGACTCAATGAGACATTAGATTCCGAGTTTCGAGACTTTCATTCTTTTATTGCTTTAAAGTGTTTTTTTTCGCTCCCGAATAGGGTTTTCAATGCATTTACAATGTTTGGCATTGTACTAGTTCACGTTACATTTGACTTAGATTTCATTCTAAAACAGGCCACACTGACTCAATGAGCCATTAGATTCCGAGTTTCGAGACTTTCATTCTCTTTATTGCTTTAAAGTGTTTTTTCGCTCCTGAATAGCGTTTTCAATGCATTTACAATGTTTGGCATTGTACTAGTTCACGTTACATTTGACTTAGATTTCATTCTAAAACAGGCAACACTGACTCAATGAGCCATTAGATTCTGAGTTTCGAGACTTTCATTCTTTTATTGCTTTAAAGTGTTTTTTCGCTCCTGAATAGCGTTTTCAATGCATTTACAATGTTTGGCATTGTACTTGTTTACATTACATGACATTGACTCAGATTTCAGCATAAAACAGGCCACATTGACTCAATGAGACATTAGATTCCGAATTTTGAGACTTTCATTCTTTTATTGCTTTAAAGTGTTTTTTCGCTCCTGAATAGCGTTTTCAATGCATTTACAATGTTTGGCATTGTACCAGTTCACATTACATGACTTTGACTCAGATTTCAGCCTAAAACAGGCCACATTGACTCAATGAGCCATTAGATTCCGAGTTTTGAGACTTTCATTCTTTTATTGCTTTAAAGTGCTTTTCAGCTCCTGAATAGCGTTTTCAATGCATTTACAATGTTTGGCATTGTACTAGTTCACTTTACATGACATTGACTCAGATTTCAGCCTAAAACAGGCCACATTGACTCAATAAGCCATTAGATTCCGAATTTTGAGACTTTCATTCTTTTATTGCTTTAAAGTGTTTTTTCGCTCCTGAATAGCGTTTTCAATGCATTTACAATGTTTGGCATTGTACTAGTTCACGTTACATTTGACTTAGATTTCATCCTAAAAAAGGCAACACTGACTCAATAAGCCATTAGATTCAGAGTTTCGAGACTTTCATTCTTTTATTGCCTTAAAGTGCTTTTCAGCTCCTGAATAGCTATTTCAATGCATTTACAATGTTTGGCATTGTACTCGTTCACATTACATGACTTTGACTCAGATTTCAGCCTGAAAAAGGCCACATTGACTCAATGAGCCATTAGATTCCGAGTTTCGAGACTTTCATTCTTTTATTGCTTTAAAGTGTTTTTTTCGCTCCTGAATAGGGTTTTCAATGCATTTACAATGTTTGGCATTGTACTAGTTCACGTTACATTTGACTTAGATTTCATTCTAAAACAGGCCACACTGACTCAATGAGCCATTAGATTCCGAGTTTCGAGACTTTCATTCTTTTATTGCCTTAAAGTGCTTTTCAGCTCCTGAATAGTTTTTTCAATGCATTTACAATGTTTGGCATTGTACTCGTTCACATTACATGACTTTGACTCAGATTTCAGCATAAAACAGGCCACATTGACTCAATGAGACATTAGATTCCAAATTTCGAGACTTTCATTCTTTTATTGCTTTAAAGTGTTTTTTTGCTCCTGAATAGCGTTTTCAATGCATTTACAATGTTTGGCATTGTACCAGTTCACATTACATGACTTTGACTCAGATTTCAGCCTAAAACAGGCCACATTGACTCAATGAGCCATTAGATTCCGAGTTTTGAGACTTTCATTCTTTTATTGCTTTAAAGTGCTTTTCAGCTCCTGAATAGCGTTTTCAATGCATTTACAATGTTTGGCATTGTACTAGTTCACTTTACATGACATTGACTCAGATTTCAGCCTAAAACAGGCCACATTGACTCAATAAGCCATTAGATTCCGAATTTGGAGACTTTCATTCTTTTATTGCTTTAAAGTGTTTTTTCGCTCCTGAATAGCGTTTTCAATGCATTTACAATGTTTGGCATTGTACTAGTTCACGTTACATTTGACTTAGATTTCATCCTAAAAAAGGCAACACTGACTCAATAAGCCATTAGATTCAGAGTTTCGAGACTTTCATTCTTTTATTGCCTTAAAGTGCTTTTCAGCTCCTGAATAGCTATTTCAATGCATTTACAATGTTTGGCATTGTACTCGTTCACATTACATAACTTTGACTCAGATTTCAGCCTGAAAAAGGCCACATTGACTCAATGAGCCATTAGATTCAGAGTTTCGAGACTTTCATTCTTTTATTGCTTTAAAGTGTTTTTTTCGCTCCTGAATAGGGTTTTCAATGCATTTACAATGTTTGGCATTGTACTAGTTCACGTTACATTTGACTTAGATTTCATTCTAAAACAGGCCACACTGACTCAATGAGCCATTAGATTCCGAGTTTCGAGACTTTCATTCTTTTATTGCCTTAAAGTGCTTTTCAGCTCCTGAATAGTTTTTTCAATGCATTTACAATGTTTGGCATTGTACTCGTTCACATTACATGACTTTGACTCAGATTTCAGCATAAAACAGGCCACATTGACTCAATGAGACATTAGATTCCGAATTTTGAGACTTTCATTCTTTTATTGCTTTAAAGTGTTTTTTTGCTCCTGAATAGCGTTTTCAATGCATTTACAATGTTTGGCATTGTACCAGTTCACATTACATGACTTTGACTCAGATTTCAGCCTAAAACAGGCCACATTGACTCAATGAGCCATTAGATTCTGAGTTTTGAGACTTTCATTCTTTCATTGCTTTAAAGTGCTTTTCAGCTCCTGAATAGCGTTTTCAATGCATTTACAATGTTTGGCATTGTACTAGTTCACTTTACATGACATTGACTCAGATTTCAGCCTAAAACAGGCCACATTGACTCAATAAGCCATTAGATTCCGAATTTTGAGACTTTCATTCTTTTATTGCTTTAAAGTGTTTTTTCGCTCCTGAATAGCGTTTTCAATGCATTTAAAATGTTTGGCATTGTACTAGTTCACGTTACATTTGACTTAGATTTCATCCTAAAAAAGGCAACACTGACTCAATAAGCCATTAGATTCAGAGTTTCGAGACTTTCATTCTTTTATTGCCTTAAAGTGCTTTTCAGCTCCTGAATAGTGTTTTCAATGCATTTACAATGTTTGGCATTGTACTCGTTCACATTACATGACTTTGACTCAGATTTCATCCTAAAACAGGCCACATTGACTCAATGAGCCATTAGATTCAGAGTTTCGAGACTTTCATTCTTTTATTGCTTTAAAGTGTTTTTTCGCTCCTGAATAGGGTTTTCAATGCATTTACAATGTTTGGCATTGTACTAGTTCACTTTACATGACATTGACTCAGATTTCAGCCTAAAACAGGCCACATTGACTCAATGAGCCATTAGATTCCGAGTTTTGAGACTTTCATTCTTTCATTGCTTTAAAGTGCTTTTCAGCTCCTGAATAGCGTTTTCAATGCATTTACAATGTTTGGCATTGTACTAGTTCACTTTACATGACATTGACTCAGATTTCAGCCTAAAACAGGCCACATTGACTCGATAAGCCATTAGATTCCGAATTTTGAGACTTTCATTCTTTTATTGCTTTAAAGTGTTTTTTCGCTCCTGAATAGCGTTTTCAATGCATTTACAATGTTTGGCATTGTACTAGTTCACGTTACATTTGACTTAGATTTCATCCTAAAAAAGGCAACACTGACTCAATAAGCCATTAGATTCAGAGTTTCGAGACTTTCATTCTTTTATTGCCTTAAAGTGCTTTTCAGCTCCTGAATAGTGTTTTCAATGCATTTACAATGTTTGGCATTGTACTCGTTCACATTACATGACTTTGACTCAGATTTCATCCTAAAACAGGCCACATTGACTCAATGAGCCATTAGATTCAGAGTTTCGAGACTTTCATTCTTTTATTGCTTTAAAGTGTTTTTTCGCTCCTGAATAGGGTTTTCAATGCATTTACAATGTTTGGCATTGTACTAGTTCACGTTACATTTGACTTAGATTTCATTCTAAAACAGGCCACACTGACTCAATGAGCCATTAGATTCCGAGTTTCGAGACTTTCATTCTTTTATTGCCTTAAAGTGCTTTTCAGCTCCTGAATAGCTTTTTCAATGCATTTACAATGTTTGGCATTGTACTCGTTCACATTACATGACTTTGACTCAGATTTCAGCCTAAAACAGGCCACATTGACTCAATGAGCCATTAGATTCCGAGTTTCGAGACTTTCATTCTTTTATTGCTTTAAAGTGTTTTTTTTCGCTCCCGAATAGGGTTTTCAATGCATTTACAATGTTTGGCATTGTACTAGTTCACGTTACATTTGACTTAGATTTAATTCTAAAACAGGCCACACTGACTCAATGAGCCATTAGATTCCGAGTTTCGAGACTTTCATTCTTTTATTGCTTTAAAGTGTTTTTTCACTCCTGAATAGCGTTTTCAATGCATTTACAATGTTTGGCATTGTACTTGTTCACATTACATGACATTGACTCAGATTTCAGCCTAAAACAGGCCACATTGACTCAATGAGCCATTAGATTCCGAGTTTTGAGACTTTCATTCTTTTATTGCTTTAAAGTGCTTTTCAGCTACTGAATATCGTTTTCAATGCATTTACAATGTTTGGCATTGTACTTGTTAACATTACATGACTTTGACTTAGATTTCATCCTAAAAAAGGCCACACTGACTCAATGAGCCATTAGATTCCGAGTTTCGAGACTTTCATTCTTTTATTGCCTTAAAGTGCTTTTCAGCTCCTGAATAGCTATTTCAATGCATTTACAATGTTTGGCATTGTACTCGTTCACATTACATGACTTTGACTCAGATTTCAGCCTGAAAAAGGCCACATTGACTCAATGAGCCATTAGATTCCGAGTTTCGAGACTTTCATTCTTTTATTGCTTTAAAGTGTTTTTTTTCGCTCCTGAATAGGGTTTTCAATGCATTTACAATGTTTGGCATTGTACTAGTTCACGTTACATTTGACTTAGATTTCATTCTAAAACAGGCCACACTGACTCAATGAGCCATTAGATTCCGAGTTTCGAGACTTTCATTCTTTTATTGCCTTAAAGTGCTTTTCAGCTCCTGAATAGTTTTTTCAATGCATTTACAATGTTTGGCATTGTACTCGTTCACATTACATGACTTTGACTCAGATTTCAGCATAAAACAGGCCACATTGACTCAATGAGACATTAGATTCCAAATTTCGAGACTTTCATTCTTTTATTGCTTTAAAGTGTTTTTTTGCTCCTGAATAGCGTTTTCAATGCATTTACAATGTTTGGCATTGTACCAGTTCACATTACATGACTTTGACTCAGATTTCAGCCTAAAACAGGCCACATTGACTCAATGAGCCATTAGATTCCGAGTTTTGAGACTTTCATTCTTTTATTGCTTTAAAGTGCTTTTCAGCTCCTGAATAGCGTTTTCAATGCATTTACAATGTTTGGCATTGTACTAGTTCACTTTACATGACATTGACTCAGATTTCAGCCTAAAACAGGCCACATTGACTCAATAAGCCATTAGATTCCGAATTTGGAGACTTTCATTCTTTTATTGCTTTAAAGTGTTTTTTCGCTCCTGAATAGCGTTTTCAATGCATTTACAATGTTTGGCATTGTACTAGTTCACGTTACATTTGACTTAGATTTCATCCTAAAAAAGGCAACACTGACTCAATAAGCCATTAGATTCAGAGTTTCGAGACTTTCATTCTTTTATTGCCTTAAAGTGCTTTTCAGCTCCTGAATAGCTATTTCAATGCATTTACAATGTTTGGCATTGTACTCGTTCACATTACATAACTTTGACTCAGATTTCAGCCTGAAAAAGGCCACATTGACTCAATGAGCCATTAGATTCAGAGTTTCGAGACTTTCATTCTTTTATTGCTTTAAAGTGTTTTTTTCGCTCCTGAATAGGGTTTTCAATGCATTTACAATGTTTGGCATTGTACTAGTTCACGTTACATTTGACTTAGATTTCATTCTAAAACAGGCCACACTGACTCAATGAGCCATTAGATTCCGAGTTTCGAGACTTTCATTCTTTTATTGCCTTAAAGTGCTTTTCAGCTCCTGAATAGTTTTTTCAATGCATTTACAATGTTTGGCATTGTACTCGTTCACATTACATGACTTTGACTCAGATTTCAGCATAAAACAGGCCACATTGACTCAATGAGACATTAGATTCCGAATTTTGAGACTTTCATTCTTTTATTGCTTTAAAGTGTTTTTTTGCTCCTGAATAGCGTTTTCAATGCATTTACAATGTTTGGCATTGTACCAGTTCACATTACATGACTTTGACTCAGATTTCAGCCTAAAACAGGCCACATTGACTCAATGAGCCATTAGATTCTGAGTTTTGAGACTTTCATTCTTTCATTGCTTTAAAGTGCTTTTCAGCTCCTGAATAGCGTTTTCAATGCATTTACAATGTTTGGCATTGTACTAGTTCACTTTACATGACATTGACTCAGATTTCAGCCTAAAACAGGCCACATTGACTCAATAAGCCATTAGATTCCGAATTTTGAGACTTTCATTCTTTTATTGCTTTAAAGTGTTTTTTCGCTCCTGAATAGCGTTTTCAATGCATTTAAAATGTTTGGCATTGTACTAGTTCACGTTACATTTGACTTAGATTTCATCCTAAAAAAGGCAACACTGACTCAATAAGCCATTAGATTCAGAGTTTCGAGACTTTCATTCTTTTATTGCCTTAAAGTGCTTTTCAGCTCCTGAATAGTGTTTTCAATGCATTTACAATGTTTGGCATTGTACTCGTTCACATTACATGACTTTGACTCAGATTTCATCCTAAAACAGGCCACATTGACTCAATGAGCCATTAGATTCAGAGTTTCGAGACTTTCATTCTTTTATTGCTTTAAAGTGTTTTTTCGCTCCTGAATAGGGTTTTCAATGCATTTACAATGTTTGGCATTGTACTAGTTCACTTTACATGACATTGACTCAGATTTCAGCCTAAAACAGGCCACATTGACTCAATGAGCCATTAGATTCCGAGTTTTGAGACTTTCATTCTTTCATTGCTTTAAAGTGCTTTTCAGCTCCTGAATAGCGTTTTCAATGCATTTACAATGTTTGGCATTGTACTAGTTCACTTTACATGACATTGACTCAGATTTCAGCCTAAAACAGGCCACATTGACTCAATAAGCCATTAGATTCCGAATTTTGAGACTTTCATTCTTTTATTGCTTTAAAGTGTTTTTCGCTCCTGAATAGCGTTTTCAATGCATTTACAATGTTTGGCATTGTACTAGTTCACGTTACATTTGACTTAGATTTCATCCTAAAAAAGGCAACACTGACTCAATAAGCCATTAGATTCAGAGTTTCGAGACTTTCATTCTTTTATTGCCTTAAAGTGCTTTTCAGCTCCTGAATAGTGTTTTCAATGCATTTACAATGTTTGGCATTGTACTCGTTCACATTACATGACTTTGACTCAGATTTCATCCTAAAACAGGCCACATTGACTCAATGAGCCATTAGATTCAGAGTTTCGAGACTTTCATTCTTTTATTGCTTTAAAGTGTTTTTTCGCTCCTGAATAGGGTTTTCAATGCATTTACAATGTTTGGCATTGTACTAGTTCACGTTACATTTGACTTAGATTTCATTCTAAAACAGGCCACACTGACTCAATGAGCCATTAGATTCCGAGTTTCGAGACTTTCATTCTTTTATTGCCTTAAAGTGCTTTTCAGCTCCTGAATAGCTTTTTCAATGCATTTACAATGTTTGGCATTGTACTCGTTCACATTACATGACTTTGACTCAGATTTCAGCCTAAAACAGGCCACATTGACTCAATGAGCCATTAGATTCCGAGTTTCGAGACTTTCATTCTTTTATTGCTTTAAAGTGTTTTTTTCGCTCCCGAATAGGGTTTTCAATGCATTTACAATGTTTGGCATTGTACTAGTTCACGTTACATTTGACTTAGATTTCATTCTAAAACAGGCCACACTGACTCAATGAGCCATTAGATTCCGAGTTTCGAGACTTTCATTCTTTTATTGCTTAAAGTGTTTTTTCACTCCTGAATAGCGTTTTCAATGCATTTACAATGTTTGGCATTGTACTTGTTCACATTACATGACATTGACTCAGATTTCAGCCTAAAACAGGCCACATTGACTCAATGAGCCATTAGATTCCGAGTTTTGAGACTTTCATTCTTTTATTGCTTTAAAGTGCTTTTCAGCTACTGAATATCGTTTTCAATGCATTTACAATGTTTGGCATTGTACTTGTTAACATTACATGACTTTGACTTAGATTTCATCCTAAAAAAGGCCACACTGACTCAATGAGCCATTAGATTCCGAGTTTCGAGACTTTCATTCTTTTATTGCCTTAAAGTGCTTTTCAGCTCCTGAATAGCTATTTCAATGCATTTACAATGTTTGGCATTGTACTCGTTCACATTACATGACTTTGACTCAGATTTCAGCCTGAAAAAGGCCACATTGACTCAATGAGCCATTAGATTCCGAGTTTCGAGACTTTCATTCTTTTATTGCTTTAAAGTGTTTTTTCGCTCCTGAATAGCGTTTTCAATGCATTTACAATGTTTGGCATTGTACTCGTTCACATTACATGACTTTGACTCAGATTTCAGCCTGAAAAAGGCCACATTGACTCAATGAGACATTAGATTCCGAATTTTGAGACTTTCATTCTTTTATTGCTTTAAAGTGTTTTTTCGCTCCTGAATAGCGTTTTCAATTCATTTACAATGTTTGGCATTGTACTAGTTCACGTTACATTTGACTTAGATTTCATTCTAAAACAGGCCACACTGACTCAATGAGCCATTAGATTCCGAGTTTCGAGACTTTCATTCTTTTATTGCCTTAAAGTGCTTTTCAGCTCCTGAATAGCTTTTTCAATGCATTTACAATGTTTGGCATTGTACTCGTTCACATTACATGACTTTGACTCAGATTTCAACCTAAAACAGGCCACATTGACTCAATGAGCCATTAGATTCCGAGTTTCGAGACTTTCATTCTTTTATTGCTTTAAAGTGTTTTTTTTCGCTCCCGAATAGGGTTTTCAATGCATTTACAATGTTTGGCATTGTACTAGTTCACGTTACATTTGACTTAGATTTCATTCTAAAACAGGCCACACTGACTCAATGAGCCATTAGATTCCGAGTTTCGAGACTTTCATTCCCTTTATTGCTTTAAAGTGTTTTTTCGCTCCTGAATAGCGTTTTCAATGCATTTACAATGTTTGGCATTGTACTAGTTCACGTTACATTTGACTTAGATTTCATTCTAAAACAGGCAACACTGACTCAATGAGCCATTAGATTCCGAGTTTCGAGACTTTCATTCTTTTATTGCTTTAAAGTGTTTTTTTTCGCTCCCGAATAGGGTTTTCAATGCATTTACAATGTTTGGCATTGTACTAGTTCACGTTACATTTGACTTAGATTTCATTCTAAAACAGGCCACACTGACTCAATGAGCCATTAGATTCCGAGTTTCGAGACTTTCATTCTTTTATTGCTTTAAAGTGTTTTTTCACTCCTGAATAGCGTTTTCAATGCATTTACAATGTTTGGCATTGTACTTGTTCACATTACATGACATTGACTCAGATTTCAGCCTAAAACAGGCCACATTGACTCAATGAGCCATTAGATTCCGAGTTTTGAGACTTTCATTCTTTTATTGCTTTAAAGTGCTTTTCAGCTACTGAATATCGTTTTCAATGCATTTACAATGTTTGGCATTGTACTTGTTAACATTACATGACTTTGACTTAGATTTCATCCTAAAAAAGGCCACACTGACTCAATGAGCCATTAGATTCCGAGTTTCGAGACTTTCATTCTTTTATTGCCTTAAAGTGCTTTTCAGCTCCTGAATAGCTATTTCAATGCATTTACAATGTTTGGCATTGTACTCGTTCACATTACATGACTTTGACTCAGATTTCAGCCTGAAAAAGGCCACATTGACTCAATGAGCCATTAGATTCCGAGTTTCGAGACTTTCATTCTTTTATTGCTTTAAAGTGTTTTTTCGCTCCTGAATAGCGTTTTCAATGCATTTACAATGTTTGGCATTGTACTCGTTCACATTACATGACTTTGACTCAGATTTCAGCCTGAAAAAGGCCACATTGACTCAATGAGACATTAGATTCCGAATTTTGAGACTTTCATTCTTTTATTGCTTTAAAGTGTTTTTTCGCTCCTGAATAGCGTTTTCAATTCATTTACAATGTTTGGCATTGTACTAGTTCACGTTACATTTGACTTAGATTTCATTCTAAAACAGGCCACACTGACTCAATGAGCCATTAGATTCCGAGTTTCGAGACTTTCATTCTTTTATTGCCTTAAAGTGCTTTTCAGCTCCTGAATAGCTTTTTCAATGCATTTACAATGTTTGGCATTGTACTCGTTCACATTACATGACTTTGACTCAGATTTCAACCTAAAACAGGCCACATTGACTCAATGAGCCATTAGATTCCGAGTTTCGAGACTTTCATTCTTTTATTGCTTTAAAGTGTTTTTTTTTCGCTCCCGAATAGGGTTTTCAATGCATTTACAATGTTTGGCATTGTACTAGTTCACGTTACATTTGACTTAGATTTCATTCTAAAACAGGCCACACTGACTCAATGAGCCATTAGATTCCGAGTTTCGAGACTTTCATTCCCTTTATTGCTTTAAAGTGTTTTTTCGCTCCTGAATAGCGTTTTCAATGCATTTACAATGTTTGGCATTGTACTAGTTCACGTTACATTTGACTTAGATTTCATTCTAAAACAGGCAACACTGACTCAATGAGCCATTAGATTCCGAGTTTCGAGACTTTCATTCTTTTATTGCTTTAAAGTGTTTTTTCGCTCCTGAATAGGGTTTTCAATGCATTTACAATGTTTGGCATTGTACTAGTTCACTTTACATGACATTGACTCAGATTTCAGCCTAAAACAGGCCACATTGACTCAATGAGCCATTAGATTCCGAGTTTTGAGACTTTCATTCTTTCATTGCTTTAAAGTGCTTTTCAGCTCCTGAATAGCGTTTTCAATGCATTTACAATGTTTGGCATTGTACTAGTTCACTTTACATGACATTGACTCAGATTTCAGCCTAAAACAGGCCACATTGACTCAATAAGCCATTAGATTCCGAATTTTGAGACTTTCATTCTTTTATTGCTTTAAAGTGTTTTTTCGCTCCTGAATAGCGTTTTCAATGCATTTACAATGTTTGGCATTGTACTAGTTCACGTTACATTTGACTTAGATTTCATCCTAAAAAAGGCAACACTGACTCAATAAGCCATTAGATTCAGAGTTTCGAGACTTTCATTCTTTTATTGCCTTAAAGTGCTTTTCAGCTCCTGAATAGTGTTTTCAATGCATTTACAATGTTTGGCATTGTACTCGTTCACATTACATGACTTTGACTCAGATTTCATCCTAAAACAGGCCACATTGACTCAATGAGCCATTAGATTCAGAGTTTCGAGACTTTCATTCTTTTATTGCTTTAAAGTGTTTTTTCGCTCCTGAATAGGGTTTTCAATGCATTTACAATGTTTGGCATTGTACTAGTTCACGTTACATTTGACTTAGATTTCATTCTAAAACAGGCCACACTGACTCAATGAGCCATTAGATTCCGAGTTTCGAGACTTTCATTCTTTTATTGCCTTAAAGTGCTTTTCAGCTCCTGAATAGCTTTTTCAATGCATTTACAATGTTTGGCATTGTACTCGTTCACATTACATGACTTTGACTCAGATTTCAGCCTAAAACAGGCCACATTGACTCAATGAGCCATTAGATTCCGAGTTTCGAGACTTTCATTCTTTTATTGCTTTAAAGTGTTTTTTTTCGCTCCCGAATAGGGTTTTCAATGCATTTACAATGTTTGGCATTGTACTAGTTCACGTTACATTTGACTTAGATTTCATTCTAAAACAGGCCACACTGACTCAATGAGCCATTAGATTCCGAGTTTCGAGACTTTCATTCTTTTATTGCTTTAAAGTGTTTTTTCACTCCTGAATAGCGTTTTCAATGCATTTACAATGTTTGGCATTGTACTTGTTCACATTACATGACATTGACTCAGATTTCAGCCTAAAACAGGCCACATTGACTCAATGAGCCATTAGATTCCGAGTTTTGAGACTTTCATTCTTTTATTGCTTTAAAGTGCTTTTCAGCTACTGAATATCGTTTTCAATGCATTTACAATGTTTGGCATTGTACTCGTTCACATTACATGACTTTGACTCAGATTTCAGCCTAAAACAGGCCACATTGACTCAATGAGCCATTAGATTCCGAGTTTTGAGACTTTCATTCTTTTATTGCTTTAAAGTGCTTTTCAGCTCCTGAATAGCGTTTTCAATGCATTTACAATGTTTGGCATTGTACTAGTTCACTTTACATGACATTGACTCAGATTTCAGCCTAAAACATGCCACATTGACTCAATAAGCCATTAGATTCCGAATTTTCAGACTTTCATTCTTTTATTGCTTTAAAGTGTTTTTTCGCTCCTGAATAGCGTTTTCAATGCATTTACAATGTTTGGCATTGTACTAGTTCACGTTACATTTGACTTAGATTTCATCCTAAAAAAGGCAACACTGACTCAATAAGCCATTAGATTCAGGTTTCGAGACTTTCATTCTTTTATTGCCTTAAAGTGCTTTTCAGCTCCTGAATAGCTATTTCAATGCATTTACAATGTTTGGCATTGTACTCGTTCACATTACATGACTTTGACTCAGATTTCAGCCTGAAAAAGGCCACATTGACTCAATGAGCCATTAGATTCCGAGTTTCGAGACTTTCATTCTTTTATTGCTTTAAAGTGTTTTTTTCGCTCCTGAATAGGGTTTTCAATGCATTTACAATGTTTGGCATTGTACTAGTTCACGTTACATTTGACTTAGATTTCATTCTAAAACAGGCCACACTGACTCAATGAGCCATTAGATTCCGAGTTTCGAGACTTTCATTCTTTTATTGCCTTAAAGTGCTTTTCAGCTCCTGAATAGCTTTTTCAATGCATTTACAATGTTTGGCATTGTACTCGTTCACATTACATGACTTTGACTCAGATTTCAACCTAAAACAGGCCACATTGACTCAATGAGCCATTAGATTCCGAGTTTCGAGACTTTCATTCTTTTATTGCTTTAAAGTGTTTTTTTTTCGCTCCCGAATAGGGTTTTCAATGCATTTACAATGTTTGGCATTGTACTAGTTCACGTTACATTTGACTTAGATTTCATTCTAAAACAGGCCACACTGACTCAATGAGCCATTAGATTCCGAGTTTCGAGACTTTCATTCCCTTTATTGCTTTAAAGTGTTTTTTCGCTCCTTAATAGCGTTTTCAATGCATTTACAATGTTTGGCATTGTACTAGTTCACGTTACATTTGACTTAGATTTCATTCTAAAACAGGCAACACTGACTCAATGAGCCATTAGATTCCGAGTTTCGAGACTTTCATTCTTTTATTGCTTTAAAGTGTTTTTTCGCTCCTGAATAGCGTTTTCAATGCATTTACCATGTTTGGCATTGTACTTGTTCACATTACATGACATTGACTCAGATTTCAGCCTAAAACAGGCCACATTGACTCAATGAGCCATTAGATTCCGAGTTTTGAGACTTTCATTCTTTTATTGCTTTAAAGTGCTTTTCAGCTCCTGAATAGCGTTTTCAATGCATTTACAATGTTTGGCATTGTACTAGTTCACTTTACATGACATTGACTCAGATTTCAGCCTAAAACATGCCACATTGACTCAATAAGCCATTAGATTCCGAATTTTGAGACTTTCATTCTTTTATTGCTTTAAAGTGTTTTTTCGCTCCTGAATAGCGTTTTCAATGCATTTACAATGTTTGGCATTGTACTAGTTCACGTTACATTTGACTTAGATTTCATCCTAAAAAAGGCAACACTGACTCGATAAGCCATTAGATTCAGAGTTTCGAGACTTTCATTCTTTTATTGCCTTAAAGTGCTTTTCAGCTCCTGAATAGCTATTTCAATGCATTTACAATGTTTGGCATTGTACTCGTTCACATTACATGACTTTGACTCAGATTTCAGCCTGAAAAAGGCCACATTGACTCAATGAGCCATTAGATTCCGAGTTTCGAGACTTTCATTCTTTTATTGCTTTAAAGTGTTTTTTTCGCTCCTGAATAGGGTTTTCAATGCATTTACAATGTTTGGCATTGTACTAGTTCACGTTACATTTGACTTAGATTTCATTCTAAAACAGGCCACACTGACTCAATGAGCCATTAGATTCCGAGTTTCGAGACTTTCATTCTTTTATTGCCTTAAAGTGCTTTTCAGCTCCTGAATAGCTTTTTCAATGCATTTACAATGTTTGGCATTGTACTCGTTCACATTACATGACTTTGACTCAGATTTCAGCCTAAAACAGGCCACATTGACTCAATGAGCCATTAGATTCCGAGTTTCGAGACTTTCATTCTTTTATTGCTTTAAAGTGTTTTTTTTTTCGCTCCCGAATAGGGTTTTCAATGCATTTACAATGTTTGGCATTGTACTAGTTCACGTTACATTTGACTTAGATTTCATTCTAAAACAGGCCACACTGACTCAATGAGCCATTAGATTCCGAGTTTCGAGACTTTCATTCCCTTTATTGCTTTAAAGTGTTTTTTCGCTCCTGAATAGCGTTTTCAATGCATTTACAATGTTTGGCATTGTACTAGTTCACGTTACATTTGACTTAGATTTCATTCTAAAACAGGCAACACTGACTCAATGAGCCATTAGATTCCGAGTTTCGAGACTTTCATTCTTTTATTGCTTTAAAGTGTTTTTTCGCTCCTGAATAGTTTTTTCAATGCATTTACAATGTTTGGCATTGTACTCGTTCACATTACATGACTTTGACTCAGATTTCAGCATAAAACAGGCCACATTGACTCAATGAGACATTAGATTCCGAATTTTGAGACTTTCATTCTTTTATTGCTTTAAAGTGTTTTTTTGCTCCTGAATAGCGTTTTCAATGCATTTACAATGTTTGGCATTGTACCAGTTCACATTACATGACTTTGACTCAGATTTCAGCCTAAAACAGGCCACATTGACTCAATGAGCCATTAGATTCCGAGTTTTGAGACTTTCATTCTTTCATTGCTTTAAAGTGCTTTTCAGCTCCTGAATAGCGTTTTCAATGCATTTACAATGTTTGGCATTGTACTCGTTCACATTACATGACTTTGACTCAGATTTCAGCCTAAAACAGGCCACATTGACTCAATGAGCCATTAGATTCCGAGTTTCGAGACTTTCATTCTTTTATTGCTTTAAAGTGTTTTTTTTCGCTCCCGAATAGGGTTTTCAATGCATTTACAATGTTTGGCATTGTACTAGTTCACGTTACATTTGACTTAGATTTCATTCTAAAACAGGCCACACTGACTCAATGAGCCATTAGATTCCGAGTTTCGAGACTTTCATTCTTTTATTGCTTTAAAGTGTTTTTTCACTCCTGAATAGCGTTTTCAATGCATTTACAATGTTTGGCATTGTACTTGTTCACATTACATGACATTGACTCAGATTTCAGCCTAAAACAGGCCACATTGACTCAATGAGCCATTAGATTCCGAGTTTTGAGACTTTCATTCTTTTATTGCTTTAAAGTGCTTTTCAGCTACTGAATATCGTTTTCAATGCATTTACAATGTTTGGCATTGTACTTGTTAACATTACATGACTTTGACTTAGATTTCATCCTAAAAAAGGCCACACTGACTCAATGAGCCATTAGATTCCGAGTTTCGAGACTTTCATTCTTTTATTGCCTTAAAGTGCTTTTCAGCTCCTGAATAGCTTTTTCAATGCATTTACAATGTTTGTCATTGTACTCGTTCACATTACATGACTTTGACTCAGATTTCAGCCTAAAACAGGCCACATTGACTCAATGAGCCATTAGATTCCGAGTTTCGAGACTTTCATTCTTTTATTGCTTTAAAGTGTTTTTTTTTTCGCTCCCGAATAGGGTTTTCAATGCATTTACAATGTTTGGCATTGTACTAGTTCACGTTACATTTGACTTAGATTTCATTCTAAAACAGGCCACACTGACTCAATGAGCCATTAGATTCCGAGTTTCGAGACTTTCATTCTCTTTATTGCTTTAAAGTGTTTTTTCGCTCCTGAATAGCGTTTTCAATGCATTTACAATGTTTGGCATTGTACTAGTTCACGTTACATTTGACTTAGATTTCATTCTAAAACAGGCAACACTGACTCAATGAGCCATTAGATTCCGAGTTTCGAGACTTTCATTCTTTTATTGCTTTAAAGTGTTTTTTCGCTCCTGAATAGCGTTTTCAATGCATTTACAATGTTTGGCATTGTACTTGTTCACATTACATGACATTGACTCAGATTTCAGCCTAAAACAGGCCACATTGACTCAATGAGCCATTAGATTCCGAGTTTTGAGACTTTCATTCTTTTATTGCTTTAAAGTGCTTTTCAGCTACTGAATATCGTTTTCAATGCATTTACAATATTTGGCATTGTACTTGTTAACATTACATGACTTTGACTTAGATTTCATCCTAAAAAAGGCCACACTGACTCAATAAGCCATTTGATTCCGAGTTTTGAGACTTTCATTCTTTTATTGCTTTAAAGTGCTTTTCAGCTCCTGAATAGCGTTTTCAATGCATTTACAATGTTTGGCATTGTACTAGTTCACTTTACATGACATTGACTCCGATTTCAGCCTAAAACAGGCCACATTGACTCAATAAGCCATTAGATTCCGAATTTTGAGACTTTCATTCTTTTATTGCTTTAAAGTGTTTTTTCGCTCCTGAATAGCGTTTTCAATGCATTTACAATGTTTGGCATTGTACTAGTTCACGTTACATTTGACTTAGATTTCATTCTAAAACAGGCCACACTGACTCAAATCAACTGTAAATCATCGAGTCCATACGACTGACAATGCATTTACAATGTTTGGCATTGTACTAGTTCACATTATATGACTTTGACTTAGATTTCATCCTAAAACAGGCCACGCTGACTCAAGTCAACTGTAAATTATCTACTCCATACTACTGACAAGATTTAGTCATTAGGTTCTGTTTTTGAGACTTTCATTCTTTTATTGCTTTAAAGTGCTTTTCAGGTCTTGAATAGCGTTTTCAATGCATTTACAATGTTTGGCATTGTACCAGTTCACATTACATGACTTTGACTTAGATTTCAGCCTAAAACAGGCTACACTGACTCAATGAGCCATTAGATTCCGAGTTTCGAGACTTTCATTCTTTTATTGCTTTAAAGTGCTTTTCAGGTCTTGAATAGCGTTTTCAATGCATTTACAATGTTTGGCATTCACATTACATGACTTTGACTCAGATTTCAGCCTAAAACAGGACACATTGACTCAATGAGCCATTAGATTCCGAGTTTTGAGACTTTCATTCTTTTATTGCTTTAAAGTGCTTTTCAGCTCCTGAATAGCGTTTTCAATGCATTTACAATGTTTGGCATTGTACTAGTTCACATTACATGACTTTGACTTAGATTTCAGCCTAAAACAGGCCACACTGACTCAAATGAACTGTAAATCATCGAGTCCATACTACTGACAAGATTTAGTCATTAGGTTCTGTTTTTGAAACTTTCATCTCTTTATTGCTATAACATGCTTTTCAGCTCCTGAATAGCGTTTTCAATGCATTTACAATGTTTGGCATTGTACTAGTTCACATTACATGACTTTGACTCAGATTTCAGCCTAAAACAGGCCACATTGACTCAATGAGCCATTAGATTCCGAGTTTCGAGACTTTCATTCTTTTATTGCTTTAAAGTGTTTTTTCGCTCCTGAATAGCGTTTTCAATGCATTTACAATGCTTGGCATTGTACTTGTTCACATTACATGACATTGACTCAGATTTCAGCATAAAACAGGCCAAATTGACTCAATGAGCCATTAGATTCCGAATTTTGAGAATTTCATTCTTTTATTGCTTTAAAGTGTTTTTTCGCTCCTGAATAGCGTTTTCAATGCATTTACAATGTTTGGCATTGTACTAGTTCACGTTACATTTGACTTAGATTTCATTCTAAAACAGGCCACACTGACTCAATGAGCCATTAGATTCCGAGTTTCGAGACTTTCATTCTTTTATTGCTTTAAAGTGCTTTTCAGGTCTTGAATAGCGTTTTCAATGCATTTACAATGTTTGGCATTGTACCAGTTCACATTACATGACTTTGACTCAGATTTCAGCCTAAAACAGGCCACCTTGACTCAATGAGCCATTAGATTCCGAGTTTTGAGACTTTCATTCTTTTATTGCTTTAAAGTGCTTTTCAGCTCCTGAATAGCGTTTTCAATGCATTTACAATGTTTGGCATTGTACTAGTTCACATTACATGACTTTGACTTAGATTTCAGCCTAAAACAGGCCACACTTACTCAAATCAACTGTAAATCATCGAGTCCATACTACTGACAAGATTTAGTCATTAGGTTCTGTTTTTTAGACGTTCTTTTCTTTATTGCTTTAAAGTGCTTTTCAGGTCTTGAATAGCGTTTTCAATGCACTTACAATGTTTGGCATTGTACCAGTTCACATTACATGACTTTGACTTAGACTTAAGCCTAAAACAGGCCACACTTACTCAAATCAACTGTAAATCATCGAGTCCATACTACTGACAAGATTTAGTCATTAGGTTCTGTTTTTGAAACTTTCATCTCTTTATTGCTATAACGTGCTTTTCAGCTCCTGAATAGCGTTTTCAATGCATTTACAATGTTTGGCATTGTACTAGTTCACATTACATGACTTTGACTCAGATTCAGCCTAAAACAGGCCACATTGACTCAATGAGCCATTAGATTCCGAGTTTCGAGACTTTCATTCTTTTATTGCTTTAAAGTGTTTTTTCGCTCCTGAATAGGGTTTTCAATGCATTTACAATGTTTGGCATTGTACTAGTTCACGTTACATTTGACTTAGATTTCATTCTAAAACAGGCCACACTGACTCAATGAGCCATTAAATTCCGAGTTTCGAGACTTTCATTCTTTTATTGCTTTAAAGTGCTTTTCAGCTCCTGAATAGCGTTTTCAATGCATTTACAATGTTTGGCATTGTACTAGTTCACATTACATGACTTTGACTTAGACTTAAGCCTAAAACAGGCCACACTTACTCAAATCAACTGTAAATCATCGAGTCCATACTACTGACAAGATTTAGTCATTAGGTTCTGTTTTTGAAACTTTCATCTCTTTATTGCTATAACATGCTTTTCAGCTCCTGAATAGCGTTTTCAATGCATTTACAATGTTTGGCATTGTACTAGTTCACATTACATGACTTTGACTCAGATTTCAGCATAAAACAGGCCACATTGACTCAATGAGCCATTAGATTCCGAGTTTCGAGACTTTCATTCTTTTATTGCTTTAAAGTGTTTTTTCGCTCCTGAATAGCGTTTTCAATGCATTTACAATGCTTGGCATTGTACTTGTTCACATTACATGACATTGACTCAGATTTCAGCATAAAACAGGCCAAATTGACTCAATGAGCCATTAGATTCCGAATTTTGAGAATTTCATTCTTTTATTGCTTTAAAGTGTTTTTTCGCTCCTGAATAGCGTTTTCAATGCATTTACAATGTTTGGCATTGTACTAGTTCACGTTACATTTGACTTAGATTTCATTCTAAAACAGGCCACACTGACTCAAATCAACTGTAAATCATCGAGTCCATACGACTGACAATGCATTTACAATGTTTGGCATTGTACTAGTTCACATTATATGACTTTGACTTAGATTTCATCCTAAAACAGGCCACGCTGACTCAAGTCAACTGTAAATCATCTACTCCATACTACTGACAAGATTTAGTCATTAGGTTCTGTTTTTGAGACTTTCATTCTTTTATTGCTTTAAAGTGCTTTTCAGGTCTTGAATAGCGTTTTCAATGCATTTACAATGTTTGGCATTGTACCAGTTCACATTACATGACTTTGACTTAGATTTCAGCCTAAAACAGGCTACACTGACTCAATGAGCCATTAGATTCCGAGTTTCGAGACTTTCATTCTTTTATTGCTTTAAAGTGCTTTTCAGGTCTTGAATAGCGTTTTCAATGCATTTACAATGTTTGGCATTCACATTACATGACTTTGACTCAGATTTCAGCCTAAAACAGGACACATTGACTCAATGAGCCATTAGATTCCGAGTTTTGAGACTTTCATTCTTTTATTGCTTTAAAGTGCTTTTCAGCTCCTGAATAGCGTTTTCAATGCATTTACAATGTTTGGCATTGTACTAGTTCACATTACATGACTTTGACTTAGATTTCAGCCTAAAACAGGCCACACTGACTCAAATGAACTGTAAATCATCGAGTCCATACTACTGACAAGATTTAGTCATTAGGTTCTGTTTTTGAAACTTTCATCTCTTTATTGCTATAACATGCTTTTCAGCTCCTGAATAGCGTTTTCAATGCATTTACAATGTTTGGCATTGTACTAGTTCACATTACATGACTTTGACTCAGATTTCAGCCTAAAACAGGCCACATTGACTCAATGAGCCATTAGATTCCGAGTTTCGAGACTTTCATTCTTTTATTGCTTTAAAGTGTTTTTTCGCTCCTGAATAGCGTTTTCAATGCATTTACAATGCTTGGCATTGTACTTGTTCACATTACATGACATTGACTCAGATTTCAGCATAAAACAGGCCAAATTGACTCAATGAGCCATTAGATTCCGAATTTTGAGAATTTCATTCTTTTATTGCTTTAAAGTGTTTTTTCGCTCCTGAATAGCGTTTTCAATGCATTTACAATGTTTGGCATTGTACTAGTTCACGTTACATTTGACTTAGATTTCATTCTAAAACAGGCCACACTGACTCAATGAGCCATTAGATTCCGAGTTTCGAGACTTTCATTCTTTTATTGCTTTAAAGTGCTTTTCAGGTCTTGAATAGCGTTTTCAATGCATTTACAATGTTTGGCATTGTACCAGTTCACATTACATGACTTTGACTCAGATTTCAGCCTAAAACAGGCCACATTGACTCAATGAGCCATTAGATTCCGAGTTTTGAGACTTTCATTCTTTTATTGCTTTAAAGTGCTTTTCAGCTCCTGAATAGCGTTTTCAATGCATTTACAATGTTTGGCATTGTACTAGTTCACATTACATGACTTTGACTTAGATTTCAGCCTAAAACAGGCCACACTGACTCAAATGAACTGTAAATCATCGAGTCCATACTACTGACAAGATTTAGTCATTAGGTTCTGTTTTTTAGACTTTCTTTTCTTTATTGCTTTAAAGTGCTTTTCAGGTCTTGAATAGCGTTTTCAATGCACTTACAATGTTTGGCATTGTACCAGTTCACATTACATGACTTTGACTTAGACTTAAGCCTAAAACAGGCCACACTTACTCAAATCAACTGTAAATCATCGAGTCCATACTACTGACAAGATTTAGTCATTAGGTTCTGTTTTTGAAACTTTCATCTCTTTATTGCTATAACGTGCTTTTCAGCTCCTGAATAGCGTTTTCAATGCATTTACAATGTTTGGCATTGTACTAGTTCACATTACATGACTTTGACTCAGATTTCAGCCTAAAACAGGCCACATTGACTCAATGAGCCATTAGATTCCGAGTTTCGAGACTGTCATTCTTTTATTGCTTTAAAGTGTTTTTTCGCTCCTGAATAGGGTTTTCAATGCATTTACAATGTTTGGCATTGTACTAGTTCACGTTACATTTGACTTAGATTTCATTCTAAAACAGGCCACACTGACTCAATGAGCCATTAGATTCCGAGTTTCGAGACTTTCATTCTTTTATTGCTTTAAAGTGCTTTTCAGGTCTTGAATAGCGTTTTCAATGCATTTACAATGTTTGGCATTGTACTAGTTCACATTACATGACTTTGACTCAGATTTCAGCCTAAAACAGGCCACATTGACTCAATGAGCCATTAGATTCCGAGTTTTGAGACTTTCATTCTTTTATTGCTTTAAAGTGCTTTTCAGCTCCTGAATAGCGTTTTCAATGCATTTACAATGTTTGGCATTGTACTAGTTCACATTACATGACTTTGACTTAGATTTCAGCCTAAAACAGGCCACACTGACTCAAATGAACTGTAAATCATCGAGTCCATACTACTGACAAGATTTAGTCATTAGGTTCTGTTTTTTAGACTTTCTTTTCTTTATTGCTTTAAAGTGCTTTTCAGGTCTTGAATAGCGTTTTCAATGCACTTACAATATTTGGCATTGTACCAGTTCACATTACATGACTTTGACTTAGACTTAAGCCTAAAACAGGCCACACTTACTCAAATCAACTGTAAATCATCGAGTCCATACTACTGACAAGATTTAGTCATTAGGTTCTGTTTTTGAAACTTTCATCTCTTTATTGCTATAACGTGCTTTTCAGCTCCTGAATAGCGTTTTCAATGCATTTACAATGTTTGGCATTGTACTAGTTCACATTACATGACTTTGACTCAGATTTCAGCCTAAAACAGGCCACATTGACTCAATGAGCCATTAGATTCCGAGTTTCGAGACTGTCATTCTTTTATTGCTTTAAAGTGTTTTTTCGCTCCTGAATAGGGTTTTCAATGCATTTACAATGTTTGGCATTGTACTAGTTCACGTTACATTTGACTTAGATTTCATTCTAAAACAGGCCACACTGACTCAATGAGCCATTAGATTCCGAGTTTCGAGACTTTCATTCTTTTATTGCTTTAAAGTGCTTTTCAGCTCCTGAATAGCGTTTTCAATGCATTTACAATGTTTGGCATTGTACTAGTTCACATTACATGACTTTGACTTAGACTTAAGCCTAAAACAGGCCACACTTACTCAAATCAACTGTAAATCATCGAGTCCATACTACTGACAAGATTTAGTCATTAGGTTCTGTTTTTTAGACGTTCTTTTCTTTATTGCTTTAAAGTGCTTTTCAGGTCTTGAATAGCGTTTTCAATGCACTTACAATGTTTGGCATTGTACCAGTTCACATTACATGACTTTGACTTAGACTTAAGCCTAAAACAGGCCACACTTACTCAAATCAACTGTAAATCATCGAGTCCATACTACTGACAAGATTTAGTCATTAGGTTCTGTTTTTGAAACTTTCATCTCTTTATTGCTATAACGTGCTTTTCAGCTCCTGAATAGCGTTTTCAATGCATTTACAATGTTTGGCATTGTACTAGTTCACATTACATGACTTTGACTCAGATTTCAGCCTAAAACAGGCCACATTGACTCAATGAGCCATTAGATTCCGAGTTTCGAGACTTTCATTCTTTTATTGCTTTAAAGTGTTTTTTCGCTCCTGAATAGGGTTTTCAATGCATTTACAATGTTTGGCATTGTACTAGTTCACGTTACATTTGACTTAGATTTCATTCTAAAACAGGCCACACTGACTCAATGAGCCATTAAATTCCGAGTTTCGAGACTTTCATTCTTTTATTGCTTTAAAGTGCTTTTCAGCTCCTGAATAGCGTTTTCAATGCATTTACAATGTTTGGCATTGTACTAGTTCACATTACATGACTTTGACTTAGACTTAAGCCTAAAACAGGCCACACTTACTCAAATCAACTGTAAATCATCGAGTCCATACTACTGACAAGATTTAGTCATTAGGTTCTGTTTTTGAAACTTTCATCTCTTTATTGCTATAACATGCTTTTCAGCTCCTGAATAGCGTTTTCAATGCATTTACAATGTTTGGCATTGTACTAGTTCACATTACATGACTTTGACTCAGATTTCAGCCTAAAACAGGCCACATTGACTCAATGAGCCATTAGATTCCGAGTTTCGAGACTTTCATTCTTTTATTGCTTTAAAGTGTTTTTTCGCTCCTGAATAGCGTTTTCAATGCATTTACAATGCTTGGCATTGTACTTGTTCACATTACATGACATTGACTCAGATTTCAGCATAAAACAGGCCAAATTGACTCAATGAGCCATTAGATTCCGAATTTTGAGAATTTCATTCTTTTATTGCTTTAAAGTGTTTTTTCGCTCCTGAATAGCGTTTTCAATGCATTTACAATGTTTGGCATTGTACTAGTTCACGTTACATTTGACTTAGATTTCATTCTAAAACAGGCCACACTGACTCAATGAGCCATTAGATTCCGAGTTTCGAGACTTTCATTCTTTTATTGCTTTAAAGTGCTTTTCAGGTCTTGAATAGCGTTTTCAATGCATTTACAATGTTTGGCATTGTACCAGTTCACATTACATGACTTTGACTCAGATTTCAGCCTAAAACAGGCCACATTGACTCAATGAGCCATTAGATTCCGAGTTTTGAGACTTTCATTCTTTTATTGCTTTAAAGTGCTTTTCAGCTCCTGAATAGCGTTTTCAATGCATTTACAATGTTTGGCATTGTACTAGTTCACATTACATGACTTTGACTTAGATTTCAGCCTAAAACAGGCCACACTGACTCAAATGAACTGTAAATCATCGAGTCCATACTACTGACAAGATTTAGTCATTAGGTTCTGTTTTTTAGACTTTCTTTTCTTTATTGTTTTAAAGTGCTTTTCAGGTCTTGAATAGCGTTTTCAATGCACTTACAATGTTTGGCATTGTACCAGTTCACATTACATGACTTTGACTTAGACTTAAGCCTAAAACAGGCCACACTTACTCAAATCAACTGTAAATCATCGAGTCCATACTACTGACAAGATTTAGTCATTAGGTTCTGTTTTTGAAACTTTCATCTCTTTATTGCTATAACGTGCTTTTCAGCTCCTGAATAGCGTTTTCAATGCATTTACAATGTTTGGCATTGTACTAGTTCACATTACATGACTTTGACTCAGATTTCAGCCTAAAACAGGCCACATTGACTCAATGAGCCATTAGATTCCGAGTTTCGAGACTTTCATTCTTTTATTGCTTTAAAGTGTTTTTTCGCTCCTGAATAGGGTTTTCAATGCATTTACAATGTTTGGCATTGTACTAGTTCACGTTACATTTGACTTAGATTTCATTCTAAAACAGGCCACACTGACTCAATGAGCCATTAGATTCCGAGTTTCGAGACTTTCATTCTTTTATTGCTTTAAAGTGCTTTTCAGCTCCTGAATAGCGTTTTCAATGCATTTACAATGTTTGGCATTGTACTAGTTCACATTACATGACTTTGACTTAGACTTAAGCCTAAAACAGGCCACACTTACTCAAATCAACTGTAAATCATCGTGTCCATACTACTGAAAAGATTTAGTCATTAGGTTCTGTTTTTGAAACTTTCATCTCTTTATTGCTATAACATGCTTTTCAGCTCCTGAATAGCGTTTTCAATGCATTTACAATGTTTGGCATTGTACTAGTTCACATTACATGACTTTGACTCAGATTTCAGCCTAAAACAGGCCACATTGACTCAATGAGCCATTAGATTCCGAGTTTCGAGACTTTCATTCTTTTATTGCATTAAAGTGTTTTTTCGCTCCTGAATAGCGTTTTCAATGCATTTACAATGCTTGGCATTGTACTTGTTCACATTACATGACATTGACTCAGATTTCAGCATAAAACAGGCCACATTGACTCAATGAGACATTAGATTCCGAATTTTGAGACTTTCATTCTTTTATTGCTTTAAAGTGTTTTTTAGCTCCTGAATAGCGTTTTCAATGCATTTACAATGTTTGGCATTGTACCAGTTCACATTACATGACTTTGACTCAGATTTCAGCCTAAAACAGGTCACATTGACTCAATGAGCCATTAGATTCCGAGTTTTGAGACTTTCATTCTTTTATTGCTTTAAAGTGCTTTTCAGCTCCTGAATAGGGTTTTCAATGCATTTACAATGTTTGGCATTGTACTAGTTCACGTTACATTTGACTTAGATTTCATTCTAAAACAGGCCACACTGACTCAATGAGCCATTAGATTCCGAGTTTCGAGACTTTCATTCTTTTATTGCTTTAAA